>NC_087496.1:3321607-3623571 GCF_036417665.1 Passer domesticus | reverse complement strand
AATAAAGCTCTAGTTATCCCCTTCAGTGCAACTTTTGCCTTCTAAAGAGATGTCAAATTGTCCAGTACAATTTAAGAACACATAAATCCACGTGTATTTTTTTTTTCCTTGTTACATCTGCAGTAAAACTGTTTAGATGGTGGGACAATATGTACTTTCAGATATGCTAAATTGCATTTAGAGGGAGGAGTTAGGGAAAGGAAGAAGGGGAAAGGTGGTAGCAGAGATAGAGCCTGTGAATTAGCTGGGCTGGAGGGAGATATCTGGGCTACTGACTCATCCTTATTACCCACACATCAACTTTCTGTCCCCAAGGCCACACTGCCAGGCCACTTCCATAGTGTTTTCTTCAAATATACCTTCCTGTGCCTCCAATCTCTCCCCTGGCTGGAGGTGTTGATGTGTGGAGGAGTAATTACTCTGGGGGTAAGGCCGGACTCTGAGATGGACTGGGAGCCACCTGACACTATCTTGCCTCTGGTCCTGCCCTCCATGGGGAAATTTTAAGTGTGTCGGAGTGATGGCTTTGCACAAATTCCCAGCTGATGGGGATGTGTGTTTGGGCTGCCTGGGTGGTTGGGAATTCATTAGGAACTTTTGTGTTTGCAGCTGTCTCTCGGATTATATCTTTATTGATCCTGCCTGCCCATGGCCAATGGGAAATATGTGGAAATGATGAAGCTCTTCTGAAGGGGAGTTCATAATCTTGCTCAAACAAAGCCAGGCCCCCAGAGAGAGGGATGAATGGCCTGTGTGTTGCCTATTTTGAGATGATATGGCTATCACATCTTGTTCCCCTTGTTTTTTTCTGGGATAACATTCAATTACCCCTGCCAACAGCAGCTTCCCATAAGGGCTGTTGAGAAAGCTAATTGCTTGCCCCACTTACTCCAAATGAGAAATACAAGGCAGCTCTGAGGCTGTGTGGGGCCAAGAGGATCACTGGGAATGGCACCAGTTTTAGGACTGCACAGGTCCCTTAAAGACCTGGTGTCCTGAGGAGATTGTAGAGCTGGAGGCCAGCCTTGAGCCCAGCTCTGCCATGGCTTTGCTGCTTGACCACAGGAAATTCACTTCAATTTGTGTCAGGGTCTGAGAGAAAGACCGTGGAAGATCAGGGAGATGCCAAGTTAAGCTGGAGTTTGTGCTCCCTAAGCAAGCAGTGGGTGGCCATCCCTGGGTCTTGCTCTGGGGACACATACGAGGGTGAGATGGAGGCTCTGTGGAGTGCAGAGGATTATTTGGGCTCTGCTGCCCTCCCTGCCAGCATCTTCAGCAGGGAAGCTTCTCCACAGCCCACGTCGCTCTGAGCGAGGCTGGGCAGAGCTGTCAGCAGGTAGCAGCTTTCACTCGCTGTTTTGTGCAGCACCCCAGAGAGGCAGAGCCCGAGCAGCCCTGTATCAATGCCTGACAGCACCTTCCTGCTTGTACACCCGAGCCAGGAGACAACTTGTGAGACAACTGCACTTAGCCCCTGCCAAAGCCAAGCGCCGGAGAACTCCCTGATGTATTTAGAGAAACACACTGTCTTGCTGTGTCTGCTTTGGAGAAACCTTGCTAATCCTTTCTGAAAAGCCCATAGGGGGATCCAAAGTAGCTTTTCATTAGCCAGACAAGCCCTACAAGTTCCCCAGCAAAATACATACAAGGGAGGCATGCTGCTGCAGGTGGAGTGATGGAGGGGAGGGGAGGAATGTGCTGAGCAGGGAGAGAGGGATGTGATGGGCAGAGAGAGGGATGTGATGGGCAGGGAGAGAGGGATGTGATGGGCAGAGAGAGAGGGATGTGATGGGCAGGGAGAGAGGGATGTGATGGGCAGGGAGAGAGGGATGTGATGGGCAGAGAGAGAGGGATGTGATGGGCAGAGAGAGGGATGTGATGGGCAGGGAGAGAGGGATGTGATGGGCAGAGAGAGAGGGATGTGATGGGCAGAGAGAGGGATGTGATGGACAGGGAGAGAGGGATGTGATGGGCAGGGAGAGAGGGATGTGATGGGCAGGGAGAGAGGGATGTGATGGGCAGAGAGAGGGATGTGATGGGCAGAGAGAGGGATGTGATGGGCAGGGAGAGAGGGATGTGATGGGCAGGGAGAGAAGGATATGATGGGCAGGGAGAGAGGGATGTGATGGGCAGAGAGAGGGATGTGATGGGCAGGGAGAGGGATGTGATGGGCAGGGAGAGAGGGATGTGAGTGCCAGCATCATATCAGGAAAGAACTGGGAGATTTGGAAGTGTCTTGGAGGCTTTAGGAAGAACTGAGAGCTTTGCATTGCAGGGATGAGTGAGAAAAAGTGGGGTTCCTCCCTGGGATTGCACCATCTTTTGGGTATCCCCTGGGGCTGTGGACCTTGGCTAGAGGTACCTGCTCTTTTCCCTCTTTTCCCTCTGAAGGAAGGCTCATTCCCAGCCTCCCTAATAATGGATAGCCCTCACTGCTGCCTGCAGCCAGGGCTGCTTGGCATATTTCTCTATGCATGTGCAAACAAGCTATCCCTGACACAGCGCCTTTATGGCAGAATGACTCCATCCCTCGCGCTGGGCTGTGCTGTTTCTTGCTGAGCCAGTACAGCTCGTACAGGAACTGTGTGTACACAAGCCCAGAATGTGTGGAAAGCACTTATTTAGACTTCCTGCTGCATTAGAGAAGGGGTGGGAGTTCATTTCTCAGTGGGGCTGGCTGATGCAGCAGGGGTGGGGGTCTATAGTCAGGACCTGGGATGAGTGCAAACTGCAAGGTCATTAATGCTGCTGTGCCCATGTAAATACTCTGCTGCTGCTTTGCCTCGTTCCTGCTCAGCATCCACCCCTGAGCAGCTGTCTCTGCCTTTCCCTGTCTCTCCCAGGCAGCAGAGCCCTGAGCTGCAGAGGGTTAGATCCCACCTGGGATCAGGCTAATACGTGGTGCTAACAGGTTGTCAGCTCTGGGGCTCTGAGGGGATGTGTTTCCCAGGCTGTGGGAGCTAAATCCGGGTGGACGTGACTTGCATGTCCACAATTCCCCTCTTGAGTTGCAAGACTTGCAGAGCTGAGAGTGCTCTGGTGATATCTGCAGGCATGGCAGAAAATCGTTTTCAGTGGTGGAAAGTGACTTTGCTGTATGGATAAAATCTCGTGAAATTACTCTGGGCTAAGAACAATTTGTTTCAGTCTCCATCTCCCAAGATACTGATGTTGGAAATGTCCAGATTTGCCAGACCTTCTGTCTGTGCACCCATTTTGAATGCTGGGTTTGGGTGTTTTTCTGTTGTTTTGCTTGGGTGTACTTGTGGCCTCCGGGACAGGAGTTCCACTAAAGCAGATAAAGGGCTTTAAATAATAAACACCTGCCAAGGTGTCAGGAGAATACCTGGGTGAAATCAAACCCCTGCTGAAGAACTGGGTGCATGAGTGCATATGTGAGAGCATATAGATATATAGGTGTCATTTTGGAGACATGGTACAAGTGTTCAAACCTGCCCTTCATTGCAGAGGGGCTCGCTGAGAGTCCCCACTGACACAGGCAGAGGAACTCAGGAGAAATATTAATTTAGATGGCTCTCTTTCCCATTCCAGGCCTGCTGTTATGGTGCTGTTGGTGTATAATAAAAGACCTTTCAGTGCTGGGGGAAATCAAATAATCCTAGGCAAATGTGAAGGCATTTGGATGGTGATTGTCCTAATGAAATTGGTGATTCAGCTCTGGCTCTCTGTGTCCCCTTTCCTCTTCTTAAGGTGCTTTTTTCCAGCCTGTGGATTGATAGATTGATGCCTGAGTGCCTTTGTTATCAGGAACTTGTCATTAATGGTTTGTGCATTGCTTAGGATTGAGACTAACCTGAGCTTTTCTGGCTGGAGGATATTTTGGGAAAGGTTTATGAATTTTATGAGATGGACTTAAGTAGTAGATAGTGAAGGCTTTGGGATGGTAAAAGAGTATTTATCTTGAAAAATAGGAAAATATTATGAACCTTGACATCTCTTTCACTCCAGAGGCAGCCTGTGAACTCTTAGAGCTGGAAAATTACATGGAGAACGTGCCACAGGGCAGTGTTTTCTCTACTCTGTCGTGCCTCTTCCTGTCTTACACACTCTCCTGGCTTGACAGGGCAGAAAAGACTGTGAAGGAGAGCAAAATTAATTTTCTGGGTTAAGGGAGTTCCAGATCTCCTTCTTCCCTTCCCACCAGCCCTGCCTGTGTCAGTGTCCCTGCCCTGGGCAGTGGGAGAGGGGATGCTCTGGCAGCCCTGGGCAGTGGGGTCCAGTCAGGTGAACTGATGGTGCCCAGTCCCAGATACTTGGGAGCCAGGTGCCCAGGATGTGGGATAATCTCTTGCCTGGGAAGGGTTTTGTCTGCACATCTCTGTCAGTCAGTGATTGACTCATGTGCCAAAGCAGAAGCGTTTAGAGCCCTGCTGAATTTTGATCTCTCCTAATATAATGAGGAGCTTCCTTGTGGGTCTCCTCCATCTCTGATTTCTGTGAAGCCCCATTTCAGCTCCTCTGTCACCGCAGAGCTCAAACCAGCCTTGTCAGAGGCAAGGGGGATAAAAAGCCACAGACCTCTCTTGTTAGAGACATGCTTCCCTGGCTTTCCTGAGGGCTCGGGGACTGCATTACCAACACTCTCCGAGAAGCAAATGCACTTTGTACAAACCATTTAACCTCTCCGTGCCTCTGTTTACCCTTTTAAAAAGGTGTAATACCCACAGAGATGCCGTGAGGATCAATTACTGTTTCTGTATTCTGAGATCCCTGGATAAAAGGGTAGAGAATTATCCTTGCCAGTCTGCCTCAAATATTGTTTTCATTAAGATTAACACTCTTCAGTAAACAGAAATGTTAAAGCTGTATTAGGTGTTTAATAAGTAATATGGAGTTGTTATCCATCACTGTGTCTTTTCAGAGGGAGCTGCTGGGGAATGCACAGCAACAGGGCTGTGGAAGTGAAGCATCCTGCTCTAATTGCTCGTTTGATTAGCAGCACTTAGGGCTACGTGAGGATGATTGGGTGGACCTCATCAAAATTCCTGGTGTCAAGGGCACAGAAGCAACAGGAGACACGAGAACTACATCAGCAAGATTGTTGAGACAAAGGTACAGAAACTCCACTCCAACTTGCAGGCAGCCTCCAAAACTGGGATAGAGGCAGCTCAGGGCAGACGTGAGGATGGGCAAAGGGCTTCAAATCTTGCCAAATTTATAAAAAATTAAATTAATTAATCCAGTGGTATGGTTTCCCATTGCCTATGGGCAGTACCTCTGCATCCTTGGCATGTGGTTATGGAATAAGGACTGCTTTACATGGAGCACCTGGGCTCCACCAGAAATGAGGAGTCCTGTGGAGCTGCACTCAAACTCCCCATCCCTGAACTCTGTGGGGATGGCAGAGTTCACAAAAGGAAGATTTCCTGACTTGAGGTATCAACTACTCTTTAAATTCTCCTTCTTTTTAGCTGTTTCACCTCTCAAATCTCCTCCTCACCTTTGGTCACTATCCTTGCAGTCCTGACCACAGGAACAGGTCTCTCTCTATCTCCATATTTTTGGGGTTTTTGGCTGGCAGGAGCTAGAGAACTGAAGAAAAATAGAGTTTTAAAAGCCAACAGCCAGAACTGGGTCCTCAGCTGGGTCAAGTGCTGTGCTGATTTACACTGGCTGAGGTTCTGGCCCATAATCTTTTGTGCTCTATCATAAATATTACGTTGATTTAAAATGAATAGATCTTTCTCAAACTTGGCTGAGCCTTCAGTGTAAATAATGCAACCTTTGGAAGTCCACTTCCATGTTGTCCTTGCTGCCTGTGAGAACATAACTCTGTCTTATCACTTTGGTAACAGAAGGGAGTTTCCTTGCCTCCAATTTTGCTCAAATTTGGAGGAATCTCTTTCCAGTGGGCTGGACTGGGAGGCCAGCAGACCCAAGCCTTGGTGCATCCACCTTACAGATGCTGTCTTATTCCCTCTGCTCTGGAAAAAGCAGTGCTAGAGCTTCATGGTCAGTTGTGCTGGAGTGAGTTCACAGCTGTTGATGGAAAATGTTGGGCGCTAATTTTGTTGTGGGCAAGCCTGGAAGTGATGGGGACATCACAGCTTTGATTCCCAGAATGCCTGGAGTTACCCACCTTGGAAACTCGGACAGCTTTTAGCCAAGACTGACATGTGAATAATACATATGAAAACCAGCTGAGCTTGTGAGGAATTACCTTAGTCTGAAAGCATGCCCTGACCCAGTTTGGGTGCAGCAGGCCTGTCTGTGACTTGAAGGGCGGATGGCATTCCCAATCCATTCAGAGCCATCTCTGCTGTGCTCCAAGGCAGGCGTGAAATGACAGTGCCTGTAAGCCCTTGGCTCCACGTCTCTTCCCCGGGGAGGTGCATTCTGAGTTATCAGTGCCTGGGAGTGCTGCTCCCTGCTAAGTCCCGAGGAAATCCCATTCTGCCCACCAGCCAGAAAAGGAGTCTGCAGGATTTCTACCAGCCTGGAAATAATGGGAGAGTAACACCAATTAAGAGGACAGGCTCAGTCCGTCTCCTGCTGTTCCGCGGGGGAGATCAAGGCTGGTTTGTCACCGTTTGAAGAGTGGCCTTTGAGGAAATTGTCAGTGAAGATGTTCTGAAACAGCTCCAAACGTTGCAAGTTGCTGCTGCTCGGATACATGGCAGGAGAGTGGAGTCTCCTCTGAAGAGGAGCCTGCGGGGAGTCTGGGGAAGGGCGGCAGAGCCAGATCCCCGTGGGAGGCCAGTGGGAACCAACTCCCAGGATGATGTGCCAGGATGAGAGGGTTAAAGCTGGTGAGAGCAGATGGAAGAGGGAAGAGGCTGAAGCAGGAGTTTGTGGGACTGGAGCAAGAAGAGCAGGGCTGTTCTTTGCCTTGAGCTGGGGGTGAAAAGGGAAGGGCAGCATTTTCCCTTAGGATTGTCTCCTTCCTTAACCAATCTTCTGGAGAGGGGTGAAGGATGAGGAAGGGCAGTGGGATGGTACAGGTGCTCCGACAGCTTTGCCCCAGGCTGGTAGTCCAGTACAGAGCCAGAATTTAGCTGGGGCATTTCTTGGTGAAAGCTCTCTGGGAAGAGAAGAGGTGTAGGAACATTTCCCTCACACCAGTCTCTCTTCAGGGGGGGCCCATGAGCAGTTTTGGCTTTTGGGCTGACAGCAGCCTGGCACAGTGTCCTTAGCTGGGCTTCTCCAGCACCGTGTTGAGGGATGGAGCATGTGAGTGAAACCACTGTGTCTGTCAGTGACACAGAGACCCAGCAGGCACAGCTGTCCCTGGGCTACCAAGCCATCTTCCCAGCTTCTCCATCACCCTGGCTGTGAGGTTTCAGGAGGGGGCTCCTCGGGCAGAGTGTCAACCTGCAGCCCCTGTGGTTTGCAACCTTCTGGCTTGGAAGGGGCTGCCTGGAGCTCCTCGGGTTCAGCAGATTTTTAACAGTCTGTTTTCTGCCTCTGCAGTGCCAGAGCAGCTTGATCTTCCAGTGCTCCAGCAAACTCCTGCCAGCCCCTGGGGAGCAAAGAGCCCAAGTCCTCCAACTCAGGACCTGGCAGTGATCACCACCAGGATTTGGCTGCTCTGAACAAAGCCGTGCATCTCACAGGAAGCTTTATCTGAGCTCCCTTTGATGCTAACCAGGCTGCACCAGGTTAAGCTCTTGAACTGCCTGTGTCAACTCCTGGCTCTGGGATCTGGCAGAGGGAATGCTCATGGAGGGCAAGAGCAATGGCCATGTGCATCAATGTCTGGTGCCTCTGCACCTCTGACCCAGTGATTTATTTAAACCCTTGTTATGGAGGAGGCCAAGCCCAAAATATGGCTCCAGCCCTCTGCAGGACTGAATTAAACATGTGCCATTGCTTCTTGCAGGCTCTTGCTAATTTTTGTGCGGGGAGGGAGGAGGGAGAGCTCAAACAGATGGCCCAAGTATCACTCTTGCTGTCTCCTACCTCCTTCCTAAATAAATGAGTGGTTCACAGAGAAGTTTGGAGGGTGTGATGTGCTTTTAGGAAGGACACTTTCCAGGAAGGCTGCGGCTGAGGCTGCTGGGGTCAGTGTGGATGTTGCTCTTACACCCTCTTGCCTTGAGACACCAGTTAATTTATGCAGCACTTGATCAGACTCTCGTTACTGGAGATTCAGCAGGGACAGCTAGCGTGGGTATTATTTTATTTCCTTGCTCCATGTTCATTTAGTTCAGTAATTTCTTTCCCCCAGGAAAGTGTGGCTCAGATGAAGCATCTGGATTTTCAATAAGGTCCATCTTTATTTTAAGGTGGCAACGGGCATTTGGTTTTCCTGTGACAAACAACCCCATCACCTCCCATTTTAAAGGTCGGGGGGTTTTTTATATAGTGATGCTAGATTCTGTTGCTGCGAGCAATATGTGGGAAAAGACAAGGGTCAGAGGGAGTCTCTGCCATGTTGAGAAGGTGTTCAAAAGTGTCTTTCATCGTGACTGAAGAACATCAGTGGCCCTGCCCTGGGGTGGCAGATGGGTGTAACCACCATATCCAGGCGTTTTGGCAGAGGGCAGGAGGTCAGGCTTGGTTAAGTCCCATGGAGATCTCTTTGGGTGGGGCCTGGCTGTGTCCCCTCCTGGCCATCCATCCTGCCTGGAGCCTGCTGGATTGTCCAGAGGAGTGTGGAGGCAGAGGCGATGCAGGGAGGGACAGCAGCCGCCGGTGGAAGAGAAAATGCTGACATAAATTAATCAAACGAGGCATCTCACAAGATTGAATTAGGTCCTGATTTATGACTGCAGTGCTGCTGCTTCTGCAGTTCCGATGCTCCATGCTTATTCCTCACCCCCTGATTTATAGGGAGGCTCCTGCTGGAAGGAGGCCCCTGTGGAAGGGATGGATGGATGGATGGATGGATGGATGGATGGATGGATGGATGGATGGACGGATGGATGGTGTCACCATCTGGGCTAATACCAGACATCACATCCTGCTGCTCTTGAGGACTTCACCTATTCAACTGCTGTATCAGCTCATTTTCGAGGTGTTTTGGATGCATTGTGTAGCTGTTGAAAGGATGATGCCTGGAACAGCAGGGAGCCTTTGATCCTGCATCTTGTTCATCCTCCACCTCCTCAGCACACCAAGAAAATCCCTACCTGCATCTTCCTGTGACCTGAACAGTCTTTCCAACCCCTTCAGGTTGGGCTGGCTTGTGAGCGAGGCTGGTTTATCTTCTGAGAGATGCTTTTACTGCCCGGGATGCCAATCCCTTCATTTCTGTTCCACTCGGAGAGCTCCTGTAGCTGCTGGCTCCCTTGTCGAGCCTGTCGAGGGGAGCCTGATTTGTCTGGACGTGTCCAATACGTTCCCACAGTGCACAAGCAGCAGGTTGGCAGAGCATGAAGTGGCTGAGCACAAGTGACTCCTCAGCCTGTGCAGAGGAGCCAGGGTAGCTTTGAGGGAACCTGGTGAAAAGATGGCTTTAGAGAGACTTCTGGAGACCTCACCCCCAGTGTGGAGGGAGTAAGAGGAGATAAAGGGAATAGGTGAAACTTGAGGGCGTTGACAATGCACAACTCTGAGCAGAAAGCTGGGGTGAGATCACTGGTGAGCAGGCAAGGGGAATCCCATGGACAGCGTGGAAAATAGGAATGTGTAGGTTGTGTGGGATGAGTTAGAGGAGGAGTCTGAGGAGAAATTTGGAGGATTTGGAGAGAAATCAATACAGTCCTCCCTTCCTTAGGGCTGGGTTTTTTTTGCCTACCACCCATATAGGATTGATTCAGCTTCATCTATGTAGGGAAAGCATTTTCCAAAGGACCAACCCCTTCTTTGGCAGTGAGTGGGTCCCTTTCTGGGGTGACTGGGGTGGGGGATTGGAGGACCTGGCTTGAGCAGGAGGGCAGTAGCTCCCAGCCTTGTTTGCAGTGATGTTCCCTGGGTACCCGGCATCAGAGACGAAGAATAGAAACAGATCTTCTGTCTTCCTGCAGCGTATTGATTTTTTGCTCCCTGCTCTGGCCTTTTGCTCATCCTTTTCAGCAGCTGGAGGTGAAATGAAATATAAGGTTTGAAAAACTAAAAATACAGAATGTGACAGCTTCATTGCTCCGAGTGATGGTATTTCGAGGGGACTCGTGACCTGAAAAAATGGAGGCAATGCCATCCCGGCCTCCCTCCACTCACGTGGTGAGGAAGAGAGCAGTGGAAAGGAAGGATTTGGGGCTTGGGTGTGCAGCTTTGTTGATGCCAATGCTTGGGAGCAACCCTGCCCTTTCTGCAGAGGCACCTCTGGCTTGCTGTGGAGGTTTGGGAGCGGGAAGGGATGTCTGCAGTCCCAGGACATGGAATGTGTCATTTTTGTCCCTCCCACACGTTTACACGGGACACATCACCCCGCTGTACCCGTCTGAGCAGGGAAGGTGGCTGTGGGACCCTGAAGTGATGGGAGCAGGGATAAACCTGGGAGCAGGGATAAAACCTAACAGCCTATCGCTGTTCGGTACTCGGAGCGCGTTTTAGGGCTATTTACAGGCTTTTGAGTGGTTACTAATTAGCAAGTGCCGCAGCTCACTGCGACACGGCAGCCGGCTTCGTCGGAGAGTGCCCAGCAGGGTTTAAATTACTTGTCATTTGCCTTGTTTTGCTTGGCTATTTGAATGCTTGACTCTCCCCTAATTGGCATCGTAACCGCTGGGGTGACACGCTCAGAGGCTCTTGATTGGATTCCTTCTTTTTTTTTGGAGGGGAGGAAGCCTGGCAGATGCCGCAGAAATTAAGTAATAGGGTTTAATTCCTCTGTGTTGCTCACACACGGTGCAGAAGGGAGAAACCCCTTGGGTTTGCCACGTTAGGGTGAACTCAGCCTGGGATTTGGATGGTGCAGGTAGAGTTTAAGCAAAGGGAGTTCATCCCTTCCCTTCTCCCTTGGTGCTGTTGGCTCCTGGGATTTGGGAAGGTTCTGCAAAGGTGGAGGAGCAATTTGCATGCTTGGGTTGTACCGGCAGAGATGGATAGTTCTGGAAGGGGTTCCAGAGTTGTGAATGGCTTCATCTGTGTGTGCCTACAGGGAATTACACAGCCCAAGACCCAGGGCAAGCATAAAAAGTTCCCCAGTACCACAATGAACATCACGAGGGCTGTGGGATTGGAACTAGAGCATGGAATCCCGGAATGGTTTGGGTTGGATGGGACCTTAAAGACCATCAAATTCCACCCCCTCTGCCGTGATCTTTAAGGTCCCTTCCAACCCATTCCGTGACTGTGACTGCCGGGGATGGCTGGGTGAGCCCCTGGTGCCCATCCCCTCCTCTGGCTTTGCTGTGAGCTCACAAACCCCAGGGGTTCTGGGATCCCCGTGCTCCTGGGCAGTTTCTGTGCCCACTGCAGAGCCGAGCTCGGCGGTGCACTGTTGTGGTTATTAAATCCGATGGCGATGAATGGGACATGACACCTGTGTATATGATTCAAATCGAGTCATCCCATTACACGGTGTAAATCAATAAACAAAATGTAGCCGCTGACAGCATTTACAGTTCCCCCTATTACTGCCAACCAGCCCATTTTCTGTGCATGAAAGAGGCATTTACACCCCATTTAACTGTGCTTTGATGCGGGATCCTGTTCCCGGGAAGAGGGGAGGCTTTGACAGGTGGCATTAGGAGAAGGGGAGATCTACAGCGCTCATTTGCAGAGACCTGAGCCGAGGGTTGTGAAACACATCTTCACCTGTTTGTGCTGTCCATCACCCTAATTGATGATGTGCAGGGCTGGCAAATAGAGCTTGGACAGGGGAGAGGTGATGCTGGTGGTGTTGGAATTCAGCTGTGCTGGCCTTTCCCACTGGATCAGAGAGGGACTGCTGTTTTCCCTTCTGTCCTAGCTTGGGAATGGTCTTTCTCTCAAGCTGAGTGTCAGGGAGGGAAAGGATGAGGAAGAAGTAGGCTGGGACACGCTCTGAGGGACATCGCTCTTAGAACACCTCAACTGTCCGATTTGATTTTATTTAATGGGCTTTGCAATCTGGTGATTAATCTGGTAATCACAGCAAATGTTACAGTCACGGCTGGCAATAAAAATATAACCTAAAGTAGATAAAACCCCTCTTTTTCTTCTCTTTTCCATTTTTTTCTCCCGCTGAGAAATTGTCAGATGACATCTCTCCCCTTTATGAGAGGCGGCAGGAGGGAGAGGGAGATGCATGTGAGGGGAAAACCTGATCCTTGCTGCATCTCTACAGGGCTCAGAAAACTTCCAGCTCCTCGCTGGTGCAGAGGGGCTCAGTTGTTCCCCCACCCTGAATTTAGGCAAACTGATTTTTGGGGGAGGCATGGGCAGGGATCAGACCAGCTGCCCTTGGAACTGCAAATTTTTAGTTTTGTCTCGTTTCCTGGAACTGCACCAAATCGCTGGATTACTCCAAAAAGCACAAGAAAGGCCTGTCTTTCCCTCTGCCTGCCTTTGTTGTTGCTTGATTTTGTTGGTGTTTTGCCACTGCAATTGGCTACGTGGATGAAAAGGGCAGTTTTGTGACCAAGAGGCAGAGACGTGGTTAGAAAGCAGGGATTTTACAAAATGTACTGCTTGAACATCCTTTTGTCAGCATAGAGACATAAATCCAGGCACATTTTTCACATTCTTTATCACGTTTTCCTTCAGATTTCCACCAAAAATGTCCCTTAAGCCCCAAAACACAGCTTGGCAGGAGACAGTGCTGGTGTTGATTCTGGAGAACAGCATTCCCATGTGCTTTGCTTAGTCCAGATCTGCTTCCAGTAAATATCCTCAGCAGCCAGGATTGAAGTTCGATTCTCTGCCAGTCATCCTCATCTAAGACTTGTATTTATTTATCCTTTATCACTCCCTTGGCCAGTCTCCGGCGTGACTTCAGCCCTTTCTTTCCCCAGCTCCTCGAGCTTTTATCGTAACTGCCATGGGAATGGTGAGGTGAGGAGCCTGTGTCCCCTGGTGCTGAGGGATGCAGGGGATGGGGATGGCATTGCCAGACTGACTCGATGCCAGACCTGCAGGCTGGAGCCTGTGGAGATGACAGGGAGAGGGCTGGCAGATAGGGAGCAGCGCTGGAGCTCCTGGAAGAAATGGGAAAGGGGAAGTTTCAGTGCAACTTCTCGTTAGAAAAGGTTAAATATATCAACCCAGGATGTTTCTTCTTATTAAAAGGGTTGGGTTTGATGCTTCCTTTCTAATTAGGAACAAGTCAAGAAAGATTTTGAAATCTTTTGTGTGATTGTGTTTGAGCTGTTTCCCCGTGGACTCGGGAGCAGTTGGTGTTTGTGTGGAAGGGCCCTGAGGCTCTGGGTGGGAGCAGTGCCATGTCCTGTCCTGGGGAGGCTGAAAAAACAGCCTTGGACTTGATGAGTTTCAAGCCAAAAAAGCTTCAGACAGCACCTCCAGACTCATTAAAGCTCAGGGAAGGTGACCTGGCTCTCCTGCAGCCAGCAGGGAGGGGAGCTGCAGGTGTGTTTACCTGCAGGCACAGGGAGTTTTGCACCCTCTGGCAGAGAGCTGCATCATTAGTGTTGCCTGATTTCCCTTTGCCACCTTGGGAAAGCTGGTTTTTAATGCCTCAGTGTCCTGTGTGCCCTCCTGTGCCCTTCCCCGGGCTGCTGAGCACCATCTTTTAACTTTGAAGGAATTGTCACCCTTCTTACGCATCTTCCCCATCTTTCCTTGGCTGTCTGTCACCTTTTGCTGCCAAATTTCCTGGACTGTGAAATGAAGCTTTTATTATCTTCCGAGAAGGAGGGGGGGGCAGAAATTAAATTAGTGAAATTAAAAAGATGATGATGATGACGACTGTAACCTGACTTCAACCCTTTTCATTCCGCCTCACATAGCAAGGCAGCCGGCTCTGTTCTGGGGCTTCTGCTTGGATTGCTGGAAAGAACCAAACTTTTACTTTCAAATTAACCTGTCAAATCATATATTTATAAGGGAATTGAAGGCAGGAGAATGAGGGTCCCGGATATTCCCACGCATCAATTAGGGGAAAAATTAATTACAATTTACTGGCATTACCACATTAGAGCTGCCTTGATTAGAGAGCAACTTGCTTTGTGCTCTGGAAAAAGTTAAATTAAGGAGTTTGGAGGGAGGGGGTCCCGGACTGGTTCTGTGGGCAGAACCTCCAAGAGCAGATACTTGGATTTGGTATCACCTCAAAAAAGCTGTTTTGGGATGTGAGTGCATTGGACACCCCAAAAATTGCTTGTTTGACCTTGACAGAGCACTTGGTTTGGGACTGGGTGATCTCCAGTGCTAGGGCAGGGAAAAGCTGATTCTCCTTGTCAGCACATCTCACCCCATCCTGGTGCTGCATCCTTGGGCTGATGAGATCCCTGCTTGATCCCACTGCCAGGGAGTCCCAGAGAGTCCATCAGATCTTCTGTGGGTTATTCTGGGGGTTATTGAACATTTTATGGGCCTAAATTAGCGCTGGAAGGAGCCCCCAGGCTGTGGTTCCCCAATGTCCCTTGTGTGGCTGCTAAATGGGGAAGCCCGGAGAAATGGGACCTGGGGGAATGGCTGCCAGGCTGCTTTTCCATGGGAAAGCCAATCTCATTCCTGCTCCAAACAGCCAGGCCATTAACAATTTGCTGCTGCAATAAAAGGCTGTGGCACAGGGAGAAGCCACAGAGTGAGGTGAGGCACAGCCGGGGCCCTGACACAGGAATTCCCTCCAATCCCACTTTTTTCTGCACCCAAGGGGCGTCTTTGTGCCATGGAGGCAGCAGCTGTGCAGGGAGAAGGTCAGAGGAGGCTTTGATGGGGTCCAGGGAGGAGGGGAGGCAGATTGTGTGCTGCAGGGAGAGGGAGGGATTTCACAAAACTTTGGAGTTTGGGAACAGATGAACCTGGCAGGCGGCCACTATCCAAAGCCTGTTGTGGGTTGTGGTTTTTTTAATATTCCTGGCATTACCCACCAGCAGAGATGAAATTCATAGGCTCAGAAAGCCCAGATTCTGAGGTCAAAACTCAGGCAGTGATGTGTCAAATCCAGAATGGGAATGGAATTGTGGTACTGGAAACCACCCTGGGACAGAGTTAGCATCCCTGGGGGCTGGGAGCAGTGTGCCTGCAGGGCTTTGTCCTTTGTGGGAGTGCCTCTTTTCAGGCAGCTGGGGCAGGGGTATTCAATATTTGCCCTGGGAAGGTGAGATTGGGTGCTTGGAGCAATGGTCCAGCTACTGGGACCAGTCCCAGACTCCTCGTTAGTCAGTGCCTTGCAGAACAAGGCTGGTTTATGGCTGGGGTGTGCCACCTCTTATCAAGGACACTGCAGCTGTGGCATGAGGTGCCAGGCATCACGTGGGAAGGAGGGAGAGCCCAGGGCTGTGCTCTCATTCCCTGTGTGCCCATGCCAGGGAGAGCAGGATCCAGCCTCGGAGCTGCTGCTGTGCCTGGGGCCATGCAGGCTGGGCAGGCTTGGGAGGGATACACTGGTGGAGGGTGCTGTGCCCTCCCCGTGAGCTGTCTTGGCCAACCCAGGTGTTTCTGGGGTTGTCCCCTCTGTGGATCTGTCCCCATATTGGTGACCAGCACTTGCTGCTGCCAGTGAAACCAGCCTGAGCCTGCCTGAGCTGCCAGGAGAGCTCTCAGCAGCAGCTCCAGGTGGATTTACACTAGGGAAGGATCCAGCCCTCCTCAGGAGCTGAGGGTGGGGAGACACTGGGGTTAGGGACCCCGAAAGCACAAATATCCCTGTGACAAGCTGTTTGAAGCCAGGCTGATCAGAGAAGGTGACAGCCCTGCCACATCTGGGAACAGTTTCTGTGTCCTCCTTGCTGACAGGAGGAGTTTGATTCCTTTAATATTTGATGTGTTCTGTCTTTTGCAATGTTTGTTTTTGGCGTTGTGGGTTTTGACTTGTTTTATTTTTATTTTTTTAAAAGTACGCTGCTCCTCAGAGCCAGCTGCCCATTTGCCATGGGCATGGGAGCTCTGCAGGAGCCAGGGGAGGGGCAGGCAGTGCGACAGCAAATGTGACACTTGGGGGCCTGGAAACTCTGCCTGACCTGGGAGATTCCTGCTGCTTCTCCCCATCCATCTTTCCAGCTGGAGTTAGGGGTTGCATTCTTCCTGTGTGCAAGAAGAGGCAAAGGATGCTAATAGGACTTTTCATCTTCCTCCTGCTCCCCATGTCACTCTGCTTGAAGCTGGGGGTGGCACCAGGGAGGTGACCACCTGAGAAACTCTTGGACCATCTTGCCTCAGACCCCTTTTTTCCCCCTGCTCCTCTGTGTGGTCCCATTCCTGCTGCAGATGGGCAAAGCTCCCACCTGGAGAGCAAATTTCCTGCAGCTGGGACAACTTCTACTCTCCTCATGGCTTTTTTACCCCTTCTGGGACATCCCTGCAGAGGAAAACCTTCATATGTCTTGAAATGCTGAGCTGAGGGTCTGGAAGGAGAGGGCAAGAAGTGTGTGCTGAAGTCAGCTGGGGGGATTTGGGGAGTCTCTGCCAGAGAAACAATTGTGGAGGGTCTGGAGAAGCTCGGCAGGCGGTGGGACAGGGGGGCTGTGCGTTTTGGAGGGGGTCCTGGAGCAGGACCAGGCTGGGGAATTGTCCCCTCTGACAGGGAGCTTTGCTTGGTGACATGCTGCCCACGTTCCTGGCAGGACGGCAGGAGCAAGACCCCAGAGAGGACGAGCAGAGGCTGTCCTGGGCTTGGTGCTGGCAGGGCGAGCTCTCTGCCACGCAAAGGCTTCCCCCATTGACATCAGTGTAAGTGGGTGCCACAATTACTGCAGGCTCTGACATCTGAACGGAGCAGAGCCACCCTTGCTGTAATTCACTGCCACTCTGATTGCAGGGCAGAGCAGGGAAAAGTCAAATTACCCAAAAAAGCAAGAAGAGAAAGCGAGAAAGCCGTGCCTCTCTGATGGAGGTCAGGGTGGAGTGGGGCAGGACGGGAGGCCCAGCTGCTCTCCTGCCCTTGCCATGCCCAGGCAATGTTGTCCAAGCTCCAGTTTGAAGGTCTTGCCTTGGGCATGGCAGGATGAGGAGGTTCATCTCCACAGGATTTGGAGGTGTGGGTGCTGGTGTGAGCCAGGCCAGACCAGAACAAATCCAGGACGTTTGCTTGTGGGCATTTGCTTGGGCAAATTTCTTCTAAGTGGGTTATGAAGGAGTGGGGCTGACATGGGAGTTAGCTGGGCTGGGTGGAGATTACTGCTGCTTGGCTCGGGGTCAGGCAGACAAATCCTGCTTTCTGCTTGCTCTCTGAAGGCTCAGCGTGACGCGCCTGACAGCAGAGCTGTGGCTTGAGCCTCATAAGCTGAGGAACATGAATTTCCCCTTTCCCACTCCAAGTGTCGGCCGTCTCTGCCCGAGGGTACTGGACAACCTAACTCCAGCTTGCTATCAGTGCTTTTGAAACTCTCTGCCTGCATTTCATGCGGATTTTGCTCTTGCCCAACAGCTAGGAGGAGGAGGAAAGCATTGCCCCACATTTGACTGCTCCTGTGCAGCCACTGCATCTCCCCAAATCCCCCCCGAGCGCATGGGAAGGGACCCTGGGTAGGCATCACTGCTCTGCTGCTTTTCCCTCCCTCCTGCTTTTCCTCCTTTCAAGGTGCATTTCTACATCTGTTGGATGCAGCAGCGTGCCAGCTCGGTTAATTACAGTCTGCTTACCTGAATTCCCCTGTGGAATTCCAGCTGGATAACGGTATCCTTCACTGGTGAGCCTTAAAGAATCACGGGCAGCCAGACCCCTCTGCCTTTGGGTGTAAACGTGGGTTTATGATGCTCAGAGCTCTCCCAGAGCAGCAGCAGGGATGTGGTGGTGATTATCCCTAAAGACTGTGAGCTGGTGCCATGCCTGATCACTCTGGGATGGGGCTGGCATCTGATGTCCAGAGAGCAGCCAGCAGGGATGGTGGGAAATATGGTCCATGGGAACAGAGCTGGAAGCCACGAGGCTCACAGGAGCTGGATGAAAACACTTTGAGCTGCTCTAATGCTTAAGTGGACAAGATAATGGGATACTTTTTTTCCTTATTGGCCCACCAGATAAGTCGTTAATGCAGGCGATTTCCAGCGGCGCCTGTGATTTGCATGGATACAAAAGAGCGAGTTTTTCATTATTTGGTGGGGCTCTGTTTGATCAAGGGCTGTAGAGAGGAACTCAGAGCTGATTTGGTGCACTATTTATGGTCCTTCATTAGCAGCTGGCGGGAGCTTTGTCCCGCCTCAGCTCCGTGTGTCTCCAGCGTATCCTTAGCCCAAGAGAAGCATTTCGCGTGAGTCTTGCTGGATGATAAAGTTATCAGCATTCACAGTTACTTTGCTGCAGTTGTGGGCCCTGGATCAGATGTTTTTAGAGGCAGTGAGTGTGATTTTTGTTTAAAAAAGTGCTCATCTACCACAAAATGATGAGAGGTGAGGTTGATGTCTCAAGAAGAGCAGCTTAGGAGGTGCTGGCATGGGAGTTCCTCTCTCCATCACTTCCTGCTCCATCTCTGGCTCATTCCAGGCCAGCCAGGCAGAGGAAGGATACCCTGAACCACCCAAATCTCCCACTCATTCCATGCTGGCCTCCAGCTCAGATCCCTGGGGAAGCAGTGTGCTCCTGCAGACCCTGCTTAGCTCGTACTCTAAAGCAGCTTTTCTTTGCTCTGACTGATTTTTCCACACTCTCTCTCTCTTGGGAAGACGATGTAATCTCTTTCCTTATTGACACTCTCGGCAGATCCCTATGGAGAATACAGTCTGGGGGTGATGCTGCAGCCCAGGAGCTGGGCCGTCAGGTCACTGAAACCCCAATATTTGGGATTTCAATTTCTGCCTGCTCAGGTGACAGCAATGTCCTGGGACCACAGTGGGGGTCTTTGGTAGTGCAAATTACTCAGGAAGGATTTCCCATGCTCTGGCATCCCAAATCTATAAACAGCAGAGGCTTTGGTGAGCTTCTGTTAGGGGAATCTGTCCTTTCCACTCCACTCACTAGAGCTTTGGGGTTCAGGGCTGCTGGCAAGAGGGAGGATTTGCTATTCAAGGCACAGGGGCAGGAAAGCATAGCCTGAAAGGTGTCAGTGCAATCTCACTGGCCTTTGTGCCTTTATTTATCTGAAATCCCACAGAGCTGTCCTTCACTGCAGCTTGGATCAAAATTCATCTGATTGTGGTGTGGGTTTTGCAAGGTTTTTTTTTTCCTTAAAGCCCCAGTTACTGTGACAGTGCAGGAATCTTTGTCTGCCTTTTCCTTCTAATGAGAAAGTTTGTCTGAGTATTTGGAGGTGAAGCAGAGCTTTCCTAGGGAAGGGAAGCTGTGCTTCCAGGCAGGGGTTTATTGCCCATAAGCAGCTGGCTTTCTCCTGTGCCACTGAGCTTGTCCGTGAGCTGCTCTGAGCCAAATCCAGCCCTGGTTATTGTGCAGAGTAATCATAGAAGTGTCTCATTTAAAACAGGAGTGAACCGAGGCCAAGAAATAACTCTCCAAAGAATCAGCCTCATCTTCTCCACCTGCCTCTCCTTACCTGATAATCTTCCTTAGGAAGCTTGAGGGAGTGCAGTACCTGATCCTTCCACCCACGGGAGGCAGGACCTGGTGTGCAAAGGGTGCAGGCTGGAGGCTGCCCCGGAGCCCCAACCTCCTTCTGGCCACTTTACCTTGGGCAGAGCCAAGGTGGGCTCTGGAAAGTCTTGCAAGCTTTCAGCAGGTGAGGGAGCACACGGGGTCTGGGCAGGGCCAAGCCAAGGAGGGAGGGAGGAAGGATGGTCGAGCGACAGCTCTCGGGGCCGGCCGGCCCTTTGGCATATGGAGCCGTTGTGCTTGGGTGCTCCGTTTTAAAGAATTTTCAAAGAGCCCGTCCATCTGGGCCCCCTCGCTGCTGCCGGCGCGGCGGGGCGCCGAGCAGATGGTTTGCAAACAAAACAGCTTCGGCTCAGGAGGGGAAGGAGACCTGTCCAAAGTGGCTGGAGCTCAGCCCCAGCACCGCGAGCGGGGCTCTGGCAGCGGCATTTCCCCAGGACGGGCAGGTGTGTGGCTGTGGGCAGGCAGGCTCTGCTGCTCTTGGGGGTGTTGATGCCCCTGCAAACCACGTGGTGGCTGCACTGTGAGGGCTTTGACCCCAAATCCTGCCCTGGAGAGCTGGCTGGGAGCTGCTTGTTCCCTCTACCTGACATCCCTGTCGTCACACACAAACGCACGTGCTCCTGAATGCGGGATCACTTTGCAGAGGTCACTTTGTATGAGCAGGTTAGGGAATGGCTGATCTGCTGCTCGCATTACCTGAGCTTTCCTTGAAAATCCTTCAGCCATCCAGCCACTGACCCTGAGATGTGACAAGCTCACAGCTCTTGCCAATAAAGCAGCGACTCGGTTTGAATAATATCTGACAATTACGTGCTGAGCCCCAGCATTATGCAATATTTATGCATGTGTCTGGACTGTAAAACAGTGATTATCTAAAAGGAGTAATTGTTTGCAGTCTTACACTGAATTTCTTTTCTTCTTTGGCCTTGGAGAGCCACACTGCTAATCAGCAGCACGCATGGCACTCGTTAAACGCTTCCACTGAAACCAGCCCCACCATTAGCCCAGCGGGTGAGCTGAGCAGTGTCTTGGTGCAGTGGCACGAGGCTCTGTGCACGGAGCTTTATTTTAGTGCCTCGGGCTGGTGGATTGCTCGTGCTTGGGGAGCCAGGAAGGTGAAGAGGGTCCAGCACCCACCCCTGCTGGCTGAGCTTGCGTGGGATAAACAGGCTTTGATGTGCTGAACAGAGAGGTGCCCGGGCAGAAGGGCTGAGCCAGGCACCCAGCGAGGCTTTTCACCTCCCTTTCCCTCCTGGACACTCAACCGCGTTCCTGTGCCCTTGGAGCAGAGCAGTGATTGAAATCTCTCTTTGTTCCTCACTCCCTCCGCCACAGCAGCTGCCCTTTAGTTTTTTTCTCCTCTTCTCTTCTTTTTCCAAGTGTTGTTGGCTGTCAACCTGGGCTGAGGAGGAAGTCAAAGCTGAAGAGACAAATGCGGGCTGTCACATCGCAGGGGTGGGGTGGGACAGAGAGGGCAGCCCGGCCTCCTGCCCCGTGGCCAGAGGGAGGAGGGACTGCCCTGCACATGGGAGCCCCCGGCACGCTGGGGCCATGGGGGTGATGCTTGTTTCTGCAGCACAGAAGAAAAGCCTCTATTTTGAGGAGAAAAAAAGCTTTTCCATCCTTTTGGTGCTCTGCAGAGGCGGCAGCAGGGCAGCAAAATGTTTTCCAGCTTGCATTCCGGTGACAGCGTGGTCACAACGTTTGGCACGGGATATATCCCAGTGTAATTCCTGCAGGAGGCTGGGATTCGAGGTGGAGAAAGGCTCAGGGGACCAGGCAGTGGAGACAAACAATGTGCCTGGTCAGCAGAACAGGCAGTGGAGCTGGAGAGGCCAGGATTACTGCTGCCACAGCTTGTTAACATAAACTAATACAGGCTGCTGCGTTGGACGCAGGGAGATAGGAGGGAGAAAAATGGGAAGCGTGTGCAGGAATAAGGGCCCAGATAATGAACCTGGCAATGAGAATGCAAAGCAAAACAAAACAGGAAGAAATGCTGTTGTTGCAGAGTCCAGGCTCTATCTGCTTCAGCTTCTTGCTGCTTCTCAAAGACTTTATTTGTGGCTGGGATGGTGCTTTCCACAATGCTGGAGTCACTTCTTCACCCCAGGGCTGTGGGAAGAGAGGATGAGTGCCCTGTTTAAGGCCTCAATGGCACAAACATTGACTCAGCCAGAGTGTCCCACTACCACAGAGGGGTGTGAGCAGGTTGATGCTTCCCAGCACCTCCTGGGACAGGATCTTACAGCAGAAGACACCTTATCCATGACCAGGATGCATTGCATGCCCTTCCCAGCCCATGCAGGAGTAGTTCCCTGCTGCTGGAGTGGAAGAGCCAGCAATGAAATGGCTTTTGCCAGTGGCTTTTTGGCCTCCTGAAGCAAAAAGTAGAGCAAGGGCTGTAGTTATTTCTGGAAAATTTGGGATGAGAGAGCTCCTTGCACATCCTGACAAGGGAGGGATAAGGAAATCTGAGATGCAGGTGTCACCCTGGGATGTGCTGTGGCAGAGATCACCACACTGAGCTGTTGGGTTGCAAGAGGGCAGGGGATCTCCACCCCTCTTTTTTGGGTATGAAAAGCATGGAGAGGAGTTTTCTGCAGTGTGTGGGGCCGACACCTACCCTGGCAGCACAGGGCCAGCCCTGCTGAGAGGCAGCACTGGTTTTATGAGGTGTGCTGCCTTCTTGCCTAGAGGGTCCTGCCTTCTCACAGGTCCCTGAGCCGTGGACAATTCATCTGGTTTTATGGTGATGACGGAAGAATCCAATCTGCAGCCTGTAGCTGGAAAGTTCAGAGCCACGCAAGGCTGATTGGGGAGGAGAGCAGGTTTTATTGATGGTCTGGGCTCCTGGATGTTGCGTGGGAGGAATCGTGTTAATGGGTCCCTTGGGCCATTGCCTCCTGACTCTGCCATATCTCCTTATTCACCTGCTTCGGCTCTGATGGTGTCTTTTTTATTTTGCTGCCTTTTTTTTTTTCCCTTTTTCTTCTCTCTTTTGATGTTCAAGGGCTTTTAAAATTGCAGCAGGAAGGGAGGATGTGGGGCTGACCAAGGCACCTGCCAGTCCCTTCCCATCCCTCGTGATGTGTCCTTCAGCGTCAGAGATCACCACAAAAGATGTCCTGGGCTTCGTGATGTGGCTCTGACAACACAGAGCGATGGCCTTGGCTCCAAGGTGACCAGGGAGCTGCTGATGGGCTGCAGCCCCATCAGTCTCTTGTGTCGGTTAAAGGGGTGAAAGGATGATCACTCACTGCTCACCTTCCTGAAGTCATCCCACGGCCGTGCTCTGCAGCCGGAATTGTGCATCCTCACGGGAACAGTGCTGCCTCCGGAGCCTCCTGATTGGTGTCACGGGGCGTGCGGATCAGGCTCCACTTTCTGGCCCACTTTTGATAATTAATTGATAGTTGAAAATGTTTGACAAACAAACAGCAAACAGGAATCAAACCCGCTCACGTGCGCATTAACATTTCATGGCGCCTTTCTTGTTTGTTTGCTTTTAAATCACAAAACGCTGTGATACATTTTTAATCGAAAGCACTATTGGCTGTTGCCATCTCTGTTCCAATAACTTTAGTGATGAAAAAGAAGTTCAATGCAGAAATGTAATGCGATCTTTTAGGAGGTGGGCGATCGGTTCGTGACAACCGTTTTCACTTCTACAAAGAGCATTTTTGTCAGGGAGAAATATATTTAAAAACATTCTTATTTGAAGAAACTCTCAGAGCTCTCTGGATGCTCTTTGATGGCTCTTGGCGTGGCAGAGCAGCACACGATGGGCTGCATGTGGTGGGAAGGTGGGGGGTGATGGCTGACTGTGTTTGGTGTCCCCAGGGCAGGGTCCTCAGCCCCTTGAGGGGTTTCTTCCTTGCAATCATGTTTTTAAACCCTCCTTAAGGTGCTCTCAGAAGAAAATCCTCCCTCCTGGCTAAACCCAGTGACTTGCAGACAACAGCCTTATCTTGAAAGCTTAACTAAGGTTTTTCCCTCCTCCTATGAAGGCAGGAGATGAAAGGCATTTGTTTGTGTGCATCTGTGTGGGAATGCAGCACAGTAAATAGTGGGTAGGGAATATTAATACAGGACTAAACCCATCCCTGGCATGAATCACAGGGAGGACATATGTTGTGACAACTTTCCTAAGGGGGTTCTGGCCAAGGTAGATACTGAGTGTTCCCCAGAGGGAAGGAGGAGGGAATGACAGCTCTTTTCTTTCCAAGACTGATGTAATTAAAGAGTTATAATGTCCTTTAACTTCACTGCCCTTGGCACTCTTGTGCACTGGCGTATTTATTTATTATTTTTTTAGCACTGATGAGTGACTAATAGGGTTTATGTGAAGAGGCAAGAGGCCCTGAAATACAGTTCAGCACTGTGTAGAGGGAATGTGGTTTTATTTCCCCGGGACTGAGCATCCATCCATCCATCCATCCATCCATCCACCCACCTTCCCTGAGCATGAGGTTAAACCCTCTGCCGTTCCCACTGTTGCTTAACACACCGAACTTTGTCAAGAGAAGCTTATTTTAATTTAATAGAAAAATACATTATACATAATGCTCGCCATAATTTTCCGTCTGATCTGAAGGAGAATCTGCTGGTCTGCCCAACCCAGCCCAATACCTGCAGATTTGTTGCTGCATGGTTTAAATAATAACAATAACAATACCAGTAGCAATAATATCCTTTGCTGCTGTCCTTGAGTGACAAAGATGATGGAAAATGAAGTTGTAGATAGCTGGAGATGACAATGTGAGTATGCTCTACCCATCTTCCAGGTTATTAGCAGGTGTCAGTCACTGGAAGGAATCTAATAATTTCCAGATGCAGTGATGTCTCCAAACGTCAGCCGTGCTGCTGTGGCTGCAGAAAGCAAATGGTTTTATGTGCTCAATTCCCATTTCTGCTCAGTCTTGTTGTTAGAGAGGCTGTAATGGTGCAATGTCCATGGCCACGTGGCACTGTCCACTGCAGCTGGGTCTGACACGTCACCATGTCACACAGACAGCACCTGCTACCTGTTGCTGCTGTGGAGTTGCACCACCCAATCCTTCCCACCTTGCCCTGCTAAAGGCCCTCAGCCAGTTATCCATCCTTGATTAATCTGGGGAATCCCCCTCTGGAAGGAGGGGGAGATAGAGTGATGGTGAGGCTGTCACTGCTGAGAAAGGGGGAGCACTGGAGCTCTGTTTGCCCCTCTCCCCATCTGCACAGATGTGTTGTGCATTTCCTGAGCTCTTGTGGAGTAAGCCATGAGGGGCCAAATTGGTCCCTTGCACAAATTGCTCCCTTGGAATCAGCATCCTGATGAGAGTGCTATAGACACACACTAATAATCCCTTTCTGAGTGAACACGACACGCACCATGGGTGTCAAGGCTTGCTGCCCAGGGGAGGGCTGCTCCCACATGCCTTTCCTGGAGGGTCCAGCCAGTCAGGAGGAGGCAGGGAGCCACAGGAGTTCATTGTTTCCCAAGCAGGCGGTGCTTTGCGAGCTTGAAGTGAGCACCAGATGGGCAGAGATGATGAAAGAGGCATCGGCGTGAAAGGCTTCCCTCTAGGGTGTTAAATATTACATTCCCCGAGCCCGCCGAACTGTTGAAACCAATAGAACTAATTAGGGAGCCGGTGCCGGGGAAGGACACGCTGTGGCTGGCGGCTGGAAGCCTTGCCAGATCCCACAAAACCCTCCCTTTGTCTGTCCCAGCGCCTCTCGTGAGCGTGGCAGACAGGACACATCGTCCTTTGGGGGACAGCACTGGAAAGGGAGCGTGTCCCCTGTCCCAGGGCCACCTTTTAGCGTGGATGAGGGCTGGGAAGCAGAGGGGACAGCTGACTCCTGTGCAGCAGGGTTGGCTTCCTCCCATTTTCATCTGCTGAGCAGACTGAGAAGATCTCAGGGGTGTTTGCACAGGTTTGGAGAGCTGTCCTGTGGTCATGGTGGCTCTGCCAGGAGTTTCCAGGGGAAGAGAGTAGAGCAGGGCTGGGTGGGGCTCTGGAGAGAGTGTTAAAATCTCCATTTCTGTGTGCCTGCTCCTTTTTTATGGTGACAAGCCAGGCTCTGTAAGCAGAGCACCCCTGTGACCCCATCAGCACAGGCTGGCCACCAGGGTTTGGCTGGATGTCAGACCTTGGCCCCTGACTATCCTGCTGCTCCCCAGCACTGCCCTCCTCTCACCAGGGAGCAGCAGCGCACCTCAGCGCCCCAAAATCCATCTTTCCCTGGATTTCTGTCTCTGCTGGGGGAGCTCCTGCCCTGGTGTGCAGGAGAGGCATGAGGGAGGGTAAATCCATCCCTGTGCCCTTGTCAGTGTGGGGTGCTGTTCTCTTAATGGGCTTCTTCAGCCCCTGTGCCAGCAGCTGCCCTGGAAGAGGGCAGGATTATCCAAGCCAGCCCATGCCATCTGTGCCCTCAGCCAGAGCTGCTTCATCTCTGCTGCACATGCCCCTCTGCTTCTCCCTCCCTGGCAGCCCTTGCACTGGAAATAATAATAATAATAATGATAATAGCAATAATAAAAACAATAAAAGAAAAGGAATTAAGACAAGCAAACATAAAGATGAGTTGTTGCATGGCTCCTGTGCCGATTCTGATCTCAATGTCAAGGGAGCATCATTCCAGCCTAATGGCATCTTCCCGTGGAAGTGCTTTGTAGCAGTCATAAATAAACATGTCGGGTGAAAGGCATGATAACAAAAAAATGGAAACTGAGGCGCCCGGGATCTTTATTATTGAGCGGACAAAGCATCTGTGATTAGCAGGAACAGGGGAGAGGAGAGGGTAAAAATAAAAGGTGGCCGATTGTGTTGCTGCCTTGTCCGTGTCAAGAGAGGATCTGGCTGTGGTAGGTTGACAGGTTGTCTGGATAAATAGTTTGGGGGCAGAACACACATTTCTGATGGAACTTTCTTTTTTACAGCTGAGATCAGGAGCTCCAGAGGTACTGTCAAGGACGGACGAAGCTCTATAAATCAGGACAGGCTTTTTTGTCTGTCTGAAAAGTCTTATCTCGGAGTTCGTCCAGGCAATTTTTTGAGGTCTCTCTGGCTTCCTCCCTCCTCCTTATCAGAGCGCCACAGCTTTAAATGCAGATAGATACCCTCTAATGGAAGCACAAGCCAGAGCCCTCACTCCTTGTAAGTGCCAGCTCGTAATTTAGTTGTGTGCCCTTTGGCACGGGCGCATCCATCACAGGAGTGGAGGCAGCATCACCTCCCGCTGCTGCGCCAGGGACCGCGGTGGCAGCGGGGGCTCAGCACTGAAGGGACCCTGAAATAAATGGGCAGGAGATCTTTCTCCTTTTTAATGCCTTTATTAAAAAGAATCAGCTCAGGTGGGGAGAAATCGACGGGTCGCGCCCACGCCGCCGTTGCTCCCAGGCGCGGCACGGAGGAAGAGGAGGATGATGCAGCTTTGTCTGCTGGTCTGCAGGCAGAGCTGGGGATTCCGTCCTCATGGGAGATTAGCAGATTCCTGCTTTTTGTCTAACACCCCGGGGCGTCTCTTTAATCAACATCTTTTTAGGTTAGGGTGAGAAGCAAAAAGGATCCAAGCAGGTACGGGACTGCGCTCCCATCATTAGACGTCACTTAGGTCACTTGTTGGCTCGTAATTTTAAGGGTTTTTCCTGAGAAAACTGTAAAAATTCGGGGCGCAATGCATTTCTCATCTGCATACCAGCTCTGATGCCACTCCTATCCTCCTGGTACTTGGGAGGGTGCTGGTGTCCCTCCCTGGCAAGCGGCCAGCATCGGGGGGACAATGGTTAATCACCAGCCATTAACAGGTAATTGAAGAAGAATTCTTTAACAGTGAAACTAACTTACAGCAACTGGTCTGACTTGTTTTTAACTCTGCAACCTAAAAAAAAAAATAGATAACTTTTTATTCATAACAGACCCCAGCTCCTGCCCTCCTTGCTCAGTGTGGGACGAGCCACCTGTAAAACGGGCTGAGACCAGTGGGTTTTTCACTCTGTGGTTGTGTTGAGAGGATTTAGGAACAGTGAAGAAATCCTGCCCGGTGTCTGAGGCAGCAGGGTGGGGATGGGCAGGGTGGAGAGCAGCCATTCCTCTGAATTGTTTTTTTAGTTTTTCTCTTGCCATGTCTTCCCCCCTCACACCCTTCTTGTGTTTAAACCAAACGAGTTGGGAAGGAAGGGTTGATTTTTGGCTGGCCATGATCCAGAGGGATGTCATGCACCCGGAATCAGAGCTCAGCGGGATGAAAACCGACACGGGGTTTGATGGGGGAAGCTGTCAAGCCACCCCTCGGCTGTGGAGCCCTACCCAAACCTCCTCGAACCTTTTGAAAATCACTTGTCACCTTCTCTAACAAACAGTGCACAGCTAATGGCGACACTTCACCATTCCCGACAGCTCCAGATTGTTAATTCCCCCTGTTTTTCCCCCTGAATGGCGTTTTGCCTTCTGGCTAAAGCAGCGTGGCTGCATCAGCCCGTGAGCTGCTCACCTGTGGACGTGTGAAGGGGGTTTAATAGGTTTCTTCTCTTTGCCCCACTGGGCTGTGACCAGGAGGGGAGACAGAGCTGCCTGAGTCACTAATTGCTTTGGCCCTGCAACTCCCGAATGATGGAAAAGATTAAGAGGGAAGGAAAACAGCCATTCTATCTCTTTCTTGAAAAAACTTGCAGCATGAAAGGCTCATTAACATCATTAATGTTTCATTAACCTCTAGCCAGACAAATAAGCTGGAGGTAATTTAACAGTACGGGAAAAAAAAAAAAAAGAAAGAAAATTAAAAATTACCCAGGTGTAGGTGACATTCTGCCGTTTACCTTCGCTGTGCGTTTTGGAGAGGTGCGGGCTCCTCTGCCTCCCCGCCCGGCGCTTGGAGCTCTGCCAGCGGCTGCAGGTAATAACGAGCGGGGAAAGTCATTGATTGTGACAAAATGGGATTCATTTGAACACAGCAACATCTGAAATCTTGCAGAGGAGCAGTGCTCCGCACAATGCCGGCTTTAGGAAAAAAAAAAAAATAACAGAGAAAAAAAAAAAAAAAAGAAGGGGAAAAATCGGTGGCTGCAAAATGACTTTCTTTGTTTGTGTTAAAGGCTTTCTCCCCTTGTTAATTTTGGTTGGGTTTTGTTTGATTTTTATCTCTGCCCAAGTTTACATGCTCCACCTCCGCCCTGCTCATCCCGAGTCCATGTGGGTGTGTACACACCGGGAGGGATATTTTTATACACATGCAAACACTGGTGCTCTGTGAGCCCACTTGTAACTCACTGCTTCCCTCTCAATTGCCTTCCCTTGAGTAAGAGGTAGGAGAGAAACATTGTTAGTTCCTCCCCGAAATCGGAAGGTGGGTTAAAAAGTAAAAAAAAAAAAAATGCAGTATTTTTTGGCTCTTTGCTGTGGTACAGTCTGTGAGCTTCCAGAATTGTCTGATTAATCTGGGTCGTTCACGAGCAAGTGATAAGAGACAGTTTCTGTCTGTAAGAGAGCAGAGAATAAGGAAAATCAGCCAAAGGAAGATGTTTGTCCCCGTTCCCAGTTCAGAGGGATGAAGGAGACTGGTTTAAGGTGACCCTGAGGATCTCCGAGTGAGAGTTGAACATGCTCCTCATGGATGGTTATCCCCTGATTTCCACTTGTTCTCCTGTCCCACCAACCAGACCCTGCACAACTTTGCAAGGTTTGCCTGTCCCTTGGGTGATTTTTGCTTTGTGGAGTTTGGACCAGCCACTTTCCTGCTGTAATCTGTGAGGAAGGAGGAGATCTTTGCAGCTCTGTTCACTCTAATCCTGGATCTTCTATTTGCTCTGCTGGGGCTTTGGATAAGGTGCCTGATTTCCATGGCTCTGTTTCCCTTAGCCATAAAATGTTAATAACTCCCCCAGAGTTCAAATTAGTCCTCATAAAGAGCTTTAAATGTGAAGTTACAACATCAATGTAAATTTTCCCGTCTTTGCCCACTCCTCTCCTGGGACAGGAGGTCTCAGCCAGGTGAGTGGATGTTTCCTGAGCTGAGGTTGGGATCAGGCTGCTGTCCAGCACGAGGAAGGGATGGGAGGTGCTCAGTAACATTGAACCACCTGCTCTAGCTGCTCACACTTGCTTTCAGCTACCCCTGCACTGCTCAGGGACTTCAAAAAGCTGCAGTCTTTAGCGTTACAGGAATTTTCTGTCTAGTGCCAGCCCTCGGTATTTCACAGGTTCCCCAAGCAGCCCGCAGGCACAAATAACCTTTACGTCCTGCTCTCCACTGTTTATGTAAACTTGGCTTCTGCTTGTTCCTGTCACACCATGCCTATGCTCTTTTCCCTCTGGGGATGGAGGAGGAGATAGAGCAGGGAAAAATTCCTGTGTGAACATTTCCTGGTGAAAAAGGGTCTGGCCTACATGGGCTTGAAGGGAAACCAATGCAGGTAGGGCAGGAACTGAGGGCTGGATGTTTCTGTTACAATTTTGTATGTGTGACAACAAGGACTGTGTCAGCACTGGGTCCTTGCAGGCAGAAGGTGCTGCTGCTGCAGCACACCTGTCCTGGGGGTGGTGGTTGCTGTGGTGGTGGCAAAGGTGCTTTCCTTTGGATGCAGCCCCCAGCCTTGGCTCCATTCCTGCTGCAGGCCATAGCCTGGGGCTGATCAGCACAGCCTGCAGCTGCACACACAGATGTGGACCCCACCTAGGCAGATGTGCAAGCAGTAGGTCTGATTCTCTCTTCAGGCAGGGCAGGCAGCTGTTTTTAAGTCTCTCCAAATTAGCCTGTGTGGTCGAAAATCCTGCTGAATTTCCTGGGTGACCCTTCCTGGGTGACCCCATCTCGAGGAGGTAAACTGAGACTTCTCCCAAGAGGTGATGATTTGGGAGGCCTGTCTGCATATGAGCAGTCATGAAGAGCTTTCTGAAAATTTGGGACCCTTTTTTTCTACATGAGCCCTTTAAACAAGGAGACATTAAAAAATCGCTTGCAGAAATCTTGGTCTAGTTTTGCTACAGTGAAACAGCACAAACTGAACCACTATAAAGATCTCTTTTATTGCCATCTATCAGTGTTTGTATCTGTCTCCATCCCATCCTTTTGACAACAGTATATGAGCAGCCAGGATTTATCCTTCCCAGCTAAATCTCTTTCAACCCATGCAAGAAGCCCAGGAAATGATTTCACAAAAATCTATAGTTCACCAAAATTATTCAACCCTGAAGCGTTCAGGTTTAGGTCAGTGTAAATTTAGAATAAGTATTTGTTCTGGTTCTTATCTTAGCCAAGCTGATTTACTCAGGAGCAGCTGATAACTCCTTTTAAATTCACTACAGAATCATCTTCTTCCAAATGCTCATTCCCCACTTCTCCCCCCACGTCCCTGCCTGAGTTTGTTATCCTGGTGTTGCACACATGGGTGTTGGATTGCTGATGAGCTCTGCTGGATCCTCGGCTCCATGTTTTTCCAAAAGGAAAAACATGCATGGGATGTACCTTGTATAGTATAATTTAATAAAAAAGTTAGGAACAGCTTCCTCAACTTTTCTTTAGAAGCCCAAGCTGGGAACAAATATTTGACTTGCACAGGGAAAAAAAAAGTGTTTATGTGGTTTATAATGTCTTTTCACTTGTTCAATTTTTAAGCAGACTTTTTTTCTCTCTGAACCTCAGCATTTCCTTCTTCGACAGCAAATCTCTTGAGGTGGAGAGTGCTTTGGAATAGAGTTATTTACCCATCTCTCTCTCTTCTATGAACAGACTTTAAATGAGCTGGAAACCAGGAGCTGCAGGAACTTGCACTGGCTCCTGCCAGCTCTTCCCATCTGCATTTCCCTCATCTGCTCCTTGCTGGGTGTGGTGCAAGGGTGTGAGGGGATGCAAAGAGAGAGGTCTTGGAACAGCCACCCTCATCCCTGCTCTCTCTGCTCTCATCCCTGCATTCCTGCTGCGCTGCATTCCTGCTGCCCTGCATTCCTGCTGCCCTGCATTCCTGCTGTCCTGCATTCCTGCCTGTGCAACCATATCTCTGCCCTTCTGCTCTGCATCTCTGTGCCAGTGACCCCATCCCTGCCCTGCATCCCTATCTGCTTACCTGCATCCTTTCATCATCACCTTCATCCCTGTCCTGCATCCCTGTCTGCTTACCTGCATCCTACTCAGTCACCTGCATACTGTGCAGTCACCTGCATCCTTTCCTAGTCACCTGCATCCTTTCCTGGTCACCTGCAACCCTGCCCTGCATCCCTGCCCTGTCACCTGCATCCTGCCCGGTCTCCTGCATCCCCGCCGGCTCCATCCCCGTCCCACATCCCTGTCCGGGCAGCCGCATCCCAATCCCAGCGCGCCGCCCGCATCCCGGCCCCGCATCCCGGCCGCGCATCCCGGCCCGTGCCTGGGGAAGCAGCACCATCTCGCGTCGGTCTGGAGCCGGCACAGCCGCTCCCTGCGCGACCGCACCTCCCGGAGAACCCGGGGAAATGCCGACACTCCCCAGCACCAGCTCATCCCAGCTGCCTTATTCCACCCTTTCAGAACGCGGATCTTATTTTCCTCCTTTTATTCCCCTCCTGTTTTTCAAGGACAGGGAATTCTGAAGCCTTCTGCTAACTGAGAGGATGTTGAGTGGTTCAAACGTGCATGTTTTCTTTCTCCTGATCATTCAGGACATGCAGAAGTGCCGAGGTTTTTTGCTGTGGCTCAGACTCCATTTATACCACCCTATTTATGCCTGTCTGAAATAATAGAAAAATAGAATATATTTAGAAGTGCTGTGCCTTTGAGGTGTGGCTTTCAAGGGTATGTAGGACCCAGATCTTAGAGCAAGGAGTTGCTGCATCTTCTAAAGTAGTTTTATCCTCTCTAAGGCTGCTGACACCCAGAGATGGTGAGTTAAAAGGATTTCTGATGAAAACAGGACTGGGGACAGTGTCAGGCCAAAAAAAGCTCTTTCTGAGAGGTCTATTTCTAGCAGCGAGAGATGCTGAAAGGCAAAGCTGGTGCGTCACCGCTCCTGCTGGTCAGGAGTTGTGTGTGTTAACATGGGGAGAGGCTGCAGAGAGCAGGACTTGCAGCCCAAGGCCTGGAGATGGCAGATCTGAGACTTAGCTGAGTAATTCCTTTCTTTTTAGAGGTGGCATGAGGATTTTCCTGTGTTGGAAACAGAGTTCAATCTGACGCTGAGATGCTGCTATCTAGAAATGATCAGCTCGGTCCCTGCTTGGGAATAATTTCATTTTAGGGGAAATTGAGGTGCATTGTCTTTAAAACAGCAGGAACAGCAGCTCTATCCTTTGTGAAGCAAAGTGTGTTTGGTGTGTCCCCAGAAAGCTTGGATCATGCAAGGTAAGGGAGGCCGCCTGCAGCACTGAGGACTGGAGAGAGTGAGTTTTTCCAGGCAACCCTTTCTGCTGAAAAAGCTGTGAAAAAAAAAAAAATCAAAGAAAACATTTGGAGAAACAAAATAGTGCAGCCTTCTTCCACCAGCAAGCGAGTTTTCTTCGGCTTGTTCAAATTGAGATATTTGCATTTGAAACACACCTACATATATATATATATTTATAGATAGAGCCGTAGAAGGTGAAACTTGTAGTTTCAGCAAACAGACTAAAATAGCCTCATGTTTTTGCCTTTATTTTTCCATGCTGGTTAGTAAAGAGTCTGTGATTGGCATAAGGCTACTTGGAAAAAGCCAGGCTGGATCAGTATCATCCTTCTGGCAGCCAGCTTGGGTCGATGGAATATAAATACAACTCCCTCTGTGATAACCCTCTTTTCTGCATCGTGGCATTGTTGGCAAGCAATAAGATGGGGGTACTTTAAGGGGAATTTTGGGAGCTCTTTGTAACTATCCAGCTGCAGCTCTACTAAGGCAGCATGGAAAGGAGCTCTCCATGGGGTGCAGGGACTTTTCGTGGGATGCAGAGGCCCTTTCTACAATGCAGAAACTCCTTGTGCAATGAGGTTTTCTGGCCAAAACCCCTCCCTAGGAGCTGTCCTGTGCTTCCCAGCATCTATGGGATGAGGCAGGACCTCCCTGGACCCCACCAGGGATCAGTACCAGGGACATGGCAGCGACTGATGAGGGTTTCACTGCCGGAGGGCCCAAGGGCAGGAGCCAAATTGGGGCTGGATATTGACATTGAAAGTTGGCTTTCTGAAAGGCACAACAGCCTTTGCTTGCTGCAGAGCTAATTATTATGCAAATTCATGCTAATAAACCCTGCCTTGCATGTTGTGGAGAAGCTGCCTTTCCCGGTTAACATACCAGTAATGAGAGGTAGATTTGTAATTCAGATGCTGGTGGTAATATCCTAAATTACTCCGCGCTGTAATGGACTTTATTTCTTTCTCCCCTCGGCTCTCCCCCCAGTCCAAATGTCAATGCAAATCAGTTACAACTTTGCATATTTATTGCAGATGTATTTATTGTTGATACAGGGGTGAGACCCTCAGCTAAACAGCTCCTGCTGGCACTGCCAGGCTGCTGGGGGCTCAAGGTGTGGATTTACCTGTCATGGTGCTTGGAGGAGCTCCTTCCATCTCCTTTTTTCCTTTTTTTTTTTTTTTCTCTCCCGAGGAATAGCCTCAGAGTGGGGAAAACATATGTTTATTTTTTTATTCATTAATTCCTTAGCATCTTTCTGTGTGTGGTTTTGCATGACTGCTTATTCTCTGAGTTGGTGGAGATAACCAGGGAAGCACAGATCATTTGCAGACTAAGCTCGGATTTAGGCCTAAAGCTGCTGAACCAAGGCTTAGATTAGATGGCATCAGGCCTCTGTAATCGGTCTCTGTAAGATTTTGGCCCAACTTTGTCATCTTAATCAATGGAAAATCATGCAAGTCAGCTATGCTTGACATTTCAGCTGCTGTTGAGCCACTGCTGAGCCAGAAATGCCCTTCTGTTACTCAGTGTCCCATGGCACACAAATATAAAGCAGTTTTCTTTCTGCAGTTGTGAAACCATGCTCAGAAAATCCTGACTTGAGACCATCTGACAGGAAAGGAAAAGCAAAACCATTCCCACATTGCCCCTAGGTTGCCAGAGGAGCAGCCCAGGGAGTGTTTCAGGGTAATGCAGGCTGGGGTGAGGGAATAGGAAAGGACAGAGTTATGTACTGGTGGGTTTAAGCCTGGTGTGGGCTTTGATCTTACTGGTCTTGTCTTTCTGCTTCCTCTGAAGCATGGTTTCATTTTTTTTACCTTCCTACAGGAGAGAGAGCCCCAAAGCTTGGGAATATCCATGGCTCTCCAAATCTTTTGCATCAGTATGGACAAATTGATGGATTAAAAATTGGCTTTTGGGGGAATATTCTCTGCTCCTGGCTTTGGGGAAGGCTCAGTGATCTGAGCTTGAGCTCACCGAGCCATTGCAGACACGCCGTGTGTGCACAAGGTTGTGCATCCCTCGGGGGCCATGGATTTTCTTCCCTGGGTTTGCTCCAGCCTGCAGTCAGAGCAGGTGCCCATGTTCAAACAGCACAAGGGATTGGGGAGGCTGAGGCCTGGAGCAAGCGTGTGAGTGGAGAGAGAAGCAGGAGCACCTCTGGGCCTGCCCAAATCTAACACAGAGGTTTTTGAAGCCTTTGAACATTTTTGCTTTCTTCCATTTGCATTCAGGCTTCTGCACAGAGAGAAACTACCTGGGCTGAGAGGAGAGGCTTTGAAAGGGACTGGGGAATGCTCTGCAGCCCTGCTTCTCCTCATCTCCGTGGACCCCCTGCACGGACCAGGCCTTGGACACCCGGAGTTTGCTCTGAATCACTGTTTGCCATTTATTCCAAGGCCAGGCTAAAAATTGCCAGAACCATCTCTTCCAGCCTCAAAATATCGATGAGTCACTGAGGAGCAAAGGGCTGCAGAGCCAGAACACAGCGTGCAGCCTGTGGTGGGTAATTTTAGACCCAGAGCAGTCTTGAGTGCTGTTCAGCATTCCCAGCCTCTCTCTGCTGTGTGCCCTGGCCTCTCTCCTGCGCCTTGCAGGCAGCTGTGCATCCTCGTGGATCCTGGGGCATCCTCCCTGCCCGCTGGCACGTGTGAGGCATCCTGTGGGATGCCAAGTCTTGTGCTGCACGGGGCAGGGGCACCCCAGCCCCACGAGGTGCGATCCACGCGGATCCGTGCGGGTGGCAGCGCGCTGAGGAGCTGGCAGCAGCGTGCAGTGCTGCAGCTCTTCCACACGGTGCTGACAAAACTCCACACAACACACAGAAGGCTCTGGATCCTCACTCCGGAGCCACGTTGTTCCACCACCCTCCGTAGTTCTTGTAGCTTTCCCCATCCCGCAAGGGGGTGAAAGGCTGGCAGTGCCCACCCTGTGAGACCTGGAGCAGAATTAGCTCGACTCCAGGGATGCAGAGAAGAGAAGAGGATGTTCAGTTGGATGTTTAGGATGTATTTCTCACAGCTCCCTGCTTGTGGCAGGGCCTGGAGACCCTGGATGATGCCCTGCTCCTCTTGCTCCAGCTGCTGTCCAATCTGTGAGGTCAGGCTGGGCAAGGTGTGCTTCCTCCCGTTTTCAGGCCAGCGGGTGAGACTGAGAGGGCACATCCATGCTCGGAGGAGCAGGACAAAGCCTGAGCACTGTTTATGTACAGCAGGCTTTGGGTGGGCTCAGAGGCAGTTCCTGGGTTTGTGGGGTGGCAGAAGCAGGGCTGCAATCTCCTCTCATCACTGTGTATGCTGCGCTTCACTCAGGAGCAGCCAACCTCCCACCGAGTGTCTGCAGCAGTTTCTTAATTGCTTTCTTAACTTCGTTACTCCTCTTCTGTTGGCAGTGCCCTGAAGCAAGGAGTCCCCCAGGTGCACTTGCTCTTGCATGCCAAAATTAGCTTCTTTTATTTAATTTTAAATAAACGTAGAGTCCTTTGAGTGCTCCCAGCATCTGCCGTGAAGGGGCAGAGGGAGCGGGCGGTTAATTTTGCATGTGCTGCTCCTCAAAGACCTGCCTGTTACTCGGCCTTTAGAAAGTTTTTCATGTTTCTTGCAGCTGTCCTTGGTGACCCTGAGTGAGTCAGGCTCTGTGGCTACAAAACGAGGAGATGAATTCTTCATCTCTCTGACATGTGTCTGTCTGCACTGCTTAGAGCCAACACTTCTCAGCGAGGCCATGGGGGTTCTGGTGGATGCCACTGTCACACAGAGCTCTCAGCAGGGTTTAGAGGTGTTAGGCTGAGCCCTAGGCCAGGTTTTACCTGGGCAGAAGTGCAAGTTAGGACATCAAGGTGCCTGGAGAGCCCTTCTCTGCCACACTGTCCCCATGTGACCTTGGGTATGTCAGCTGTCTCTCAGCTTCTCCGTGTTTGGGATCATGATAGGATGAGATTAGGGTGGTAACTGGAGGAGTCCAGCATGGAGAGGGCAAGGAAGGCTCTCAGAAGAGCGTGAACCATGGGAGAGAAGGGCTGGAGATCTCCTCACAAAGTTTGCTGAGCTGAGGGCGGCATGCACGTGCATGTTTTACATAGGGTGCTGAAATAATTTATGGAGAGCTTCTCCCTTTCAGCAGAGGAGGTGGTCAAGACGAGCGAATAAATCTTTAAAAGAATAATGTTTTCAAAATCAGGCTCCTTGTCCTCGAACCCTTTGATGTATGAGAGCAATAGTAGGTAGGACACATAGTGAAATAAACATGAGATCTCCGTGGAAGAGAATAGCGGAGTGGAGAAAATATTAGTGTTTACATCAAAACTCAATTGGAGCACTCGTTTCAAGATGATAGTTTATTATATTGAATCCAATTTAGTCCCACAAGGATGTTTCTTCTGCGGGTGACACTCAGGCTCACTGCGTGTCTCCTCCTCCTCCTCACCGTACCTGGGCACTGCTGTCCCCACTGGGTGATTCATCCTCTCCCTCTCACTGCCATCTCAGGATGCTTGGAAAAGCAAAGGGAGGAATTAATCAGCTTTTGGCCAATTTGCTATTTCTGAGCTGCTGTCAGCTTGTGATGTCTTGACCCCAGGCTGGGAGAGACGTGCTGGGAGATGAGTGGATGCAGAGGGAAGGAACCTGTGGTGGCAAGGACAGAGAGTGTTCAGGTCATCAGTCCCTCCTCTCTGTCCTGAAGTATTCAAAATCAAGCCATGATTAATGCATGGGAGAGGTTTGCTCCTGCTCCCAGCACTTTGAGGAGCTTCACACCTCTTTGCTGTGCCTGGAGCAGATCACCAATGGGTTGTGTTTGCCAGTCTCCAGGTACCTTGGTATTGCACCGTGTGAGGGTTGGGAGAAGAGAGGTGTGAAGGGCTTGGCATCCTTCCAGAGCCCTGATGGGGATGGGAAGCTGACCCAGGGAGAACTGCCCCTTCTGCTCCAGCTGCAGCAGATGTGAAGGCCTGCAGTCCTTCCAGGTGTATTTAATGTGATTTTATTAGCACCGAGTGCACAATGGGGCTTTTAACGACTCCGTGACTTGTACCTAGTGAAGGGTGTCTTTGGGCAGATGATCCCAGAGGGCTCACGTGAATATTTCCTCCACACCAGGCAGCTGAGGTGACATGGGACACCCTGGCTGTGTGGGAAGCCTCACATCACCCCACAGGTGTGTGGGAAGCCCTGAGCATCCAGAGCAGCACAGCTGGGCCAGGTGTCACTTCCTGTCCAGCTTATTCAGAATAATGAATGGAGAATATTTTAGTACCTTCAGGGCAGGCGGTACAGAGAAGTTTATCAGTTTGATTACACTTCTTTTTCTTGGTGCATTTTCCTCCTGGTTATGAAGAGCTGTGTCAGAACTCCCTCCTGCCAAGTACATTTTTTACCGGTCTATTCACTGGCCATGCAGTGTTTGGGATCTCATTTACTCTTGAATGATATTGGCTGTAATCCGTGCACATTGCCTGGCTTTGGTTGATGTGATTCCCCAGGGCTGGGGCTGTGGGGGCTTGCAGGTGTGATTTGCTTTGCAGGCAGAGGATGGATGCCCTTAGCAGAGCCTCTGGCCCTGTGGATACCGAGTGGGAGGGGCTGTCCCTGGGATAGGTGCCCATCCAACCTGGATGGACTTGGATTGCAGGAGATCTGAGCCCTCATTTCTCCTCCCCTCCTTTGTTTCCTAATGTGCAATTAGTTATATGTATGTAAATTACAGAGCGAGCAGAATCAAAGGGAGATGAGTGAAGAGAGAGGGGGAAAAAAAACCCAGCCCAATAATTTATTCTGGTGCAAATGTTGTTTTTTGTGACCCTGGATATCTTGGCAGCACTGAGGTAGAAGGAAGGAGGCGGCCGTGTAGGTGCTGGGCAGCAAACAGGGAGCGAGGCTGAGATTTTCAAAGTCACTTGGGAGATTGGGATGCTCAGTTCCCATTAATTTTAATAAGAAGAGGACATCTGTCTCATAGCTGACTTTGAAAATATCAGCCCAAACTTTGTCTAACCCTTAGTTATTTCTGCACCTGTTGCTCTCTTGTAACAATGCTTTGATGGCATTTAGCAGCAAAAGCAGCTCTTAAACACGTAGGTGCTTTCTAAGCAGCTGCTAGGATGGATTTATAGAGACCTTGTTAGAGGCAGGACTCAGCTTTTTCGTGGTTCAGACCTGATGAAAACAGTAGAGAGAAAAACCTCTTGTTTGTTGTGATGATCAAGAGACCAGCCAGCATCTCGTTAATAAACGGTCAAGAATATTTCAGGCAGGTCTTTTATTCATTCTCAGAATTTCCAAGAAGTGAATAGCTCACATTCTCCCAATTCAAGTCATTCCTGCTAGGGATGTGGTTTTCCTTGGGAGCTGGTATCCCAAACTGTGCCCTGCTGCTCCTCTCAGCCCTGCTCATGTTTACCTGGTGATGGAGTGTCTATTTGCACACCCTGCGCCACAGCACTGCTGTCTACCTGGCCTTTGATTTCTTCATCCTTGCTGTATTACTTTGCAGTTGTCTTTATTGAATTTCATCTCACTGATTTTTTTTTCCCTGTTTGTCTAATTTATCACCAATATTTTGAATTCTGATCCTCATTTTTGGAGCATTCCAGGTTCCTCTCTGCAAGGTCTCAGGCTCTTTCTTCTTTATTATCCCCAGCACTGCTGAAATATAAAGCAAAGAGACTCTGGCCTGTGGCAGAGGAGGGGAAGACATTTGAAATGCCTTCCTCAGTGATGGGAAATGCTTGGCAGCTGCTCCCTGTGTCAGCTCAGCCCATGACATTTCCACCCCTGGTGCTGCCTGAGCTTTCTTCGCAACTTCCCTCGTAGGGGATGTCACGAGGGACGATGTCAAGCACTTTAATGAAGTCAAGGTATATCACATCTGCTGCCTCCTCCCCTCCGATCCAGGAGACCAATTACACCGTCAAAAAAGGAAATTAAGTTGGTTTGACATGATTTGCTATTGACAAATCCGCAGTGGCTGTTCCTTATCACTCCATTATCTCCTCAGTGCTCCCAAAATTGATTGCTGTGTAATTGGGCCACGCGTCTCACGGAGTATAGGGCAAAATGTGCTCAACCCCTCGGGCAACCAGGAAAATGGAAGCAAAAAGCACTTTTCCTCCTTGGCTTTCATGTTGCCAGATCCATGTGTGCTGCCTTGGACATGGTGCCAGTTCTGGGGAGGGTGTGTGGGCACCAGAATGGCTCCTGCCCTCATTCATTGGGCACCTTTGGTAGGCATCTCACTCATTCCTGTTTTGGTGGTGTCCAAAAAGTGCTGTGCACTTTGTTACTTAGGGATTTATGGGTTCTCAGGGGAAGCTCAGCATTGATCCAATTTATCCCATGGACTCCCAAATCCCTGGAGCCCTTAATCAGATATGGAGGCAGCTGCTTCTGCAGCTCTGCCCTCACTGCGGTCTCCCTCCACCAACTCCTGTGTTTACTCTTCTTATGAGCACCACAATTTAGTTTTATGACCCAGCGATCAATTCTCCATCAGGAGCTCTGGAAAAGCTACTGATGTGTTTCCAATAAATGGTACGTCAAGGAAAATATATATGATCCTGTCCTGTCCCTGTCTTGTTTCCTTCTGCTTCGCATGCAGCCTTTACAAACATTTTGAGGAGGCAGAAGAAGGGGCTCGTTGTTTGTTTGAGGCGTTAGGAATGAGGGGATATTGATTCCCTGGGGATAGGGGGATTGGTGGACAGGGAAATTCATACTGCAGTCACCGGTGAGGCTCAGACAGGGAACGTGTGCCGTGGGTCTGCAGAGAGCAATTGCTCTGGAGGCACAAATGAAACAAGTGTCAGGGAGAATAACTGGAGGCTGATGTTAATAATTAAGCTTTCTAATGAGAGCATTTGTTTTTCTCCAGTAGATGGATTCAGCCTTTCCCATCCTGGTGTTGTTGTGTACAAACCCGGCTCATTTTTTCACCTGCTCAGGACAAAACGCAGCACAGGCAGAGATTGCTCCTCGTGCCTTCTGGCATGGACAGGCCGGATGAGGCTGGGGACTGGTATGTGGGAATGGGAACTGGGGGAGGTTTCACGGCCATCTGCAGCTTCCTCTTGGTGGGGAGGAGAGGGACAGCACTGACCTCTCCTCTCTGGTGACCCATGACAGGAGGGATGGCTGGAGCTGTGCCAGGGAAGGATTAGGTTGGATTTGAGGAGAAGGTTCTTGACCAGGCTCCCCAGGGAATGGGAATGTCCCCGAGGCTGCCAGAGCTCCAGGAGCCTTTGGAAAACACAGCACAAAATGGGATTGTTGGGGTATCTGTGGAGGGCCAGGAGCTGGAATTAAATGATCCTTGTAGAACCTTTCAAAGTCAGTGTAAGTTATGAGTCCATGGTATTTAAAATACTCCTGCTCCATGGGAGCTCAGTCCCACCTCTGCAGCCTTCTGATTTCCCTGTCTGGAAAAAGAACTTTAGGAATCCTGGAGCTGGGTGAATTTTAATGGAAAAAAAAAAATTCTATAAAGAAACTGAGTTTTGCTGAGATTCACATCTGTGGTGATAGAAATGGGCTGAAAACAGGAGCATCTATTATGCCGCAGGTTTTTTTATTTCCTGGAGAAAATCCAAAGACATTTTTTGTTTGAAACTGGTACATCAAAACATTGCAAATGCAGTTTGGTACAACGCCCCGGTTTGATGAAACAAAGGAAAAAAGTCCCCATTTCTGAATTTCAGCGTTGTGGAACTGATGATTCCAGAAAAACCTTTCAACTTCTAACCCTATCTCAAGATGAAAACAAATGTTGAACTACAGAGATTTCCCGGAGGAAGGAAATTCTGCTTTCCTAACACCTCTAACACTTACTTTTTGTTGTAAATCATTTTGAGCTCTACAGATGAAAAGCTCTTGGTAGATGCAAAATATTGCTGCTTTTTATTTTATTTATTATTCATCATGATAGTTCATGCCCAAAGAGGAATTAATATTCTTTCTTTCTTTCTTAGCTGCTGGGTCCCGTGAAAATTGCCCAGCTATGGAGCCTGGCTGCCTGCACTTGTGGAAGACATGGGAAATTCATTAAAATTTCATCATTTCTGGCTTAAATTGTTCACTTTTGTGACTAGCTCTGCTGGGTCTGGCTCTGCAAGACCTGGTGGGTTTGCTTTGCCAGGATGGGCCACTTTGGCCGTGCTCTTGGCACGTGGCACGAGGGAGCGTGGGAAAAGGGGGGATCCTGTGGGAGCTGGGTTGGGAAAGAGGAGGCAACTGATGAGCTTTGCTAATTGCCAAGCCTTGCAGATGGCTGGACCAGGTCTCTCCCAATGCTGTGCCTGCTGGATTTGCTCTGGCATGAGGCAGACACAGCACCTGCTCCCCACCAGCCCCGGGGGCACAGGTAGCCAGGAGGGGGGATGTTAAAAGGACATCTGGCAAAGCGCCCGTGTGGCACAGGAGGGGAGGGAGCCTTCAATGAAGTTTCCCCAAATACGCAATTAATTTTGACTTAATAAGACATTTATTGTATAATAAACAACAACTGATTCTATGAAAAAATATTTATTGAGGATTTACGGCTGAGTAATGAATTTGTAGCTCAGTTTGCCTCGACGAGATTTATTTACATAGCAGTTAAACCCCAATCAATAATATGCTTTTAATAATCACTGTATTTAAGTAGTATTTCAACAATACACTGTAATTAGGCCATGAATTCTTCTGTAATTCTTTAGATTTAGTATACTTTGGGGTTCCGAATCTCTCCTGGATCGTGATGTGAGTGCTCCATTAATGTTAATTAAGTGTGTGCCAATCAAGCAGAGCATAAACCTCGCTGTGTGTGAGTGAATAGCAATGGAGTAGTGGGAGGGAAGCAGTTCAGGCTTCCCGGGATAGAGAGGCATGGCTTCACTTCAGCATCCTTCTCTTTGGATCAGCCATCCACCAGGATCAGCTCCTGGGAGAAGAAGGAGGGCAGAGACCAACGCTACTGCTGGGGACATTCCTGTCCCTTGTGCCACACTGTCCTCTGATCTGTGCCAAAGAGCTCCCAAACAAGGCTGTATCTGCCTTTGAGATGAAATTGCTGGTTTGTAGATATGTAGCTGTGAGTCTGTGGAGCTCCTGGACTCCCCATGAGCTGTGTTTGCTGGGAATATTTGCTCTGTCCCTGGGAAAACAGTTCCTGGGCTGTGTGGTACAGAGGGTGAAGGATGGGGATGCTCATCCTGGTGCTATGGTTTGTATTGCTGGGTGCAGGGAATGGATCCTGTTTTTGTGATCTGCTGGAGAAAGGTGAGTGGCCACAAGGAAGTCTGGCACTTTGCTTATCCTACCCATGGGAATTTTAACTTGGATTTTTGGCAGTTTAATATTCCACTGAAAAACGTGAGCTTGGAGTGGGTGCACTTCAGAGCATGATGCTGCAAAGTTCTACTCTACTCACAAGGCACTTGGAAGTCTTTCTAGATCAATCACACTTTAAATACACATTTTTCTCTGCTCTTTCCCTGTCTAATCTCTCTTTGTCTCAGCAATTGTACCTCCTGTCTCTGTCTGCAGCCGATGATATCGCTCCTGAGAAAGATACGGGTGTGTATATTTAGAAAATGTCTCCTGCATTGTTCTCCCACAAGGGACACTTGAAATGGCTTTGGGGAAAAAAAAAGAAAAGCCCAAAATATGGCCCTTCGCTGTCTTGCTTCTTTCTGCCTTGTTAGAACAGGGCCTGAGGCAGGAGAGGTGCCACAGAGCCACATGTGGAATAGGGCTGGCAGTGCAGGAGGGGAGGTACTGAGGAATATTTACTGCACCAGAGAAAAGATTTGGTGCTAAAGACTTTTTTATTTGGTAAATCATCCTGTGCTGTGGTTCAAATGTGGCTGGCAGAGGGGTGAGGGAGGCAGGGAGAGAAGTGAGGGGTGGAAGCTGCAGAGGAGATGGGGGAAAAACCTCCTTGGTGGGTTAAAATCTCCACTTGAGCTTTCCCAGGAAAGGCACCGAGTTGTGAAATTAAGCAAGACAGCAGGCAGGGAAGAAGGATGCGCCGTGTTATGGTAATCGCTCTTCTTAATTGCTTTGACTCCGATGACCACTCATTTCTTATCCTAACAAAGACATGAGAGCCATCCGCTCCGGACTGCAAAAGCAAATCCTGAGTGAAGCTCCTCTTGTGGTCTGCCAGGGACACAAACTTCTTTGTGACTGCCAGCCCCAAGGTGCAGCCGTGTTGGGACATTGTGGTGGCTGCTCTGGTGGTCATGGTCCCACAGGAGGCTGAGCCCAAGGAGCCCAGAGGGATTTTTTTGGATCAAGGGGTCGTGCCAGGCATCGGTCCAGCACCTCCACACCTGCTCATCTGAGGTACAAAAAACCAGGCAGAGCTGCTGCCATCAGTGTTTTACCAACCCTCTTTGAGCTGAATAGAATCCTGTTGCTCAGCTGTACAATTTGCACTGATTCCTCTGTAAATTCATGGTCTAAATTCACGAGGAGCAGGCAGAAAGGTGCCTGCTGCTTTTCGCCTGGGCTTGATCCAGCGCAGAATAATTGCGTTGACTGTTTCATTCCGTGCTTGGCAGTTCAGGGCTTAGAAATCCCCCACAAAAGAGCCCAGCACACAGAAACTTGACTCGGAGTCTAAAGCAAAGCTGCAACTGGCAGAGGTGCAGATCTTCAGGCTCAATCAGATGCATAAAGACAGGCAGGCCAAGCTGAGATGGGAGTATGTTGCTTCAGCTGTGCGCTGAAAGCTGCTGAAATTTTCCATATCAGAGGCTTGCTTTACAAAAAGGGATGGTCTGGCCTGGGGTTTGCAGGGAGGAAAACAGCAGTGGTGACGACAGCAGCAATAAAAAGCTCTCTCTGCTTTCCACACTGCTGGGAATTGCTTTTCTCTGCTCTTCCAGTGACTTTCCAAGCCAGTTTTCTCTGTGTACAAATCAAAAGCATCTGCCTGTTTGCCCTTGGTGTGTCCCAGGTTCCAGCAGCCCTGTACCAGTGTCACTGGTCACAGTGGAGCTGTGTGCCCATCCCGGCTGTGTTGCTGGTGTCAGATCTGGGCTGGGCTGTGTCTGGGCTCAGAGAGGCTGGAGAGCAGCTGTGTTGTGGAGAGGGGATGGTTGAAGCAGTTGTAGGTATTCATTTAATTATTTTTTTTAGTGTGGAATGATGTTTTTTGCATTTTAGTAGATTCCCAGACTGGTTTGGGTTGGAGGGGACCTTAAAGCTCGTCTCATTCCAGCCCCTGCCATGGGCAGGGTCACTTTTCACTATCCCAGGTTGCTCTGAGCTCCATCTGCCCTGGCCTTGAACACTTCCTGGGCAACACTCTGGGGAATCTGTGCTAGGACTCCCCACCCTCACAGGGAGGAATTTTTCTGCATTCCCTTCAAAGTGCCTCTTGGTGATTAAACAAGCAGCTCAGCTACAGGGGAAAAATATTGCCCATGCTCTGAGTTGTTCTGGAGTTCTTCAAAATGAGTCTGAGGAGGAGAGGAATGCCCACTGGTGCTCTGCAGGAGATTTTTAACCAGTCTGAGATACTCAGTCTGAGTGAGAGCGGTCATGTTTTTGGGAAGGGAAACTTTGCTGATTGCAGCAACATGTTTTCTGCTGGTAAGGAATAACTGGTCTGGCTTGGGAGTGCAATCAGGCAGCCCAGCTGGCCCAGGGATGGCCATGAGAGGACTTTGGCCTCCCTGCTGCATTTCAATTCCCCCAGCACTGCGGCAGGGATGGACACTCGGACAACGGTTGCATTAAACATAGGGTCAGTCATTTCCCTGCCTTCATTCTTTGTCTGTAATTCTGCATCTAATGGCAGCAATTAGTCACTGTCCAAGAAGGGATGAGCAAGCTCCTGGCTCGTCCCTGCTCTCTGACGGATCTGCTCCTCCAGAGGGATGGAAAGGTCATTAGCAGAGGGTTAGTTATTGATCGGCTTAGGGGAGAGAGAGGGTCCAGAGGTGAAGCTCAGCACCAGGCTTAAACGATAGGCCAGGGAAAGGAAAGAAAAATAGGCTGGCAGCAGCCCCAGGGAGCCCCCAGCCACCGTGCCACAGATGCAAAGGACAAATTCTTATTGATTGGAGAGGTGTTTTTGGAGGTAGGTTATTTCTTTTCCCTCCCTAAAGCGGGGACCAATTATGGCTGTTGACTGGCAGAGACAAATGCCACAAGTACCAAGCCTGGATTTCCTAAGGCCATCCTGCTTCTCCTTATGGTGGGGATTTTACAACCCCAGTGTGCTAAAAAGAGCACCCTTGAACTGCCTGGGAGAGAGAACTGTGTCCCAAAACTGGGGATAGGGCTGGTTTTTGCATACACTCCTCTGCCAGGTGGGCAGGAGCAGCTCTGCAAAATGGCACAGAAGGAAACAAGTAAGGAATTGGTGGCTCTTGTGTAGGAAATACTGAGTGCAGGGGGAAGTGGACACATTGATGGGGTGCTTTGGGCAGTGGCTGAGATGGAGGGAGGACAGAAGGATCTGGGGCAGATTCAATGATTTGCTTGGCTTGTTTCAGGCGCTGACTATAATTAAGTTGTTCACAGATAAATTAAAGCCATTGCCAAGCTCAAGGAGGGAAGGACCTTTATGGTGGATGAGGGCCAGCCTCTCCTTAGGGCAGGCACCTGGGGGGAGTCTGGTTCTTCCTGACCATCAGTCACACCTCAGGGTCTGTTGAACACCCTCCGACCTCCTCTTCCATCACAGCTGTGTCAAAAAGAGGGATGAGGTTATTGACCATGTCAACAGGGCTGATAAATCACAGCCTCCAAGCCTGGCAGTGCAAGATATCCTCGATCTGCTTGGCTTGGGCTTCATCCTCTGCCCAGCTGGGAGTGTCCCTCCATGCACGTGGGGATGGTGTTCCTAGAGACATCAGTAGTGATGCTTCCTGCTGCCAGAGCTCTTCCTTAGGGTTTCAGAAGTGTGTCCTCTAATGCCTAACTCATCTTTTCTTCTTGCCTGACTAGCCAAGTTTCCCATAGTTGGCCCTGTGCCCTGAGTTGTCTCACTGCTGGAAACTCTCTTTAAAAGAGGTGTGAAACCATTTCTGTTCCTCCAGGCCAAGGGCTTCACATGAAGACAGGGGTGCAGTGAAAAGCTGATAAGCCCACCCAGCCCTTGCAGGCAGCACTGCCAAGAACCTCCTGATGCTCCAGCAGGCCGACAGCCAGGTTCAGCCCAGGTGGAAGCAGGGATGGATTCATATGCAGGTGGGAAGAAGGGAGAGCAGCAAGGCAGGATACCTGCACCCTTCCCATGCTCGTCCTGCCTCCACCCTGCCAGTGATGGAGTGTAACCCTCTCCTCTGTAGTGATTATCCTGTTCTTGGAGGCTTCTTTGACCTTCAGCAGCAGATGGATAATGCTGCGGGCAGGCAGGAGGAAGGCTCGGGAGCGTTGCCTTCAATACTGCTTCGCCCTCCTGATTTATACAGGGGAGCGAGCGGTGCTGATGCTCGCTGCTGCTCATAGATTATCTTCATTCCAGCAGCACTCAGGCAGACAGCAGAGGTAACGGAGAGCCATCCGCCACCCTATCCGTCACCTTCCCTCCGGCACTGGCGGTGGCTGCCGCAGAGCCGTCGCTTCCAGGGGAAACCTTCCCTCTCCATCAAACACTGCAACAAAAAGTCATATTCTGCAAACAGGTCCATGCATCTCTGGGGAGCTTGTCATGGCTGTGTCGCTCCTGAGGCTCTCTGGAGGACAGGGAAGCAGGGATGGAATAATGCTGGAGGGGAGCTGATGGGCTCAGGGGAGCAGGAGGGTTGAGGTCTCTGTTCAGCCCAGGGTTGGATCCCCAGCTGGGATTCATGGCTGTGTTTCAAGGTCTGGGCATCTCAGTTCAAGCAGTGGATGGTAAATCGAAGGTGCTGAGGACCCACTGTGATTTCTTGCATTGCTTTTATTTTATTTTCCCTCTCCTCACCTCTCAGGCCTTCATTTCCAGAACTGGGATTAATCTTAATCTTACTTACGCTCCTCCTAGGGGAGCAGGGAGGCTTGTTCTGTTCATGTCTGGAAAATGCTCTGAAATCCTCTGATGAAAGGTGCTGACAGAGCACTGAGGACTTCCAGGATTCGCGGTTTTAGCTTAAGAGAGAGCTGGAAAGCACAAGGGGCTGAGGAGGTGGTTCTGTCAGTGTGGTGGGGCTCAGTGCACTGGGAGGAGCTGGCAGTGGGATCCCTGGGAGATGCCCCCTACAAAGGACATTGAGAATCAAATTTTTTGAGCTGAAAGTAGAAAGTCTTGGCAGCTGCACCAGCCAGGAGCATCTCGGGAGGAGGGGTGGGAAGCCTAAAGGCAAGTTATACCTTTCTTCTCTCACTGCCTCTGAGAACACATGAATTATCCAGCCTTCCTTTGCTGCCTGGAGACCAGGATCAAACCCAGGTATGCAGAGTGCCGGTGTTTGTGCTGAGGCTGAGCAGACAGGGGTGCAGCAGGCAGGGTGTGGGTCCTGCAGTGCTCCCTCTTGGAAAGCATCATGTGCTTTGGCTCTGAACTGAATTTTAATTCCCCCTTTTCTTATTTTTTAAAAAATATTGTAAAATAGTCAGGCTTCAGATCTCTGTGCTTTTCTTTTTTTTATTATCAGCTGTATGTAAAATGTGCCCAGTAGCCCAAACATAATGAGTGTACTCAGCTTGGAGCCAGAGGAGTGTTATGTGCAGGGAGTGCAAAGCCCAGCTCTGCAGGTTCCCAGTGCTGCACCTCCTCCTTGGGTAGCTCCAAACAAAGTCCTGCCACTGAAACATCTGCAGGCTTCAGCACAGGTGGGAGACTGCACATCCCAATCCTCCTTTTGCTCAGGAGAACCCTGTTTCTAACACCAGTTTGATCAGCATCCCGTGGCTGAGCAACCTGGGCTTGGTGCATTCAAAATTGCCCTGCGGCATAAGATGAACAAAATCTGAATGCCTGGTGAGCAGCAGTCCATCGTGCAGGAGGATATATTGCTCCAAATGGAAATAATTTCTATTGCTAGGGAAGAGAGTGGCCTGTTCTGAGCTATTGCACTGGGCTGCTCAGTAATTTGTGCAGTGCAGATGGGAGTGCAAAGCCTTTACTGCTGAAGAAAGCTCGAGTCAAGTTGTTAAGGAAGAAATATAATCAGAAAGAGCCAGGAAACATAAAGATCAAAGTTGAGAATAATTTACATTTCATCAAGAACTTGTGGAAAAAGGACAAGGAAAAAAAGCAAGCCCCGTCGGTTATGTGAGGTTTTCAGCAGGAGGAGTAGGATTCAGGAGCAAAACACACAGAAACTGACTTTTCCCTGTATTTTCAAAGTGAGAATTGACTGCCGAACCACAAGTGTTGCTTGAAGTGACATTTGTGGGCGCGCTGTGAAAATCCTCAGACAGCACAAAGCCTTGTTCAGCAGCAGCCATGTGTCACTTTGAACCCTGTGAAGCTCTCGCGGGCGCTCTGACAGCGGGGACATGGGATCCAGGAGCTTGGAGTAGATGGCATTGGGGTTATCCATAAAGTTTGTGGTTTTCTCCCAGCCTTTTCCCTCCATTTTTTGTGGAGGACCATCATGCAGAGGGAGAAGTGGACACGTTGATGGGATGCAATTTGTCCTCTTGCCCAGCTCCTTGGAATGTTCATGTATCATTCCTCTATCCGTAGCATTTTAATGCCTTTATAAAGCGTTTCCTAACGACAGAAAGATAATTTGGCTAATGCAGCTCTGCACAATTAGGTTCCTCAGTTAACATCATGTTCCTGCATCAGATGCCCTTTCCCTTGTAGCCTATTTTTCATACCCTGGGTAAATATGTTTAATAATCAATTGGCATGTTATTAACGCACAATAACGATCTCACTAAATCGAAGCTCAGGCTTTATTTGAGACACTTACAGTAAATATTGACTGTTCTGCAGAATTATGGCAGAGCCCTGAGCAGTCTGTTCCAATGGGAACTGGATCCATTTTTTAATACCAGTTATTGATTTTCAGCAAGCAAAGTGCCTTGAGACGTCTGTGGCTTTCCTCCTCCTCTCTGTGAGCTGTTGGGATGGGCATGCACGAGGGAGATTATTTCTCTTTGCTCCATCAGTAGTGCCATGGCTGGAGATGGGCAGAGCTGGTGGGCATTTCTCCCTCTCCCTCTGGAGGTTTTCCCAAGGCCAAGATCCCTCCCATCCAGCAGTGCCGGCTGGGGACAGGTCCCTGCCACCTGCCAGGGTGATAACTGCTTGCTGTGAATGTTCTGGTTTAATCTTCTGCCCTTAATTGCTGCTAAGGAAAAAAAAAATTGGCCTGTTTGGACATTTGATGAAGCTTCCTGCCAGCTCCCATTTTCCTGCTGTCCTGTGACCTGTCCGCTCAAAGGCTGATGAGAATTGACGCTCGCTTCTCCCGAGCATCCCTGGGTGATGTGCCCCTGGCACCTCTACACGGACGAGCCAGCTGATGTGGGGGTGACATGTTTACAGCCCTCCTAAGATCCACTCTCTCGTCCTTTGTGCTCCTTGTGACTCACCATTGAATCCTTTTAATCAGGGCCACCCTTTAGGAAGACTTTTCTTTGTGCTAATTCCCATCCCCGGGAGTGAGGTCAGTCATCCTGCTTGTGCTGGTATTTGATGATGGTTCCACCAGCCCCATGTGTTCAGGCTGCTTCTCCCAGAGGAATGGGGCTGGCTTCCCTAACCCTATGCATTAGGCTGCTTTTCCCAGAGGAATGGGGCTGGCTTTCCCCCAGTGCTTACAGAAGCTACAGGAACAGCAGATATTTCCATCAGATATCTCCATTTTTCACTCATGTGGGAGAGGAGGGAGATGGAAACGAGTCACATCCCATGCAAGGTCTATTAGTGAATGCCTCAGAGGGAGCAGGTGGGGTGGGTTCTCCCTGCTATTACCTTGTTGGAGCTCTGTTTTCTTCCATGGATGAAGGTTTGAAGGGCAGGGTGACTCTCAGGGCTGAGAGTTACTGTGTGTGATGTACAACACATGGAATTCCTCAGGAATGACTTTGCAGATCATTCTCCTGGTGGGCAAATTCATTTGTTGGAGGTAGAGAGAGACAGGGAGCACATCTGTGCTAGGTGTGTGTGCAGGATGCAGGGACAGCTGTGCCCACTCTGAAGCCAGAGGAGCTTCCAGATGTGCACAGGCTCTTGTAAATGACTGTGATGCCTTGTAAAGGCAGGAGCTGCTTCCCGAGCCAGGGGCTGGGGAAAGGGCTGTGCCTTGGCCATAGCTCATGGAGATTTGAAGTCCATTGGCGTGGCTGACTGTCTGTGTATATTTATGTAGAAGACTTTGCGTCCCTGGAAGGTGCTGCTGCTTGTTATTTTGACTGATTACAGGAGAGTGACTGTACTACAATAGCAGGAGCCACTCATTAGCTTTGGCGTAGCACAGAGAAATCGGCAACTTGTTCCAGCCACATCTGCCCCTGGAGGTGAATATTAAACAGGAATTGATCCCGGGTAATGAGAACACAGCCCGGGCTGCTGTGATTAGCACTGGTTGAATTTTAAATAGTTAATTATTTCAACAGGCAGAAGGAGCTGTTTGGGGGTGGGAGAGTGTGTTGTGTTTGGGGTGGTGGCTGTGTGTGAAGGGGTGAGTGCTGGCGTGGTGGCAGTGAGTGTTTTGGGGGTGTAGGTGGCTCAGATTTGGAAGGTTTTTGTGCTTATGGTGTGAGTATGAGCAGGGTACACCTGGAATGCTGCCTGGGGAAGGCTGGAGGAGCTTTTGTCCAGGTGAGAACGTAGATGGGTGACCCCATGACTTCTGGAAGTGCATGTCTTGGGGCAAACAAGTTTTGGGCAGAGTTCAAAGAGCTGTGGAGATGAGGGTCTGAGGGCACGTGTGTAAGTGCTGCCCTAGCTGAGTGTGCAGGGTCCATTCCCAGTCTCTCCAGCCTCAGGACAGGAAAAACCTGGGGGGGCAGGTCTGGAAAGTTGTGATGGGAATACATGGAATCCTGTTTTTCTTGTGTTCCCCCATCTCTGCTCCCTTCTTCTGGAGAGCTGCAGAAACAAAAGGAAGGCAAGAGAAGTTGGCAGGTGCCAGGGGAAGGCGTGCTGTCTGCCTGGAGACAGGGGAATTATCCAGCTTCAATAAATACCTTTCAAAAAGAGAGGAAAGAAAGAGAATTTCGCCCTTCTCCTCACCCCACGCCTCCCAAAATACCAAATCACCATGATTAAAAATTGACTCAAATGGACAAGCAGGCCCGGTAATTGATTGTGGCCTTTCATTCTTGCAGCCACACTTAATTAACCTTTAGACTCAAATACCAAGCACTGGTTAGACAGAAAGGTGCAGGCAGGAAGGAAGATGACAGTGCCTGTTGGGAGGATCCCAGGCTCTGAGAAGTCCTTTGGGGTGAAGATGCCTGGATGATGCTCTGAGGAAGAGCAGGCTGTGCAATAACACAAGGCTTGGATTTGGAGGTTTAGTTCCCTTTACCAGACTGTAGAAGGAAAAATAACCCCTTCCCAGATTATTTTCCCCCAGTGTATTCCATCTCAGCTCCCTTTCCTGTGCTGTTGCTGATATTTATTGCTTAGAACCATTGACAGGAGCTGACACCAAGTTATGCTCAGCTGTAGGAAAACACCAGGCTGAAAACTGCACAGATGGGTTTGTCTTTGTGTGTTGAGTGTTACCTTGTAGTGGTGAGGGGAAAAAATGCAAAATGTGTGGCAAGGAGTGCTGTAAACGGGCTCTCAGGTAGTAAAAACTTTTAGTCGAAGGATGCTTTTTTTTTCCCAGTGAATTTCTTGTTAAATCAATCTCCAAAACTAAAACAAAAGCATGGCAAGCAGGCATTCCTGTAGCCTTTCCTTTATGGAAGGGTTCAAAGTCCATTGTTTGGTATGAGGATTTGAGACAGTCAAGGATAAATATCCTGTCCCATGGACTGTGTGGGGCTTGGTCCTCCCACAGTGTTATCTCCTTGTTGGACCTCCCCAGGCTATTTCCTGAGGATCCCTGAGGTGGAAGTCCATGTTTGGGTGCAAAATGGGTATTTTTGTCCATTTCAAGAGTTGCCTGTCTCCCACACATCCCCGTTTCCTTTCAGCCATGGACCCTGTGGTTTTATGCTCAGGAGCATTAATGCAGAGCTCCTCTGGCCTCCTTACAGCATGACTTGTCTCTGCTCTGTGCAAATGTGCTTTGACCTGGAAAGCCGCTGCCAGCAGCAGATGGAGCAGACCTGCAGGCCCAGCTGCTCCGTGCCCTGCCAGGTGCTGGGGATGCTTTGGTTTTTAAATGCTTTGGTTGAAAGACACTTCGAATCTGCTCTCAAATTGGGGATGTATCAGAGGAAACTTGGGGTGAGGCATCAAAATGTGTACTCTAAATGAGGTGACTCATTTCAGAGGAGACGAGGATGAACGAAGAGGAGGCTCTGAGTGGTGGATCTAACAAAGGTGATGTGGCTTTGATGGTGTAGTAACAGTTCTGGTTTTTACATCAAGCCCGGGTTCAGCATGAAAACAGGAGGGCTGATTTGGAGAGCACAGCTGAAAGCCAGAAGCATGAATACAAAATACACAGCATGATAAACAGGGAGGGCTCCTACAGGAACAATAGCAGCTCGTGAATGTCCATGGGAAATCGTTTGCTTCCAGATATGTAAATGTCTGAGCTTGTCCAGGAAGCCTGGTCCCAAATTTTTGGATAGGGCAGCAATGGCTGAGCTTGGCTTGTACTCTGGGCTCTGTGGCAGGTCTTGGGCTGGGTCCTACCCACAGCTCTTTCTGTATTCATCTCCCTTCGACCAGGGGCCTCGGGAGGCTTGGAGACAAATTGCATTTGTGCCTATCAGATGGAGACTTTGGGGGTTTGAGCAGGAATTCTCTGCCTTTTGTCTTTTATCATTAGGAGTCAGGGATGGAGGTGACAACAGAGTCATGTATGAATGCAGAGTAAACAAAGCTGCGTGTGGGTGTGATGACATGTTTCTTTTGTCCTTAATGTATTCATCCTCTGAGTGCTCCAGGGTTATGCATTTAATTTGTTGTGCAATTGGCAGCTTTAGAAGTACTTAAGCATCCAGCTAACCTTGCCCAAAAATAACTGGAAAGCAGCTGGGGTTGGGTTTTTATGTTCAGGCGGAGGTGGGCCAAGGAGACAAATGTGTGCTGCAAGGCAGGAATGTAGCCCAATCCTGACAGGCCCACCATGGTTTTCTGGTTGTTGGGATGTTTTCTTCATCCCTTCCCCAGCTCGAAGCAGCTCTGGCCACAAGCAGCTCTGAGGGAGGAAGTGTAGGCTGGTGGTTACAGCACCAGCTCAGGATTCAGGTGATTTAGGCTGAACCTCTCATTTTGCTACTGTCTCTCTGTGTCATCTAAGTCTCTCTGCAGTTGTAATATCACCATTTCTGCACAGGGGGGTTGCAAGAGTAAATATATTAAAGATTGGGAGGCATTAAGGTGCTGTGGGAAGGCTTCTGCAGAGAAAGGGAGCGTGCACCTGCAAATCTCAGCGGCTCAGAGGGTCGACAAAAGCAGCCTCAAATATGTTATTTTTAATATCTCATTATTTCTGAGTCTGCTGGAAGATTTTGAACCGTCCTTGGCAGGAAGCAGACCTTGCTTGCCAGGTCATAAAATCACAGAATTTAGGTTGGAAAAGACTTCCAAGATCATCGAGTCCAGCCTGTGACTGATCCCTACCTTGTCAACCAGACCAGAGCACTGCATGCCACATCCAGCCATTTCTTGAGCACCTCCAGGGATGGTGACTCCACCACCTCTTTGGGCAGCCCATTCCAATACCTGACAATCCTTGCAGTGAAGAAATTCTTCCACATGTCCAAACTGAGGTCCAGAGCAGTGGCTTTGATTTTCCTCCCTTTGTGCTGTTGGGTCCTGGCGCTATCTTTCGTACAAACAGGCCCAAGGTGGACCATCTTGACAGTGCAGGCTCTCTGTGGGACTCTTGACTGGGAAATTGAGGATTTTGGGCTACTCTGGGTGCTTGGCACTCCTCAAGGTCAGGCTCAAGGTGCTGGAACCCAACATCTTCTCCAGGTTGGTTCAGCTCAGCGATGGGGTGGGTTCTGCTGTGGAAGGGACCCAGCAGAAAGCCAGGCCTTGGTGCTCGCTGTCAGAGCTGCTCCTGCTCTGTACTGCACAACAGCACCACTCAGGAGCAATTTCTGAACCCTCACTGATGTGCTTGGCAGCTGATAACTTTTTGTTTCAGATCCTACAGAAGTTTGGAGCTGAAAAACCTTGTGAGCCCAGGGCCTGAACCCCTAGGAAGATTAAAATTCCCTACCCCTACTTCGAAAGGCGCTGAGAGTCTGTCTGGCAAGACAGGTTCATTAACAAATTAATAGAATAATCAGCGGGGCTTTGTGTGCGTTTTGCAGATAAAAAACTGGTAACAGCGTTCTTTGGCTCTTTAATGGCTGATAAGAGCCAACTATCTGCTCCATGGCGGGGCTAATCACAGAGATAACAGAGGTTAAATCAACTGCAGGGCGCTGGCGAGGGGCAGCGCAGAGGCAGGGATGGATGGAGGTGGGAGCTCAGGGGTTTTAAACATGATGAAAGGGAATAGCAGCAAAGAGAGGGAAGGGAGAAAACCAGCAGCAAGCTCCGTGGATATTTTTAGGAGCACTGTGCAAAGACCTTGAGGGCTGAGCCGCTGGGAGGCTGATGCAGTGGGGAAGTGGCTGGGTGGGGTGCAGATAACTCTGTCTGCTCTTGGATCTTTCCATGGGGGTTTGGACAAGGAACAGGTTGCCCAGAGAAGTTGTGGTTGTCCCACCCCTGGAATTGTCCAAGGCCAGGTTGGGCAGGGCTTGGAGCAACTGCTCTAATGGAAGGTGTCCCTGCCCATGGCAGGAGGTTGATTTAGATGATATTTAATGTCCCTCCCAACCCAAACCATTCCATGACTCTACAATCCTATGAGACTGGTTGCCAGAACCTTCTCTCTAAGACAAGAAGCTGAGGACAGTGGGGGATGTGTTTTTTAGGAGTCCTGTAGGAAAGAGGTGGAATGTGCTGTGTGCAGCTTCCCAGGCTGGTGCAGGAAAGCCAAGGTACTTCATGGCCGAGGGTCCCACAACCAAAAGTCCATGCAGAGCCACGTGTGAGCCTCTCTAGGAGAATTTCAAGCTCCATCTTAACACCAAACCACCCCCTGTCATTCTTAGCAGCTCTCCTGCCTGGCATCCCAGCCCAGCATCCTCCTCTCTGCACCCTGGGAGCCGAACACAGCAGGAATGAGTGGCAGGTGGAGGAGACCGTGTTGGATAGCACTTCCACTGCCTTTCAAATCCAGGAGTCTCCTGGTTTTTCTGAACAAAGCCCACAGCCTATCTCCTCTCTGCAGTCCTTCTGCACCTGCGAGTTGCAACGAGTGGGAGCAGCCCTTGGGTTTGCAGGTGGCAGAGCTGCGAACACGCGATGGCTTTCGCAGAAGCGTCACTTTACCTTCATAAATTACAGACATGTGAACTGAAATATTGATGGGGATACAAGAGAGACCCTTGGGCTTGCCTCAGGAATGCAGCAGCTGAGAGCAATCAGGATTCAGGGCGTGTTTTGCTTTCTGCAGCCTCCTCCGTGGAGGTTTTGAGGTGTACCTGGCTTCCAGGGACCTCTGCTCATGTGTCCTCATGTCACCTCCCCAAGAGCAGGCTGTGGAAAGTGGCTGTCGGGCCTGCCATGGGAAGTTCTTGGCTCTGTCTTTCCCTGAAGGGCTATTAATTTATACAATATTTGCTTTGTTAAAGGAAGGACGTTGTCAGGCGGCTTTCAAGTGATGTGTGAAAGTGACTCTAATAAGATGTTCTGGGGAAGCCTGCAGGCAGCCCCGCCTCTCCGCCAAACTTCTCCAGGCCTTCTTTGAAGGGAGCAGCAGCAACCTTGATCTTCCTCTCCTCCTCCTCCTCCTCCTCCACTAGCAGAGGCATTTGCTGCAGACTCCACCGGTGCGGGCAGAGGGGGGTGGAGGCGCTGGGCTGAGTGGGAGGGCCAGGGATTGCCAGGGAAGAGAAGCGAGGAGGAGATGGCACAGAGGGGTGGGAGTTTTCTTTGGAGAAGCAGCTGCAGCTCTGGGCTGGTGCTTGGCTAATCAGTGCAGTGTGGAAGAGACTGTAAATGAGATCTGGATCTTCCTCTCCAAAGCCTTGCGGGCATCCTTCAAAAGGGATGTGCTCTCAGCGCCCTTTGGATGAAAAAGGAACCCCAGTACACCATCACCACCAGCTTGTCCTACTCAGGCTTGGGCAATTATTGGGGGATTTGAATCTCCCTGGGGTCTGTCTCTCTGCTGTCTGTGGTGCAGTGTGCAATTGAACAGAGGTAACTACTGCTGTACCCCACCTTTCTCCATGGGACAGCACTCCATGTGTAGCTCTCCCCTTCCATATCCAGAGTACTGCCTGCCACATGTTCTCCATCTTCTCCAGCAGCAGGATGAAGTGTTGGGAGTATATAAAGTGCTTCTTGCAGGGCCATCCTCTTTTGTTATAGGAGAAAGCCAAAAAACAAAGAGCCCCCAAATGAAAAGCAGCTTCTGGGCAATGAAGTGTCAGAACCAGTGTGGGGAACCCTGGGGTGTAAATCTGGGTGTATAAAGCTTCCTGGGTAAATTATGTTTTCAGGGATTTTTTATTGTTTTTGCACATTTTGAAGGAATTAGGTATTGATTAACTCATTAGTGCTTTGCACTGCTATCCCACCTGTCATCCCAGAAGCTCCAATCCCATTACAGATGTTAACAAAGCGTGATCACAGGGGAATTTGTGTGGTAAAGGGATAAACTGAGGCATGGGTCCAAGTTCAGCTGAGCCAGGCTCACAGAGCTCTTTCTCCTCTTTCTCCTCTTTCTCCTCTTTCTCCTCTTTCTCCTCCTCCAGGCCCCAGCTGCGTGGAGCAGAGCAGGGCTCTTGATAAAATATCCAAACCTTTAGAACATAAGGAGAGAACAGAAATGGGAGATAAAAAAGGTGATCTCTTCCCTCACCTTCCTCCATCCCCAGAGAGATCGGTGCACCCCTGGGGGGTGTGACCTTGTGGAAAGGACTTTTAAGTAGTTCTGGCAAATGGAAGGAGAAAAAAAAAAAAAGGAAGAAATAACTGCAACTAAAAGGCACAAGAAAGTGAGAGAGGAGCCCAGTTCCTGCACGGGGCAGTGGTGTGAAGGTGCTGTCTGGGAGCCCAGAGTAATCTCTTAATTCAGGGTAAGGGCCTTGACACAAACTCTGGCAGTGACAAAATACCTTTTTCCCTTTTTATTTTTTTTTTAATTTATAAGGATTCTGGAGCTGTTGGAAGGCTTAATTAATTAGTTAAGATGTTTTCCACTGTTATTGTGCTTCCCCTCAAAGGCTTCTGACAGTAAATTCTCATCAAGTGGAAGATCTAATAAGTGCCAATTATTGAAGTTTGCTAATTGCCAGCTAATAATAATGCTGATTAATAATGCTTTTAACACCACTGTTAATTTCAAATGTGGGTACATGTGCTGCAGCACCATTGATTTAAATTGTCATTTCTTCTGCTTGGTGGCTAATTGGGGTAAAAATCAGGTCGGTGGCATTTTTTTGTCCAAAGAGCACATTGTTCTAACCCTGGAAAAACCAGCAAAGATTTTAAGGGAGATATTTAAAAATAAAGGAATAAGCTCGGGAGGATAATGCATCGTGGAGAAGCAGTTCGTTCATTTTCTTGACAAGTGTAATTTAATTTTAATTATTTATGATTCTTCATAGCCCGCTAGAAAATGTTCTGTAGGATATTTTGTAAAACTAATGAAGTCTTAGTAATAGGAGACCTAACTCGAGCCCTGCGCGGAGCCGCGGGAAGATGCAGCTTGTCTCCCTCCTTCTGATTAATCCGTATCATAGCAGGGATGTTTTGCATGATTATCCTCTAGGAATCCCACCCAGGCAGGGATGCTGCTGCTCCAGTTGCGTGGGAAGTTCATACCAAAGCTTTATTTCAGTTTTGCTGGAAAACTTTTTCCTTTTGGAGCTGTGATGGGACACTCCAGTGAGAGGGGAGTCACCCTCATTAGAGCATCCCACATCATGCCATGGGATTTGTGATCCCACTGGATTGATTATAAAGTGGGATTCCCCTCTTAATTATTCCTATTTTGATTTCTGTCCCTAAATGCCCCAGAGGGTGCGGAATCATGGAGCAAGGAGGGGAAGTGCCCTGGTTTAAAATTCCCCAAAGGAGAGCAATGTGTGTTTCTGCCGTGTCATTGCTCAGGGTTTGGGATGGGCGGGGATGCCGGAATTCCCAGCCCCTGTGGATGGATCAGGGTTTGGGATGGACAGGGATCCCGGAATTCCCGGCCCCTGTGGATAGATCCGCCGGGCAAGTGTGCCCACAACAGTGCGGGGCCTTGAGGGGAAACCTAAATTTAAATGTTAAAAAGCTTTTGTTCATTACTGGTGGCATTTCCTCCCCCTCCCCATTTGTCACTTGGAGCGGAGCTGTGACTCTTTTAATATCAAACAAATAATAAGCTCCCTCTAAAGTGATTTTTCTGACAAGGAGCTCAATATATTAAACTTTATCTATATTTTAATAGCCAATTTCACACCAAACTGCCTTCTTAATAATGTATTTACCACCTGGGGATATTATTCCAACCCATCTGGAAAGAATTGGAAATTAACTGTCCCTAAACTGAGTCTGTGTGTGCTTTAGATGCAGTGGAGATAACAGCAGTGTCATTCCTAGGGGAAGTGGGGGAGGAAGCTCATCATGCACCGAGCAAAATGTCAGCATCAAAGGCAATAGCTGGAAGAGAAACGAGTGCTCTCCTTCCTGCACCTGGGAGCCCAGCCCCAGCACACCTTTGAAATATTCAGCCTCTCCCAGGAACAGCTGAGAGCACCTCAAGAGCCTCTTCTGGGTTGTAGGAGAGGAGGTTTTTGGTTTCCAAGGATGCAGCATGGATGCAGGGCTCCAGGGAATGGCAGCATCATGCCCAAGCTGCCACTGGTCACCTGCCACTGTGGTGTCAGTGGGCACCCAAAGGAAGAGGAAAAAGTTGTGTTTCCTAAGCTGGTGTTTCTAATGGCAATTTTTCTGGTCAGGCAGTGTGTTTAACTTGCTCCATTTTGGCGTGGTTCTCCCTGGATCGCTCTGATCCCCTCTGAATCAACACTGAAGCCTGGGCAGATTGCAGCCTCCTCCTCCCCGTGTGTAGGTGTGTGTTTGGAAAATACCCCTTTGTTTAGTCTAAGATGCATTTATAATTACTGTTACTATGCGCTTCCTTCCCACTGTTTCAAGGGGTTGAACAATTCGGCTTTCCTGGCACTGGGTTCTGGGTGAAAAAACCACCAATTTTATGTAGTAGTTTTGGTTTGTTAATTTGAGATTTTGTTAATTTTGAGATTTCTTGGTTATGGGATTATCCAAACCCCAGCAACGTGACCTTGAACAGGGATGGGGCAGCCACAGCTTCTCTGGACACCCCATGTCAGGGCCTGACCACCCTCACAGGGAAGAATTCCTTCCCAATATCCCAAGACAAACCTGCTCTCTGTCAGTTTGATCTATTCCCCTTGCCCTGGTACTACAGTTCTTGGCAGAGACCCTCTTCAGCTTCCTTGGATACTTCCTCCAGATACAGGAAGGAATTTTGGCTGTATTTCATATCAAATTAGGGCCTATCATGATCTGTCTAGGTGATGTTACACATTCCTGGCTGTACAGAGCATCCCTTGTGGTGAGGGGACATCAGGAATGGCATTGCTGGGACATCCCTCAAGCCAGAACTGAGCTTTCCTTTTTACCCTCAGCAAAAACTCCTTCCTGAGCTTCCTGGGTGTGTTTGTTGGGAAAGAGGGCTGTGAGGTCAGGGCTGTTGGTTTTTATACCACACCTGGTGTTACATCCCTTGGTGACGGCTGATAAAAGGCTCACAGAGCACAGACCCCCCACACACCACTCTCCTCAGCAGAAAAATCCTGAAGAATTCCATTGTTTTAAAGTTTTTCTTGAATGCGACTGTTTTAAGAGGGTTTCCTCTTATTATTCATAAATTTCTACGAGACATCACCCTCACCAAAGCAGATTAATTCTTGCAGTGTTTCCTTTTCTTTTTAAAATAATTAAGGGCAGCTGCTACTTAAAGTCAGCAAAAACATCCAGTTTTAGATAAAAGTGCCTCGTGTTTGTTGTTGTAATGAAGTAGTTTGACACGGAGATGAAAGTCTCTGCTGTTTGTGTTGTAAAAACTGGTTTTGACGCCATTTTTTAACAATGTCAAACTGTTTCCTTACATTTTGAACAAGACACGCTTTGATCTAGAAAAAAAAACCCCACAACCCCAAGATGTTTCAATCAGAATGGAAAAGCAGCAGCCCTTAATGATTTTAAAATAGGATCAAATGTTTCAATCATTATGTTATGTCACATAATGACACCCTCGTAGCTGTGCTGTGTGATGCTCAGCGTTGCATTTAGCATTGGGAAATGTTGTAGAAATAATTCAAAATAATCTAAAATGCTGAAACGAAATAGTGAAATTGCAAAGTGGCTCCTTAAAGCGTCAAAGGAAAATTCTGGTTTCTGGCAGTTTTGGAGTTGCTGAGCTCATCGGAAGAAAGTGTTTTTGGGTTTTTCATTCCAAATCCAAGCGAAAACAAAGCGTGGAGGAGTTGAAAGCACCTTGTGAAATGGAAATTCTGCAAATCGACCCATTTTAGCTGTGATCCCCTATCTGTGGTGAGAGGGGAAGAACTGGGGGGGAAGAGGAGGAAAAGGAGTGGGACTCTCAGTCTATAGCAGTGTCCAGCCCTGTGGATCAGGGCTGAATTGGTTTGGGAAGGGGCTGGGAAGCAGAGAGGCATTTGTGCATCCCTGTGCTGAACCAGCTGGCTTTGGGCTCTTTCGCTTTTTGCCACTTTCGGATTTCCCAGCGGAGGTGCCAGGAGTGAGGGATGGGATGGAGACAACAGGGTGCAGGTTCCTTTCTGCGTGGTCCAAAGGGCTCAATGCTGTGGCACCTGGCTGTTTGGATGTTGGGAGCAGGGGGGTGACAGCCACCTCTGGTCCCCAAACCATGCGTTGAGCGCGTGACAGCTGGGTCAAGGAGGAGAGGGGCACAAAGGCTGCTGAGATCCTGCCAGGGGAAGAGATGAGTGCTGACAGTTACCTGGGGACCCCGAGATACCAGACTCCCTAACTTAATCAGACAGATAACAGGAGCAGCTAGAGATGAAGCAGCAGCAGGAACCGCTGAACAATAGGAACCAGCCTCCCCGGGCCCTCGTGCTGCGACTGAGATAATAAACTATATAAAAATCTGTCACTGTGCGATAAGTGATGAATTAGAATCAATTATACGTTTAAAATAATAGACCTCCCCACGGTGTTACTCTCCAGAATGGTGATGGCTCCTGCCCGGGCTTGGCAGTGCTGGTGGCACTTGCTGGCACTGTCACCACCGGGCCTGGGACACCTCGTGCAGGCGGCTTTGCAGCGCCAGGGAGCTCGGCGTGGCGGCAGCCGAAATCAGAAGTGACAGCTGAGATTTTGGCGTTTAATTTTGCATCTCCTCCTGGTCCCAGCAGAGCCACGTGTGGTGTGTGGATGCAGCCAGCGGATGCCATGCCTGGTGCAGAGATCTCCAGCGTGCTGCTCGTTGTTTGGGGTTTTTTAGAGATTTACCGTTTTTCCTGCGTTATCGGCTGCTCCACGTGAGTGGCCTCGCTGCTGCTCCCTGCCTGGAGCAGCGATTTCTGAGCAGCTGAGTGCTGTTGTGCTACATAACACCACTTGAGTGCGGTTTTCCTCTCCCTCAAATGCCAGGAGGAGAGACAAAGGTGTGAAAATGCGAGATTAACCCTGTGAATCAGCCATCAAGTGATGAGTGCATTTGTGAGGCAGGAGGCACAGGATCCCAGCTGGATTGCCCTGCTAATGCATGGTGAATGTGAAGGTTGGCAAATATTCCCAAACAAGCTCTTGTGAGATGGTGGGATGGCTGTGTTGTCCAGCTCAGTACTAAATTTGGGTTGAAAGCAGAGCCATTGTCCACAAAAGCTGTGGCTGCCCCATCCCTGGAAGTGTTCCAGGCCAGGTTGGATGTGGCTTGGAATAATCTGGGATAGTGGAAAGTGTCCCTGCCCGTGACAGGGGGTGGGATGAGCTTTAAGGTCACTTCCAACCAAACCATTCTTGAATTCTGTGATATTTGGTTGTCTGACCATGCTGCTTCCAAAGGGGCTCAGGAGGAGGACTGGAACTGGGAGGAACATCCCACCTGGACGGGGTGGGTGTGTCTGTGAGCTGATCTGCTTGGGAGATGGACTAGAATACCTTGAAATATCCCTTCCAACTTAAGGTCAGACTTGATGATCTTGCATGTCTTTTCCAACCTTAATGATTCTGTGACTCTGAACCATAATTCTGTGGTCGTTTTGGTGAGGATCAGAGCAGTCCTCGCTTTTCCTGCAGGAATGGCAGTACTGTGATGTGTCATGGATGTGCTCCTAAGGGTGTTAAGACACTGGGCTCAGTCTGGGTCCTTCCTACCTCAGCACATTTCCAAACCCAGTCTTTCCAAACAAACCCAGAACCCTGCTCAGGTGTTCTCAGGGGTTTGCAAAGTTCTATATTGCTCTAATTAATTTGAGCTTTTCCCCACTGAGGTAAAGGCTTTTTGCTACCCTCCACATCCTGTTCCTTCTGCAAGTTGGGGAGTTTCCTAGCTCCCCGTGCTGACAGGAGGGAAAATATTCTTTGTCCATCAGAAGCTGGATTGGAAACCTGTGCCTGGGCTGGTTTGCTTTATTATTTTGTTAAATAGCACAACTTGCAGCCATAAAGCCCTGGAAGGCTGTGCTAAGCAGGGGCGCTGGGACCAGTGCTAATGGATTGAAGCGAGCGGCTCACCAGCCACAGGGGTGCCCTGGGATTTCCCTTTTGAATCTTATTTACATTCGGACTAACTATAGCTCCCAAGCTTGGCTATAAATAATTTCTGGGAAAGAGTTGTCTAATTAAACGTACAGCAGCAAAGAAAGTACTTTTAACCACAACACTGGTGTCCTAATGAACATAATCACTGGATGGGGACAGCTTAGGAAACAGAACTTGACGTCTCTCCGTGGAGGCAGAGAGATGGAGGGGGAAACCTACTTGGGGAGAATTCCCAATCAATATTTAATTGTGTAGCATGTAATCTGCCCTAGTATTTTTTAAAATAAAATTAAAGCCCCACAGAAACTGGAGAACCTTTAAAACAGATTTGAGGAGGGGGAGTCTTTCCAGTTTTTTACAGCTGTCTGGGGAGGGAGCAGCATCTAACAGCCCCCACAGGCATGCAAATGGTTCTGTGCTTGGCAAAACGGCCTGGATTCAGGCTTTGGCCAGGGATTTACAGCCTTGCCCCATCCATCACAGTCTTCCTTCCTTCCTGGGGCCTCAGTTTTGTTGTCTGTAAATGAGGAACACAGGAATTCCCCCAAACCTCACAGGTGTCCAGCTGTAGCTTGCATCTGGAATGCATTTTGAGAATGAGAAGTCATCAAATTATCTATAGTAATGGGTATCCATAAAATTCACAAGGACATGGAGTGACAGGACAAGGGGGAATGGCTTTAAGGTGACAGAGGTCAGTTTTAGATTGGGAAGAAAATCTTTACAATGAGGTGAGGCCCTGGCACAGGTTGCCCAGAGAAGTGGTGACTGCTTCTGGAATTGTCCAAGGCCAGGTTGGACAGGGCTTGGAGTGCCTTGGGATAGTAGAAGGCGTCCCTGTCCATGGCAGGGGGTTGAAGTGGATGATTTGAAGTCCTTTCCAGCCCAAACCATTCCAGGACTGTCTCAGCCCTGTGCCACGGTGCTGTGGAGGTAAAACACAGCAAGAGCTGGTGGGTGTGTGACGGGCAGAGCTCTGTGCTGTGGGCAGAGAGGTAAATTCAGGTTGAACCTGAGGCAGCAGAGAGGTTCCTTGGCATGGCTGATGCTCAGCTGGGAGGTTTTGCCTCCATGTGGGAGTAGAAAAGGTGTAAATGCTTGGGGAGAGGCTGCCCACTGGCAGGATGGATCTGTGTGTAGCAAGATGTGTCCCCACCTCCGTGGAATGTCATAGCAGGTGCTGGTGAGCCACTGGGAAAAATGAGTGTTAATGGTTGGGCTTGGCTGTCTTAGAGGACTTTTCCAACATGAATGATTCCGGGAAAAATGATTCTGTGAAGTAAAGGAAGGCAGCTCTGGGTTGCACCCCGCAGTGATTGTGCTTCTCACAAGACTGGGACACAGAATTAGGGGATCACCAGCACAAATTCACACACCTCCATCTGGAGCAACCGCTGCTGGACCCACAATCCCCTCCAACGTGGAGGAAGATTTGGGAATAACAGTTTGGAATGCCTCTCCGGCTGGTTTGTGTGGTGGTGGCCCTGGCAGGAGCATGCAGCAGTGGGATGCCGCTGTTCTCTGCCTGTTGCAGCTCAGGCAGCGCTGCCAGCCCTTGCCGAGTGCTCGCTCCATCCCCCGGGAATTCACTCCGGCTTCGCTGCGATTAATCTCATCGGCCACTGGATGTCAATGTTGCCTCATCCAATTACAAGTGGGAAAATCGCGGATCTTCAGAAAGCGGGAGAAAATGCTGCTGTCAGAATATCGCAGGTTGGATGTTGTTTTCTTCAGCGAAGTTGGTTATTAAACACTGTAGAGCCGTGTACGAAGGGGAGGAATCCATCACTGCTCTTGTTTGGCTCAGCCGGGGCGGGATTTGACCCCATCTGCATAAAGACTAAACCTTGATTTGGGATGAAAAGCCTTGGCAGAATGAAAAGCTGGATAAAAAAAGGTATCCTCTTCCTTGAGGCACAGCTGAGGTGTTGGTGGTTGGCACTGCACCCTTATGTGGGGTTCAGCAGGACAGGGATGTGGTCCCTCAGTGCAAGGGAGCTTGGAGGATGTGTACCCAAAAAATCCAGTTCTGGAAGGGGAGGATTCTCAGGAAGCAGATCTGGATTTAAACACTGCAGCTTGGCCTCCTCCCCGTTATCCATCTTCCAGCCAGCCGTGGGGAAGCAGCTGTATCCTGCCAAGATTCATGATCAAGAACGCCTCTCCCCCACCTCCTTCCTGCTTTCCACAAATATTTTAAAGCCAAGCCCTGGGCTGGGAAGCAGGTGCCTGTCTGCACACCCAGATGGGACATCTGTGGCAAGATTCCTTGGGAAGTGGAAGCTGGATTGGAGGTCTGTAGGTATGGTCTGGTGGGTAGAGATGCACCTCAGTCCTCTCCTGTGCTGTCAAACCACTCAATATGGACCTTCCCACAAAGAGAACCTGGGGATGCAGAAGCTCTGGGTGTGTCCTTTGCTTGGATAGAACATCCCTGGCAGCAGGATCTGTGGAGAGCTCCCTGCCCTCCCTCACACCTCTGCAGCAATCAAAGTCAGGACATTGCTCCCCAGAGCTGCCAGCCCGCTGCCTTTCTTTCCCAGCTGCAAAAGAGAAGGAAAATGGATTTGTGTTTTCCATCCCTTTGGAATTATCACATCCCCCCTTTCACGTTGAGTTCATTTGAGCACGTTAATATCTCAAGTTTAATGATAAGTCTAACGGAATTCATTTATAAGATAAATAAGATGTTATTAGTACATTAGTAGCAAAAAATGTGCAAGGACATTGCTAATCTAAGGTGAAAATGCCTTCCTGCGTGAAATTTAATTAGCAGATTGTGTTCTATTAGTGACTTTTATGGGGATTTCATGAAAATGAATACAAATACGATCCGGGCAGCCTCTCTTGTGAAATGAGAGCCTTACTAACCTACCCTCCCTCTCCCCACCAGGAAAACACGGATGTATGTCCTATTCCTTTTCCAAAGGGAACTTTGTGGAGGCAGAAAGGCAGCCTGTGGCCATCTTGCAGTGTGGGGACGTGGTTGAAGGGTGTCACAGAAGCTGAGTGTGCTCACAGTGAGTGAAACAGGCTGGGGGACTCAGAAATATCCCAGCTTTTCCCTCTGCAAGCAGCAGGTCAGAGCTGCTTTTCCATGAAAAAAAAAAGCAGCAATGGTTATGGAGCTCTCCTTCGTGCTCGGAATTCTCTCCCTAGCCAGATGTCCTGCAGCAGGCAGCAGTGGTGGCAGAGGATGCCAGGTCCTGCCCAGGGTCCATGGTGGGGATGCAGTGTCACAGATGCAGTGTCACAGTGCCATGTGCTGGCGTCCCTGCACGTCCCGCAGGCCTGCTGGTGTGGGGGAGCTGCAGGGAATGGAGCCCATCCAAGAGCATCATACATATTTTAAAGACTTATGGTCCCCCAGCAAGCCCGAGGGGGTTGTGCAGCTGTCACTGCCAGGCTGGGCTGGTGGCACAAGCCACAGAGATGTGCTTGTGTCCCTTTTCTTGCAGCTCATCTTGCAAGGCCAGCACAGCAGGGACTCTGTGGAGGAGCCTGGAGGTGACACTGATGCATCTTCCTTGGTTTCATGCTGAACACCAGCACTTGGGGTGTTTCTGGAACTGGGAAACATTCCCATGCTGTGGTTTCAGGAGCTTATAGATGACTTGGAAAGGGAAAGCATCTTGGCATCAGCAACAAGAAAAGAAATAAATGGAAGTCTTTTCTGTTCTCAGTCTTTCCTGGGAAGACTGTCATGCATTCCTGCTTTGGAAAGAGTTGTCACTGGCATCTCCTCCTCCACCTGATCTGGGACCTCCTGGTTCCAGTTCCTGAGTGTGACTAAGGGAGATACAATGGAATTCCAAGATGGTTTGGGTTGGAAGGGACCTTAAAATTGATAAGGTGGTGTTGGGTCATAGGTTGGACTTGATGTTCTCAAAGGTCTTTTCCAACCTAGTTCGTTCTGTGATTCAGTGTTTCTGTAAAAAACATCCCATTCCACCCCTGAGATGGGCAGGGACACCTTCCGCTAGACCAGGTTGCTCCAAGCCTGTCCATCCTGGCCTTGAACACTTCCAGGGATGCGGCAGTCACAGCTATTCCTCAGTGATGCTGTGCTGGCTCCTTGCTCTTGACACCAAAACCCAGGCTGAGGCCCTGCCTCACCCAGAATCACGGCAAAACTGCTGTTGGCTCTGGAGTGGCCAGGAGGGTCAGACAAAGAGTCATGGGCTGTCCATGTGATCTTGTCTGAAAGGACTTGGGAAGGTGTTGGAGCTCCAGAGGAGCAGAGAGAGCCCTTGTCCCCTGAGAAGAACCACGGGAGGGTCACCTCCCCTTAGCAGACCTGTCCCACCCCTTGTGTTCATGCAGAATGACTCTGGTGGCCCAGCCAGGATTTTGAAGCTGAGGAGACGTAATGAGTTACTGAAGGAGGCATCTGGTGGTGGTTCCAAAGCTCCTTCCCTGCCATCTGCGGGTGCAGGATCCAGCTCTTGCCGATTCCTTTGCTGAACAGTGAAGCAAATGCGCAGGGAATCATTATTCATGCAGATGATCCTCACAATTCAATAGAGGTAATTAGGAGAATGATGGAGGAAATTAGCACTTTCTGCGGGTTTATTAATATTAATAAAATGATTCCACGGTTAAAAATAATAATAATAATATTCATAAAATAAATACATAACTGCAGAAGAGCTCTGCCCAGCTACTAAATACCAGGCTGCTCCAGGCAGGAATCAACAAGCAGCTGGAATCAGTCTGCTGGCTTTTTGCCCCCTCTAAAGATGGAATCATTGAAGTCAGAACCAATTGAGGCGTATTTGGGGTAATTTCTCATTTCCCACATTTATCTTCCACATTAGGAAGAGGAGCTGAAGCTCAGCAAATCCTTAAGGCTTTGAAAAGTTGAGGGAGTTGCCTTTAGTGGGCTGATGGTCTTGAAAATAGGATGTTTTCTGAGAACTGCTGATGTGACAAGGGCGAGGGCTTCAACCTGACAAAGGGCAGGGATAGATGGGATATTGGGAAGGAATTCTTCCCTGTGAAGGCATTGAGGCCCTGGTATTTCCCGGAGAAGCTGTGGCTGCTCCATCCCTGGAAGTGTTCAAGGCCAGGTTGGATGGGGTTTGGACAACCTGGGATAGTGGAAGGTATCCCTGCCCATGGCAAGGGTTGGAACAAGATGGGCTTTGAGGCCTCTACCAACCCAAACCCTTCTGTGATGATCCTGTGATTCTGAGGCATATTTGGGGTTATCCCTTGTTTCCCACTTTTATCTTCCATATTAGGGAGAAGAGCTGAAGCTCACAAGATCTTCAAGGCTTTGGAAAATTGAGTTGTTTGTCTTTAACGTGCCAATGTTCTTAAAACCAGGATGTTTTCTGAGAGCTGCCTCTGATTCCTGTTGTCCTCTTGCTTCTCCACCTGCTGTGTACTGTTCCTAGCAGGAAAAGCATCCTCACATCTCCCCTTGCCATGGAGTTGGTGCAACGTGGCTATGGGTACCCATTTCCAGATTGCTCCCTCTGTGGTGTTTCCCATTCCCATTCGTGTTGATCCCAGCAGAAGACCATGGATCTCTGCCCCGCCTGTGCTGTGTACCCTCAGGAATGTTTTTCAGCTCCTGTGCTGCTGGTGTGCCAGATGTGCCTCAGGATTTGGAGGAGGTTATTTGCACAGGGTGAGGAGATTATCAAATTAGAGACAGCACAGAATGCTATTAATAAAAATACATGACAAATGTATTTAAACATGTAAAAATTTAATTAGAATTTTTATTGCTAAAGTCTTGCTACAAGTGCTTTCTGAAACCCCCTTCTTTCTGTGGAGATCAAGGCTGCTTCATTTTCCTGCATGCTAAAGGAGGATTTGGGGTAAAGAAGGGACTAATTGTACCAAATGTTTTCTGAATAAGGTAACAAGACTTCTCCTTTGGATGCTGGTGTGCGATATGCCCTGGCTGGACCCATGGGAATGCCTGTCTGGGTTTGACTCTTTTAGAAAGGCATTAATGGGGTTTTGCAGGATCAAAACACTTCATGGGCCAGGAGGGACACCTGGGGTGCTTCAGCATCAGACTGAGGATGTTGCTGAACTCTGGGGATGGCAGCAGGCTGTCAGGAAGGGCAGGAAAAATCCCAGATGGGCTGATGGACTTGTGGCTCCTCCGTCCATGGGAGATGTGCAAACCCGAAAAAACTTACAGGGAAAGCAAAGAGAAGGAGCTCAGAGCCCCATGGTGCTCCCGGGCTGTGTGCTCCCTGCCCTTTCCTCCTCAGAACACCTCTGATCTCCCTGCTCGGAGCACTGGGGAGCAGCTCTGCTTGTTTTGACTCTGCAGGGAGCTGGGAATTCGCCAGGAACAGCTCTCCTGGCTGACCCGATTGCGCCGGCGCTCCCGAGCTGGAGATGCCAGTCTGGTGGGTGGTGCCAATTCCCAGAGCCTTCTTCTGCTGTCTTTATTAAATGGGAAAAGATCAGAGCAGTTGAACCCTTTGCTTTAATGAGAGATTGCATTATATTAAACGGTAATTGCAAAAAAATCAGTTTCTATAATTAAAAAGAGACCTCACAGCCAGGCATGGAGGTTTTCTGCAGCCCCGAAGATCTCCATCATCAGCATCTTAGTGCTGGGGATCCTCATGTTCTCTGAGTTTCTGGGCTGCTTATGGTCAGCAAGAGCCAGGATGGGGACTGGGATGGGATTCCCTGTCCCATCCACTCGGGAGCCATGCCCAGGGCTGTATATCCTGCACTCCAATGGCAGAGCTGGTGAGGGGAGGCAATTATTTCCATTCCAGAGGAATTTGCAGGGCTGGCAGTTTTAAGGAGGGGGGAAAGCAACCCTATCTCCCAACTTGTAAATTAAGCAGATCTGGTTGGGAACTGTCACCGCAGGAGAAGAAATATGAAACCTCTGGGGTCATGTATGCAGAGTAATTTTTCTGACTGTAACTCTACTTAAAAGTAAGGATATGATGGAAATGCTTAGAGCATTTTAAATGGACCCAACAGAGATCTGCTTCAGCTCCAGTGAAGTCTGTGCAGACTTTATTGGGTGTTGGCTTACTCTAAACTTGCTAACACCAGAGTTTAGTGCGTGACTGAGAAATAAATTGCTTCCTTCTCCTTATTAACGGAAAATACTCTCAGATGAAGGAGAAAGAACAGTCTTATTTTAATATTTTGGTGGGATTTAAGGCATGGGAGGAAGGAGGTCAGTAACGTTGAGGAGAGGCACTGGGTGATTGCTCCCCACCTTGGGTCAAGGTTCTCCACGCAGGACTCAGGATGGATCAGGTCTCCAAGTGATGGAAACCTCCCAGGGGTGAAGCTGACCTTGAAAAGCACCAAGGATGTCTGTGTGTTTGTCAGGCTCGCTGGCTGCGTGATGGAATACACAACAAGGCTCGTTTTAGGGAGTGGAAGAAAAAAACCTCCACAGAAGCTCAAAATGTGAGCCCACATGTGCCTCTCTTGGGAGTCAGTGAAGGCACTTCCAATCCCAGTTCAGCTCCCAAGGTTTTCTCTCTCTGTCTAACGTGGCTGAGCAAAGCCAGCCTGGTGAACCCTGTCAGTGAAGCCCTTTGAAAGGAGCTGTGACCCTGCAGCTGTCCACGGGTGGTGTGTTGGATTCTGAGACTGCTGCATTCAGGGAGTTCATTTTGGGGGGGAAGAGCAGGAGAGATGCATCATGACCTCTCCTGGCATGCAAGCCTTGGGAATGGCAGGGTTTTTCTCCCAATTCTGAATCTGAATTCCCAATTCTACAGACCCCACTTGGCTCTGCTCTGCTCCAGCCCCATCAGTGAGACATTTGAAGGCTGGTATGTGTTGGTTTCTGGCAGGTGGAAAAATGAGTGTTAAAGGCAGAGGCAGGAGGATCCCAGAGGATGGCGAGCAGAGTGATGGCTGCTTTGCTCCTTGGTGCATCCTTTGTGAAGTTTATGGAGCCATTTGGGACATGAGAGTGTCCCAAAGTTTGTTGTTGCAGGATGAAAACAAAGGGAGAAGGATGGATTTGGGGCTCACCTCAGAGCAATGAGCTCCTTCTGTGTCGGGGTGCTCCCACCTGCCTTGGCCATTCCCTGGGGAGCAGGATGGCAGAACCAAACACACCATCCCCAGCAGCAAATGCAATCCCTTTGGGTTTGATTGGAAGGATGCAGCCAGGGCAGGGTGTGCTCCGCTGTGAAGTGGCTCAGTGCAGAGCCAGGCTGGCCAGGTGGCCTCAGGACAGCTCCTCCTGCTCTGGGGTCAGGCATCCCATTCCAGGGAAGGTTTTTAAACACCCAGAATACAGTAGGCAGATACAGGGAATCTTCTGCCTTTCTGCTTGCTTAGGAGCATAAGAAATGCTCCACAGTATCACCCCAGAAGGAATTAAGAAAGCTGGGTTTGCTGGCTGATTGAAGACTGAGTGCATTCCTGTAGGTATCCATGAAATGTGGCCTCTAGATGCTCAGGATTGAGGCGTGATAGGAGGAAATCTGGATGGAGAGGAGAATGACAGCCAGCCCAGCTTTTCCTTCTCCTCCCCCATCTCCCTTCTTGCCTTCCCTGGATTTCCATGGTGTGAGATTTTTCACCCTGTGCACTGGAAACAATATCTTGGAGCAGCTTTGGAGCCATTTGTTTTCCCTTTAATTGGCTAGTGGGGAGAAAATAACGAAGGGAAGTCATGCAGGGGAAGTTCTCATCGGTGCCATTTTTGGCAACAGAGTCACAACATCCTAAATTTATTTATTTAATTGCATTATTAAAAGTATAAATAAAAATAAATCCAGAAGAGCAGCCGGATCTATACTTTGCATCTCTAAAATAGAACCATAAATGCCACAGAGCACTGGGGGAATGATTTATTAGCCTGTTATCGTGAGTGACTGGGACGCTTTCGATGGAGTCCTTGCTAATTTCTAACAGCTGCATTAAATCACAGATGCTATCAGCTATTATAAAATAATCACCCAGCGCTCTGTGAACCAGCACGAGCCCAGGGTCAGTGCTGGAGCCCTGGATTTGTTTCACATCTCAGCCCCTCCGTTTCCTGCGAGGGTGGGAAATAAATAGGGCTTGTAGCGGCCTCATTTTATCATCCAGGAGTTGACAATAAATAAAAACCTCTATAAAACTTTTTTCTAAAAGGAGTTTCGACCAGAATTTGCAATGAGAGGAAACCTGATTTTGTGCTGTGTGATGTCAGGACTCCTGGGTCCTGTTTCTAGTTCAGAAAGGAAGCTGAGTTTGCTGATTTATGGGGCAGAAGGAGGATTTCAAGGGTTTGGCTGCAGACAGGGCTGCAAGGAAGAGAGCAGGTCCTGGCAGTAAGAAACGTCTGTCAGCTTCTCTGCCTTTGCTCCTCGCTGCTCTTTCAGACAAGTCACTTAAATTTCCCTGCAGCTCGACTGCCTTCCTCTCGTTTGACAAATAACGTGTGTGTTTATGTGCCTGGGCTCCGGAGGGGGTTAATACTTGGCCTGGAAATCTCTTTAGAAGTGCCAATTTGTAGCGACAGAGAAACAACAATGAATAGAAGAGCCTGCGAGGACCAGAAGAAGCGAGCGAGCGGCTGCTTATCAGGATGGTGGCTCACAGAGCCAGCTGCAATAGCAGGGGTAGTTGTAAAGGGTGAAGGAGATGGGAAGGAAAAAAAAGAAAACCTAAAATCACAAATAAATAAAAATGAAGCAGTTAGGAAGAAAATGCCTCCCATCTGCAACACTCGTATTTTTCTTGACAGTTTTGCTTTATGTTAGAGCAGCTGCTTAACATGACAAACGCCAGCTTTAATAACGAGGAGCCAGAGGAGATGCAGGAATGGATCTCTCTGGTTCATCCTGCTCTCCCATGCTCTTCCTTGGGTGTGAACAGCCCAGGGCAGGCTCACCCTGGTGTCCTGCACCATCTTGGGAAGATCAATTTGGACCCAGTGCCTACTGTTTTGGGAACAGTCGTGGTTTTGAAGCACTGTGTCCTTGTTTGAATTGGTGGGGTTAAAGGGGTTTTAAGGAAGAAGGAGCCTCAGGGTTGTTTGTTTGTGGAGCAGCAGCTCCTGGTGACACCCTAGGCTGCTCTAAGCCATGTGTCCATGGGGAGCAATGCTTTGGAGGGACCTGGGGCTTCCAGGATAGCTGTGGGCAGCTCTCTTATTTCCCCAGAGGTATTTGGGTTCCTTTGTCTTTTTCTACCTTGTCATTCTCTCTGCAAAATGGGATAGTGGTTTGCAGCTTGCAGGTTGTTTCCTTCCTGCGGTATCGGGGATTGTCGGGTTGTCAGCAGCCTGGAGATAGCAGGGATTGCTGACAGCAAGCAGAACTCAGTCAGAGCTGTGCACAGAAACCTTGCTCAGCCTTTGAAACCGCAGTCAAACCCTCCCCCAAGGTTATTCTTCTTCATAAAACACTCTTAGTTTTGTTTGCTGCAAACCTAGATTTTAATCCCAGCATCCAGGCAGAGCTGGGCTTTGAAGAGAATTGGGTTGGAGTCAGAAGTGAATGGCTGAGGCCAGGCTGACTGAAACAGATGAATTAAAGCTGACCTAGGAAGATGGAGATGTTCCCATCCACACCCCGGCTGTGCCACTTGCATATTTATCTCATTGTGCCTGATACCACTGGGAATAAATCAGCAGTGAGACATGCAGGGAGCATCTCTGCTGCCTCTGAGAGTAGAGACCTGCACCAGCATTTGCCCACAGCTCCCATCAAACTCCCAGGGAAGTTTTCCAAAGCCTGCAGAAACCAAGAGCCTTCCCTCACCTAATGGTTTTCTCCCCCTCACTTCAGCCCTTAGAAGTAGGAATTTCAAAGTTGAAAAAACATCCCCTGCACCGGCCACAGAGGGGAAGACTGAAAATACTGAGAATTTTTATTTCTCCTGGGACCTGCGGCATGAGCAGCCCGGGTAGTTCAGACAGGCTGAGAACAAGTGTTCAGACCTCTACCTGCATAACACGACTGCCAAACCTGCCCAGCAGCGCCTGGAGACAAGGGGAGTGTGCAGGGTGAGGAGTGGGAGCAGGGCAATTTGCTCCCCAGTTCTGCAGAGATCCCACCCAGCTCCCTGCAGCTCCCAGCCCTCCTGCTCTGCCCCTTCAGCAGCAGCACAGGCAGCAGCTGAGAGCTCCCAGGGGCTGCCCCAGCAGTGAGAGGTTCTGGAGGCTGGTTTGTGTTTGTTGGTTTGGGAGAGCAGGTGTGTGTATAGAGGTGAAAATCCCAGAGTGGTTTGGGTTGGAAGATAATACAGTCCCACTTCCACTATCCCAGGATGCTCCAAACCCTGTCCAACCTAGCCTGGAGCACCTCAGGAATGGGGCAGCCACAGCTTCTCTGGGCAGCATTAAATATAAGTGGCAGGGCAGGGCTGCCCTGGGTGGTGGTGAGAGCCCTGGGGATACCTGGGATTGTCTTGCCCAAGCTGAGAGGACCATGTTGGAGGGGGTGAGGGTGCATGGTGGGCAGAGGAACACAAGTGCTGCACTTCAGGGCTGCAGGGCACAAGCCATTCCTTCAGGAGAATACAAGTTTTCAAGGCCCCGTTTATCTCTATGGAATCATCAGTCAGGCATGTTTTTCTCTTTATCTTGAAACCTTGCTGGTTTGGCTGCTCTGCTGATATAAAAGGTTTGGTTTGGGCAGACAAACCCTGAGTCTGAGCAGGGCTCCGGGGTGTGCTGTCCCTCAGCTGTGCATCACATGAGGATGGAATTGCTGGAGGGACACCTGGTCCTGCTGCCCCCAGCCACAGGAGCTGGTGGTGCCAGCCCAGCCAGCTCCATGAGCAGAGAGGTTCTGGTGCCATCCAGGTGTGAAAAAGAGCAGCACACACCGAGGAGGATGGGAAGACAGGATTTTCCTTTCTCTTACCTGTGCTGGGGATGCCGTTTGGAGCCTCCCAGGACAGCCCAGGGCGTGGTGTTTCCCTCTTCCAGCACGGAGTGTAGGTGGCACAGCAGCTCTCTGATCATTCCTGCATCTCTGTATTTTGTAAATAAGCCCCGAGGCTACGCGATGGCTTCATGTTTAGAAACAGGATAAACAGGGCGATGTGATATCTATTTATTTGTTCTTTTATTAGTTCAGCACAGAGCTCACTTTGTGAGCATCTATGAAATGAGCCTTGTAATGTTCCCAGGAGAGGGGAGAAGCATTCCTGCTCCACTTGGCACGTGAGGGAAGTTGAGGGTTCCAACACCCTCCCTGTGTATCCATGGCCAGGGTGGGACCGTGGTAGATGCAGGGGTGGATTCCAGATCCTGCTTTCCACTTCCAGCCTATAATGGCTGGTAGGGTTCAAATGCATATTTCATGCTCAGGCTCAGCATCTGTGCTCCAGAGCCCCTTTTCTGGTGTTTCTCCTACTCCTGGACTAATTTGGGAATGTGATTGTGCCTCCACACCTTGTCCCAGGGAGAGATCATTAGGTACTAATGATGGGAAAAGCTGTTAAACACAGACTGCCCCAAGAAGCTGTGGCTGCCCCATCCCTGGAGGTGTCCAAGGCCAGGTTTGGGGCACTCTGGGATAGGGGAAGATGTCCCTGCCCGTGGCAGGGGTGGGACTGGATATTTTATGAGGTCCCTTATGGGGCACCCACATCTTCTCTGGCAATGACCAGTGCCTCTCACCCTCACATCCTAATATCCAATGTATCTCACCCTTCCTAATATCCAATTTAAACCTGCCCTCTGTCAGGTCAAAGTCATTCCCCCTTGTCCTGTCACTGTCTGCTTCCCAGGGATGTGGGAAATTTGGGACAGGGCTCTTGGAAGCATCTCTTTGGCAGAGACTGTGCACTGTGATGGGGTTTTTGTTGTGCTGTTTGGTTTGGTTTTGTTTTTTTTTCCAAGACAATGTCCTTGGTGAAGCAACTTGAACTTTAGCTGCTTTGATATGGAAATGTTTTGGCAATGAAGCAAAATGTCACATGTCTGTAATGCTCCCCCCCATCCCTTCCCTCTAAAGTGGGGTTTTCAGGGAAAGCGACCACACAGGAGTTGAAAATTTGCCCAAATGTACTAAATACCATCAGAAATGGCAACAAAAAAATTCTTGGCATTGCAGAGAAAATCTTAACATTTTGCTTTCCTTAGGAAAAAAAAAAAATAAAAAATCCCTAAACCATGCTGGATGGTTGTCAGAAATGCTCCAGGAAAATTAAATCCATGTTTTTCAAGCTTTTAGGATGATGTTGTGGTGCTTCTGCTGTCCCTGGGTGCCCCAGCACCTCCGAGCTTTGCTTGAGCAGCACTGGGTGTTCTCAGAGCTGGTGTTTTTTATTCCTTTAATATTTGGTGTAAGAAGGAGGCTGCTTTAACTGCTCCAGGTGGGTGTCTGTAGAGCTGCCTCCGTTTTGGATTTCATTTGTCAGGTTTACACACTCTTTAAACGTGCCATATGCCGGGGTTCAGCCGGGGATTGTAGCTGAGCATTAAGTGTAGAGTAATCCCATTAAAATCCCCAGGGATTGCTGTGGGTCCTGCTCAACCACGACCTGCCTTCCCACGCTGTAATCTTGACTCCAGGCTGGGTTTGTGTGGCCCTGGGGGGATTTTGTGGAAGAGGGAAGGATTTGTGTGTGAATTTAGGGCATGAGGATGGTGTTGGAGGGTCTACCTGGGCACTGACTGCTAAACCAGCCCTGAGCCAGTTGTAAGTGAGGAGCTTGAGCCTCCAGTCTGGATTTCCTGCCCTTGGAGCTCAAGCACCACGATCAATGTGAAGAACAAGTCACATTTTTTTCCCACAATTACCTCAGCAGGTTGTTTAATTTTTTTTTCCTTTTGCTGAATTCATGCGATAAAACGCATTAAATGTAACAGCACGGAAAATAAAAGTTCCGTTTGCAGACGGAGCCTGATTTAGTATGAAGATAAAACAACTGGAAAAATTAAGTGGGATAAATAAATTCTGCTGGGAAGAGGCCGAGGTGAGAGAGGGGGAGGTGTGTGTGGCAGTGCTGGCAGTGGTCAGTGCAGCTGTGAATCCCATTCCCAAGGAATTCCACCTGGGAAAGGGGTGATGCTTTGCTTTGTACCCCCTCCCACAAACTGGTGGGTGCTCAGTTTTGTCCCAGGAGAGTGAGATGTGATTTTCCCTGCATGTGCAGGGTGTGTATTCCTCCTGCCTGTGCTCGTGCCGTCTCTTTTGGGTGAAGAAATGAGAATATTCGGCAGCAAATGGGAAAAGCACAAAGCGGGGCTGTGGGGTGTGGGGGAAGAGGTGTCGGGATGGATTGCCAAATATGCCGGGGAAAAATTAGCAGCTGCAAGTGTGCAAGAGAAAGGTGGAGAAGAAAAGGGGTAGAGACAGATGGAGAGAAGGAGGGAGAGAAAGAGGAGGTGGGAGGAGAGGGAGGAGGGGATAATAGTGTGGAAAGAAATTAGTTAAAAATCTTATAGCCCCGAGCCCAGACACCATCTGGATGGTGCAGGGTACTGAGACACAGCTCCATGTTCACCATGGAGGTGGCACATATGTCTTGGCCAGGTAGGGTGGCCGAGATGCTCAGGGTTAGAAATTCCCCATGCCCCAGGAAGGAGCCTTAAAAGAGCCCAGTTTTGTGAAAAAAGTGCCCGTGGCTGTCTGCCAGCTGGGGACCAGAGAGGAGCTGTTGTTGTTGAAAATCTTGTCTGGGGTTTCCAGAGGGAGATCTGGAGAACTTCCACTTCCACTGGTGCTGGAGGGCGAATCCCTGGGAGCAAAGATTACTCTTTGATTAAACAAGCACAAGGCCTCCAAGGACTGCTCTTCCCTACAGCTCTGCCGGGCTTTTGCTTTCCTGGGTGCAGCATTAACCCCTTCTGTTTTGAACAAGGCTGAACAGCTGAGAGACATCAAAGTTCATCTCAGAGAAAGGGAAAAAATAGAAAAAAAATTCTTTCTCATTATCTGTGCCTTAAGATTTAGTTTTCTTTGCCTGCTGAGGACTGTGACAAGCACATGGTTTGTTGTGCCCACTGAGGGAAAAGCTGCAGTCCTAGGGTGAAGCACATCTCTGTGGTACAGCTGTTTCCTAGCATTCCCCTACCCAGGCAGGTTTAAAAGGAGTGAGAAATGGTCCTTGGATCTTTTTTTGGGAAAGGCAGTGCCCAAAGGAGGAGGTGGCACTTGCTGGCCAAGTGTGCAGTGTCCCAGTGGTACTGCAGTCCCTCCCTCCCTCACTACACTGATCCCAAGGAGCTGGACTCACTCCCTGCTGCACCGTGAGCATTTCAGTGTGCCCTGAGCTTCGTGGAGAAAAGGGAAATAATCCGGGAGCAGGAATGAGGCTGGGGAAGGAAACCCAGCGTGGCCATCCGTAGGTCCCAGTGGCTGCAGGCTGCTTCCCAGTGTGACGCTGGAGCAGCGCTGTGGCTGAGCTGCCTCACGGCCCCCGGGCTCTGGTCCCTCACTAATTACTTCCAGGCCTGTACTCCTGACATTTGCAAGCTCCTGATTAGAGCAACGAGGGAGAAATCTCGGAGGGAGAGGGAGGCTAAACTGCACCACTAATAAAAGCTGAGATTGACAATGGGCTGGGAGGCGACAGCCGGGGAGGTGCAGGGACTCGTCCTTGCCGGCTCAGTTTCTTCCTGAGCCTCTGGGATGATGAGAGAAGGTCAGGGCTTGTTAACGTCACCGTGAGGAGCAGGATCCGCCACTGCCATATGCCTGGTGCCCCCAGGGCCTGTGCCAGCCTTGAGTCCCTCTCAGCCAGGCGTATTTTTAGCCACGGACCTGAACTGAAGCCACCCTGTACAACCTCAGGTCTGCAACTGTCTCGGGGCAAAAGTGCCTCTGCCTCTGTGTCTGCTGACTTTGTGCTTCATGCAAATTTTGCAGCCTCCTGGATTTCAAATTTTTTTCCCCTTGCCCTTTTCTCTCCCACATCCCATCTCGCTCCCTTCATTTGATGGCAGTGCAGTCACTGGGGAGGTACTGTTAACCCCAGCAGTGGGACTGGCACATATTTGTGATGGGGTGGCCCAGAATGCCAAACCAGGAGAGGCTGCTCTGGTTCCCTGGGTGCCCACAGTGGCCCCTGGGATGAGCATGGTTGAGCCATGTCTCCTGCAGTCTCCTGCACAGCCATTCCAGGCTGTTGGGTCCCTACCCAGCTACATAATTATGGATCACATTCATTTCCCAGCCCTCTCTCTCCCCTCCCTGATGCCCCATATCCCCTTACCTGTCTGTAGCAGCCAGTTCAGTTCTCTGCCTGTCCATTTATCCCCTGTCTTTGCATCCGTTCATGGATCCATGGCTCTCCAGCCTCCTCAGAGTCTCTCTGTGAGGCAGACAGGCTTTTTTCCCCTATAAATCTTCCCTCTCCTGGACTGCTCTGGCTCTGGCAGGCTTTGTGCTACACGCACTCTACGTCTGCAGCTTCTATCCCAAGGGGTAAACACCATTTTACCCAGCAGAGCTCGTGCAGCATCCTTGTCCCCTGAAGCTAATCCTGCTGCTGGGTGAGGCTCAGCAGCACCCGTGGTTTCACTGCTGGGGCTGCCATGGGTTTGTGCTGGCTCCTGCTGCTCCCTCCCTTCCAGCAGACACAGCTCCTCCGTGCCAGAGTGGAGCAGCTCAGGAAGGAGTGGAGTGTCCTTTCTCTCCCATCTTCCCCCCACAAAGAATCCCTGACATGGAAGCAGCCAACCTGCACATTTGGGGTTAAGGCAACTTTTCAGCAGCTGAAGAGCTTTCTGATGGAAAACTCAGCCCTGCTTTTCTCCGTGCTTCCCTGGGCTCCCAGGCTGCCCTATTTATCCAGCTGCAGTGAGCATCCCTCTGGTGCTGGGTGCCAACACACATCTCTGCAGTGCCAGCCCGTGGCTAGTGGCTCTTTAGGGTCACTGAGTCCCACTGCCACGTACAAAGAACCTGCTCTGCTGAAAATTGGGCTTGGGATCACTGAAAACCCCTTGCTAAGCCCCTTTATCAGCTCTAACAGTGTTTGGATCTCTGGATGAGGTTGGTGTCCTGAATTAGCTAAAACTCCCTTGTTGGTGGTTATTTTCCTCCTCCAGCCCCTGGGAGGGACAGGTTCCCTGGGATACATCAGCAGAGGAGGCAGATGTGCTTTGGAGGAAGGCACCCAGCCAAGGTCCAGCCTGGCTTGGGCTGAGGAGCTGTGTGAGGAGCACTGGCAGCACGGGGTTAGTTTTCTTCTGTGGGCACACACAGATGTGTCTGGATGGTCACCAAGGTCTTGGTGTCTTCAGCTGCTCTTTGAGGAGATAAATGGTGGTCTGTGGGTGTCTCCAAAGGAAGAAATTTGTTGAAATTTCTTGTTGAAGCTCTGTTGCGAGCAGCAGGGTGGAAAGCCCTTGGGCTTCCTAATTCAAGGATCTCAGTGTCAGGGAGCAGGGACAGGAAAGACAGGAGCTTTGGAGCTGTCTTACACCATCCCATGGGGCAAGGACGTGGGGACAGGACCCTCTTTCTCACAGGCAGAGAGAACTGGAGCCAATCCCCCCGGGGGTATGCATCAACAGGTGGAGGCAGGGAAAGATGCTGCGGTGGGCGACAGTTTGGGCAACCTGCTGCTCTCGAGGGCAAGCTGGGGGTGCGTGGTGCGAGAAAAGCCCTCTCTGCAGCGGGGCTGAAGCGGGCGAAGGGCTGGGGGGTCCCTCGGCTGGTGGTCGCTGTGCGGGAGCGCGGCGCGGCGGGGGTTAATGTGCGTGTCCTCCTGCGCATCCCGCCCCGCTGCCGCCCGCCCGTGTGCGGGGCTCGGGCCGTGCGGGAGCCGAGGCGCCGGGCAGCGCTGGAGCCGCTGCCATGACAACCCCGGGGATGCTGCCGGCCGGGGCCGGGGTGCTGCTGTCGCCGCCGCCCCCCCGCGTCTCCCCCGCCCCGCTGAGCGCCTGAGCCGCAGCCCGAGCAGCCACCGGCCCCGCGGGGGCTGCGAGACCCTCTGGACACAGCCGAGGAGCATCGGGGACATCGCCTGCAGCTCCGCGGGGAAGTTTCGATCTTGCGACAGAACCGGGATTTTGGGGAGCTTTATTGGGCTTTTTATTTTTTTTTTTGTATATTTTTTTTAAATTCTCCTTTCTCTCTGTGATTTAAACAAAAGCTCAAGAGCCGGAGAACAGCCCAGCCCCGGCCCGCTGTGTCCCCCTCGGTGCCGATGCCGCCCTCCCCTTCCTTTCACAGACACTCACGTTTCCTCCGTGGGTTATAAACTTTTGATGCCAGATCTCCGCAGCGCCTGCCCAGCTGCAGCTGAAAGTAGCGTCTCCAGCAGCCGCACATCTGTGACCTTCATCTCGTGCTCCGCACCTTCTCCTCCTCCTCTTCCTCCTCCTCCCCCCGGCCCTCCCGTCCTCCTCCCTCGCCCGAGGACAGCGGGACTCCCTCCGATGCCGCTCGGCAGGCTCAGCGCTCGCAGCCAGCCTTGCCGGGGGCTCTCCTGATCTCCGTGGAGCTCCGCAGCGCTCGCCCCGGTGGTTTTGCTCCCCCCCATCCCTCCTCTCCACCCACCCCTTCCCCCTTTTCGCCTTGTCGGGTGTGTTTTTTGCCTGTTGGAAAAGTCCCCGCTGCCCAGGATGGGGGTCGGTGGGTGCTTGGCCCTGCCCTGGAGGTGCCTGGTCGTCCTCTGTCTCAGGCTGCTCTTCCTTGTGCCCGCAGGAGTGCCCGTGCGCAGCGGAGATGCCACCTTCCCCAAAGCCATGGACAACGTGACAGTGCGGCAAGGGGAGAGCGCCACGCTCAGGTAGGAGCGGCTGGACGGGGGCTCGGGGGGTCGGGGGGTCCTGCTTGATGCTTTTGGGGGATGCTCTGTGCCCGGCGGGGCTGCCGGAGGGTCCTGGGACCAGCAGGAGACTTTGCACGTGTCCCAGGGGCTCGTCCCCATCGCGGCAGGGGACACTCCGGGTGGCAGCGTGTCCCCGTCGTGGTGGGGTCACCCCGTGCCAGCGGGTTTGGAGGGACGGATGCGCCGGTGCTTCTCGGGCTGCAGCGCGGGGCTGGCAACCTCCTGGGGGGGCTGCGGGTGCCAGACGTGGAGACGACACAGGGCTTTAGGTGGCAGACAGTGAGTTAGTGCTGCCTGAAAAGCCCAAAGTTGTGCCTGCGTGGGAAGGGAGCGGGGTCCGTGCTCCTGGCGCCGGGGCCAGCCTGCGCTGCCAGCGGCTTTCCAGGGCTGCGATGCCTCCGAGGTGTCAGTGTTTTCCTCGATCGCTTTATAGTCTCTGCACGAATCTGTTAATATCAAATCAATCTTTTACTCCAGGGGTGCATCTTATGAATTCTGATGGATGCTTTCCCTTACGTTGTTTGCTGTAGGAGAAGCACAGGCTGCTGATATGCAGATGGGTCACTCCTGTGCCGCACAGCCCAGCCGAGCATCCCTTTCATTCCCTGAACGAGTTACAGGTGTACGCGGTGCATTGCCCAGGTAGCACAGCAGCTCTCCACAGGCATCGCGGCCAGAGGAGCAGAGAGCAGCCCAGCCTTTTTTTGGAGGGCAGTGGGGCTTTGGGTCGTGCTGTGCGTGCTTCAGGCAGCCCCGGGAGGACCCGAGCTGGTTAATCCAGGCGCTGTGGGACTTGGGGAAGCAGCTCGGGGATGGTGGGACGTGAGCGTGGAGCAAGAGAGCCCGGAGGAGTTTGTCTGCTTTACGTGTGCCCCTCACCCGAGGCTGGCTGCTCCCTCGCTCAGACCCGGAGGAACAGGGTCTCTGCAGCAGAGAGCAGCTGCTCTTCCCAAAGCCAGGCACGGGGATGGCACAAGCAGAGCCTGTCACGCTCTCGGTGAGCAGCAGAGCCGGCGCAGGGCTGAGGAGCTGGCGCTGCTTTGAGCAGAGGCTGCTGTGCTCACCTGGGTGGCCGGGCAGGTTTCCGTGCCTGAGGTGGGCTTTTTAGGGAGAAGTGTTTGGTGGTTTTGGGAATCAGGCTCTGGCTGGGGCTCTGTGGGTTCCATGCTGCAGAGGGAGGTGTTGGTTGCCTGTCTGCCCTCTTCCCACCACGTTCACTGCCAGACTTTGGGATGCTGTCCCTTTTCCTGTACCCTGGGACATTCTTGTCATCACCCCGTGTTCCTGGGGGCTGTGGCACAGCTGGAGAGCAGAGGGCTGTCTCCTTGTGTTCTTCCTAATTGAGCTGCAATGATGATTAACCTGAGCTGTGCGAGCAAGGCAGTTTGAAGAAGGAGAGTTCCCCAGAGAGGTGCCTTTGGCCCTGCTGCTCTTTTCCTCGCTGCTGGAAGTTGTCTCTGTAGTGAAGTGTGGGCTTTGGGGCTCTCGGGGGTGATGCTGGTCAGAGCAGGATGGGTGCTTGTGCCTGCTCCCTGCTCCCTGGGGAGCCCCTGCAAGTCCAGCCGAGCCTGCTGCCAGCAGAGGGCTGACTTGGATCTCCTTTTTTTTTTTTTTTTTTTTTTTTTTTTTTTTTAATTTCTAGTCTTCTGTCCCCTTTTCTGCGCTGTTTGCAGGAGGGGATGTTTGTGAAGCAGCCCTGGGTGGGAGATTTTAGCCTTCCCTTAAGAAACTCTGCATCCCCCAAGTGCTGACACTTAGAGGAAGCCCCTGCCCCAAAAGCACCTGGTTTTATCCCTTTCCCCCCTTGGCATCTGCTCCTGCCCAGGTTCTCCAGTGCATCTTTTCCATGCTCTTACACCCTCCCTTCTCCTCCTCAAGTTCAGCTTTCCCCTGCTGCAGGCAGCTTTCTGCCTCCAGCTCCCATTTGCTCCCAGTCTGCTCCATCTTTTCTTACACTGCTGTTTCCCAGTGGTCTTTCTCTTCCCTCCTCTACTTGTTTCCTGCTGCTGCCCCTGTGCAGCCTCTGGGTGGCAAGTAGTTTTCCATCTTCCCTTGGGATCTGGAGATGGGCAGGGAATTGCACACAGCAAGCCAAAGAGGGGGCATCAGTGGGGGGTTGAAGGCAGGAGGACAAAGGTGGAGCATCTTGAGGATGGGGCTGATGTTTATTTGCAGGCTGTGATTTCCTGTGAAGAGCCAGGCAGGGAAAAGTGCCGTGGGAAGTCTTTCCCAGTGAGTGGTGTTATTGCTAAATGGTGTTTTCTCCTGTGCACCCACAGGAGGAGGTGGTGGTGTCCCCTGCTGTCCTCCCTGCAAATGGCACTTTTCTTGGGGCTCAATCCAAGGAGATGGGCTTTGCAAAACTGAGAGCTGTAATTCCAGTGTGTAGCTCTTGCAGAATTAGCCCCAGTCCTGCTGGGTCTGGATGGCCAGGTCCTCTCCCTCATCCTGGCTGTGAGATGGGCTGAGCCTGCAAATCTCCCTGGCTCCTGCAGGGTTGGTGGAAGCTCTTTGCTTTCCAAGATCAGCCCTTTAACCACCCCTTGCATTGCAGAAAGGAGCTGGGAGAGCGAGCAGCCCTGTGTGAAAGTGGTGGAGGAAGCCTGGAGGCTTTTCAGGCTGCTGTGGGTTTCCTGTATTGGATTTTGGGCGCTTCCATTTCCAGCTCTCCACCCTTTTTCCAAGGGAGGCTCAGCATTATCCTTGCAGAAACTCAGGCTCCATCTACAGGCAACTTGCAGGTCATCTTAGATCAGCAACAAATAATTTCCATTTTAAGCAGAAATTGTTGGTAATTCACTCCTTTTTATTGCAAGAGCAAACAATTCCCATAATACTCAGGCACCTTTCCTCTCCTGGGAACTAAAGGCAGTATGGAAATTCTCTGTGTACTGTTGAGAATAAAACCAAACTGCCTCTTCCCTGACTTAGGAACACAAAACTCAGGTGTTGAGATGGCAGGAGTAACTGAAACAGATGGCAGGGACATGAAACAGAGCAAGGAGCACACCAGGAACCACGAGGGGTGTCATAGATGGTCACTTTTTAATCTCCCAGCTGGGATTTGATGTGGAAACAAGGAATAAGTTCCTTCTTTTGGGAAGAATGCCATTGAGTCTTGGCTTTCTCCACAAGCTGCTCGTTGGATGCACGTCCCAGGGCTGCTGTGGGGGCATCGCTGGCAGGTCATGGCTGGCCAAACCCCATGGGCTATTCCTGCCTGGAGACTTTGGTTGGGTTTTATCCCAGCTGTATCAGTGGTGGAAGCATCTCCATGAGCTAAAGGGAGAGCTGTGGCAAATATTCCCACGGTGTTAAAATGGGGATGGAAATGGGATCGTCCCGCTGTGCCGCCAGCAAACCGACCTTTACAGCAGCCGTCAGTACAGTTCATAAAGACATAAACCACCAGCTGCTCAAAATTTCAAGGCTTTATAGTTTTATCTGTATTTAAGAAATATTGTTGGTTTTTTTAAGGGAGAGAGTGCGTTTTAGAGATTGGAGGGATTAGCTGGGAGATGGGCTCTGCTGAGTTTTTTCCATGGCTGTCACTACAAGGACACCAGGACTTGAGGATGCCCCTCTCAGCCTCAGTTTCCCCATCTGTAAAATGACCCAACAGCAGTGGTTTATCAGTGATGATTAGAGGAATGGGTGATGCTAAGGCAGGTATAACTAGGCTTTTTTTCCAAACTAAATAATACAGAGCTGCTTTTTCTCTGTATATAAGGGCAAATTTTCAAGTAAAATCCCCTGGGCTTGTCTGCTTCTGGTGAACCCGTGGCCTCTCCTACTGTCTGTCCATGGAGGAGACCAAGAAGTCAGGCTAGCTTTGCTTATTCACATCCAAGACTCTGTGCCTGGCTGTATTCTGTCAATTAGCAAGTGTGAGAACAATCCCAATTAAAAATAAAAAGCCCGAATAAAACATCATCAGATGCTGTTCTTCCATTTATTTTCACAATTATGGTTTTAATTATTTCTGACAATGCTGCTTTGATTCTTCTTTTTTTCTTTTGGTATAATAACCTACCACAGTCTATTTTCCAGCACGCAACAAGACCTCAGTAAATGCAACCAGCAGGAGCAGGAGGCAGGACCACAGTCTCCAGGCATAGGTCTGGGAAGTCAGGAAATCACTTTTTTTTTGCCTCTTTTTCAGTCAAACTGCTGATATTCCATGTGCCTACCTGTTAATGGGGGTTGTGACACTCACCTGTCACCCTGCAACAGCAGCCACGGACCTGGCAGAGAAAAGAAGCGTTAATGCATCCACATCTCTGCTGTTAAATCCTTGCTGGGGAGCAGGAAGAGAGTCACTGCTCTCTGTGTGCAAATGCTAAAAGCGTGGGGATTAGCGCAGAGCAGATTAGTGAGGACTTGCTCCATTGCTGCCCCTTCCTTCCCCCCCTCTCCTACCCAAAAACTTTTCTGGAGCAGCTAAATATATACCTGCCGTTTCCAAGGTAGAGCTCGCTGCGTGGCGGAGCTGTAATTGGCGACTCAGGGAAATTACAGCCATGGATTCTGGCATTTGGATCCTCCTGGCTGGCATAATAATTTCTCCCTAGGTAGCTGGTATTTAACTTGTCTTATCTGCTCCTGATAGTTGTAATTACAGTGCCCGCTAATTTCACTGTAATATTGCAGCCACTGGAAGGGTGGTTGGAGAAAGGTCAGGGGGTTGCAGGAGGGCTCCTTCCTCCCCAGCCTGCTGCACCAATGATGCTGCCAAAATGCTGATGCTGAGCCCATGGGGCTGGTACCCAATGTCCCTGGCTGTGCCCCTTCCCACCTTGGTGGGGCTGGAGCAGCCTCACAGCCTTGACATGCTGGTTGTCATTTGATGTTGGTTGGTCTTGGGCTGGTTGTCAGTGATGTTGGTCGGTCTTGGGCTGGTTGTCATTGGTGTTGGTTGGTCCTGGGCTGGTTGTCCCTGGGGCTGGTTGGTGTTCCTTGTGTTTCATTGTTCCTCAGGTTGGTTGTTCCTGAGACTGGTGTTCCCTGCAGTTTGTTGTCCCTGTGGCTGATTGTTCCTGAGATTGGTTGTTCTGGGGTAATTGTCCCCGAGGTTGGTGTTCCTTGTGGTTCATTGTCCCTGAGGCTGGTTGTTCCTAGGCTGATTGTCCCTGAGGTTGGTTGTGCCTGATGCTGGTTGTCCCTGAGGTTGGTGTTCCTTGTGGTTCATTGTCCCTGAAGTTGGTTGTCCCTGAGGTTGGTGTTCCCTCTGGTTCATTGTCCCTGAGGCTGGTTGTTAGGCTGGTTGTCCCTGAGGTTGGTTGTTCCTGATGCTGGTTGTCCCTGAGGTTGGTGTTCCCTGTGGTTCATTGTCCCTGTGGTTCATTGTCCCTGCAGTTGGGTGTCCCTGAGGTTGATTGTCCCTGATGCTGGTTGTCCCTGTGGTTCATTGTCCCTGAGGTTGGTTGTCCCTGAGGTTAGTTGTTCCTGATGCTGGTTGTTCCTGATGCTGGTTGTCCCTGAGGCTGATGTTCCTTGTGGCTCATTGTCCCTGATGCTGGTTGTCCCTGAGGTTGGTGTTCCCTCTGGTTCATTGTCCCTGCAGTTGGTTGTCATTGAGGCTGGCTATCCCTGAGGCTGGTTATCCCTGTTCCCTGCAGCTCGTTGTCCCCAACACTGGCTGTCCCTGCTCCAAGAGCACAGTCCTGCTGTGCAAGGGGAAGATTGAGGTCTGGTTTTGAGGAGATTCAGGGCTGGCTTTGGCGAATTCACCTTCAGCCAGCATGGCTCGGGCTGCTGCCTGTGCCAACCCTTCTCCTGCTGAGCCAGCAGCAGGCAGGTTTTATGTGGGTGTAGGGCTGGGCTCAGTGTCAGAGAGCTGGGGAGTCCTGCTGACACAGGCTGGAACCACAGCACTGGGGGTTTGCTGCAGGAAAAGCTGGTTTGGAGAGCACAGCGAGCTGGTGGGGCTCTGCTGAGGGAGGAGGGGACACTCACTGTCACTTATCCCAGAGCCAGGATTCAAACCCTGGGAAGATCCTCTTGTCTAGCAAAAAAACCCACACCCCACGCTAAGTTTTTAAGCTCCACTAGGCAGAAATATTTCCAAGTGGTGATATTTACCTCCCGGGGATGAGACTGAACTGTTGGTAATCCTTGCGCTATAGGGTACAGAGATCTTTTTGCAAGGATAATAAACTCCCTGGTAATAGCTGTCCTTCCCCTGGATCACGCACACTCCTCCAGGAGCTCAGGGCTTTGTTTCTGGAACAGGATTAGGTGTTAACGCTGCAAAACCAAACGGGGGCACAGTGGCTGTCTTTCACATTCCTGCTTTCCAAAGAGTTTCTCTGTTCCCTTGGCTGTTCTCACAGTTTGCCTCCTCCTTGCATTCCTCAGCCCTAAACCACGGATGCTTTTTACAACAGCTGGACATATTGTTTTAAGTGATAATCTTTAGATACTGCAGCCTAGCAGACAGTTCATAAGAAATATCTGATTCAGTGACTATCACTTCTTCCTCTGTCCTTGTGTGCAGCCTTTGAGGGTTAGGATGTGCTGTTTTTTCTTCTTTTTTTTTTTTTAATGAGAAAAATAATTTCCCCACAGCCCCTGTCAACAATTTTTAGCCTGTAATGGGTTGTTTACTGCAGGTTGGATTTGATATTTAGGTCTTGTCTTTCCTGACAGAACCCTTCAAGGTCGGCTTTTCAGTGCAAAACACTCACATTTTATATTTCTGTTTTCCTATGAATATTTCCCAAGATTTGCTTAAAATGAGTTGTTTCCATGACTATGCTCACTTGATGGACTTGTTCCTTGGGATACAAATGGGTCTCCAAGTCTGTTTCTTTGTGGAGGGGGAGGATAATGAGAACAACATCTGTTGTGGTGTAAGCTGTAAATATAAGATATTTTTTCTCATCCTGTAAAAGATCAGCAAATTGTGCTGATGCTGATGAGGTACTTTGTGCCATCTTCAGTGCTGATGGGTTCAGAGTGGGGGCACTTGAGGACATGTCACACATTTTGCTTTTTCTTCTCTTGATGTGCCAAGGCTTGTGTGTGGTGTTACCTCTAAGCTGGAGCTGGAGAGAAGAGGAATGGCACTCCAGAAGGGAGAAAGTGGAAGAAGAGAAAGAAAAGTTGGGAAGGGGGAAAGAAAAATGCCAGGTGAAAGAAGGGAATGGATGAAGGTAAAACCAGGAGGTTGCAAAGAGTGCACCAAAGAAAAATCCACGACTGGTAACTCTCAGTGTGTGAATTTCAGCTTTGAAGGATGAGCTCCTAAATTAAAGCCCAGCAGCCAGTACAGAAATGTGGGGGGTTTGGCTTCAGCCAGCTGGTACCCGAGTTCCAATGGGATAGTGTATCCCTTCAATGGGTTTTTTATATCTTCTGTGTGTGTGTGTATGTGTGCATGTGTGTATATATATATTTATATAAAAATCTAAGAAATTTCTAACCCATATAAATCCAATTACCCATGTTTTGCCTGCAGGGAGCGAGGGAGATTAATGTTTGGTATTTTGGCAGGAATGTAAAAAGAAATAGGTGGTAATAACAATGAAGGCTCATAAAAAGGAGCCGATAGTCATGTCTGTGCCCGGAACTCGGCCGTAATTCTCCTGGAGATTTGTCGGCAGAGTGCCCTGCTCCCGTGGAGGGGCAGGAAAGAGCCAGGAGTGCTTCCTGGGCACTTGAGCATCCATCCTGCCAGTGAAGGTTCCATTAATGTGATAATAATAGAGGCTGATAGAGAGAAATGGTTTATGCTCCCAGGGCACCTTCTTGTGACAGATCCTGCTCTGTGTCGGGGCTCGTAGGAGCCACAGGAGCATATTACTCTTTATCCCTGTTTCACTGAGAGGCGAGTCCCAGGACAGGAGGATGAACATGGAAGGAGAGGAGGGAGCTGAGCTCTTCTCCACCCTCTGTGGTAAGTGCGTGGTGATGCTGGTCCCTGCAGGTGTGGCTTGGAGTGACATGGCCTGGGGAGTTTCAGGGAGGAACTGGGAGAGCCAGAGTTGTGCTCTCATCAGCTTTTCTCCACTCAGAGTCCTTTCCTGCAGTGTCCCCTCGCTTCCCTCTCATAAACCCAGGTGCCTGAGATGCCTTTTCCTGCCGCTCTTACTCATGGGACAGTAGCTTTGTTGGAGGATCATGAATCACTGCAAGCTTGTTCCCATCTCATCATGTCACTTCTGGCCTTGTCCCCTCATGCCCGTGGCCTCTCCCGTGTGGTGCCTGCAGTCAAACAGGCTGTGGTGGCAGAATGCTACTGAGTCACAGCTTTCCCTGCACATTGCTCATTGGGTTTGCTGTGGGGGCATTGCTAGCAGGTCATGGTTGGCCATGCCAGTGGGTTGATCCTGCCTGGAAACCTTGGTTGGGTTTTATCCCAGCTGCATCACAGTGATGGAAGCATCTCCACCAAAGGGCTGCAGGCCCTTGAGCTGAAGGCGCCTACCAGGCACCTCCACTCCCTCAGCTTCAACACTTGGGAGCCAGTCACTCAACATCCTCCCCTGACACCCTCACTCTGGTGTCTGGGTGACTTCCCTTGGCTGCTGTTGTCCCCTGTGTCGTGGGTGGCACCTGCGCTGCTCCTGAGCTGTCAGCCATGGTCATGCATTAATCATGGTTCAGGTATTGTGTCCCTACAGCGGGTTCTGCCTTCTCTGCAGGCTTTGCATCAGGCTCCTTGCTCTCCGTTTATTACCACCACCGGTTTTATAACCCACTTTATCAGATGACTTTTTTTTTCCTTTCTTAAAGAGCATAGCCCATGAGCAACTCATCATTTCCGAGAGAGGGAGAGTGCCGTTAGCGGGAGAGCAAGGGCTCCTTGCTCGTACCTGAAATGAGGAGCCTGCTTTACCGTGGTGTTGCATTTAATTCAATCAAGGCAGTTAAAGCCAAGATTTAAAGTCCTTTGTGTGATCACAGGAGTTGCTCTGATGCGGCAGCAGGTAGAAGGAAAGATTGAGCCCATTTCTGAGGAGACTCGGAGTAACTGTTGGCAGCAGCCAGGCCTGGGGCTGACTGCGGCAGCGGCCACGGTGGGAAGCTCTTAGCATTCACAGCGCGTCCCATCCCTGTCTCTGTCACCCTCCCTGCTCCTTCTCCTCATCCCCATATATTCCTTTAAGTAGAATTGATTTGTTTCTTTTTTTTTTTTTTAACTGGGGGGAGGGCTGTTTTTAATTAATATTCTTAACTGTATGATAATTGCACTGACTGGTCCCACTGCTGTCTGAGTCACCCTCTCCTCCCTTGTTCTTGCGGGAAGGCTCTTTGGACTTAATTAAAGTTAGGGATCCAGGGCTAGTGGGAACAGCAGGAGTCTTGCAGGGTTTTTGATGAAATGATTGCTGTGGGGGAAGTGGCTATTTCCTACCCAGAGCCGTAGATTGTGATGCTGAGACAGTGTTACGACCGTCTGGTTTGGCCACCTGCTTTTACACAGGCTGCTGCATCTCGTCCTGCATTTCCCACCCTGTGCCCACAAATCCCTCCTGGACACCCCAGCCCTTCTTTTGGGGTGAGAGGAGCCCAATTTCACAGTGTTGGCCCTTCTTAGAGACATCCCCTCCTTGTGGGAGTGTGTCCTGGAGCACCCCTGTCTGAGTTCCCCATGCCTGACACTGGTGGGGTGTTGCAGGTCATGGTGGGGAATTTTGGAGGGACAATGGAAAAGCTGCATGGAGTCAGCAGACCTTTTTAATCTCTGGTTTCAGCGCTGGTGCTTGCAGACAGCACTGCCACCAGAGCTCAAATGCAGCCCAAGCAAGAGCTTAACAAGCTCCGAGAGCTGTCCAGAAAGTTATCCTGACACCAAGTGACAGACTCTCAATTGATATCCTCTGGAGACTTTAAACTCACTTCTGCGAGGTTTCCAAAGCTGGTTTTGTCTCATACCTGAAGAATCCTTTATCTGCTATGACGCCTCCCCTGCCTTGTCTCATTGCTCTTGACGTTTCTTTGTTGCCTGCTGCAGCTCGGGTAAACTCCACTGCAAAACTATTTAAGAGAGGTTTCTCTCAGCCTTTGCTCAGCTCTCTTGCTGGAGTTCTGGTATAAATCACCTGGGCTGATGCTGTTCTTGCTTGGCTCTGCAGGGAGGTGGCTGGAGTGATGTCAGGACCGCTGCTGCTCATCCCAAAGGGCAGGGAATGCTCCAGACCCCTGGGGAAGGGCAAATATAGTGGTTGGTGTAGAGAAGTGAGAGAAACTATTGTAGGAGATCACTCACCTCCCATCCTGGCAATGCTCTGGAGCAAACAAGCAAAATTATTTGTGATCAGCTAGAATGAACTAGAAAATGTGCCACAGCCAGTGGATGTTTGTCAAGGAGAAATTGTGTCAGATGAATGGAATCTCATCTGTACCATGGAGTAAGGAGCCTGGTGGGCAGGGGGGAAGCAGGAGGTGCCTCAGATGGTGACCCAGGCAAGGCTGGAGCTGCTGCCTGTGAGTGAGTGGGAAGCCTGGGATGGGAATCACTGTCTGGGACAGCTGTAAGGAAGCAGGCTGGAAGTGCTAAGGTGCTTCCCTGCTTCTGAGACCCAGCCCAGTCTAAAATCCACTTCCAGCTGGTAGGAAAAGCCACCTTTGCAGTAGTTTCAGGCTGCAGCTGGCTGGTAACATCCTGCTGGATGGCACAGAGAGCTTGGGGAGCTGGCTTTATGCCCTGAATCTGCTTGTACAGGAGTGTGCCTGTTCATGGCGTCATTGTGCTGCAGGATTGGCATTTTGGGATGCCACCAAGGACTCTGGAGGCCTCTGAAGTACAGATGTGCAGTTGCTGATATCCTGCTCTAGATCCCATCCTATGGTGGCCCAAGTGGGAAGGTCATGATGGAAAGTATTGATTTTCCTTCCATGCAGTGGGGTTTTCCAGCCCACTGCAGGGTGGGTGCTGGCCTTATCCTGGTGCCTCCTGCTGCCTTTTTCTGTGGTGTTCTCAAGCAGCAGCACTTCTCCTCTTCTCCTTGCTGTGGGTGTTATGCTCCAGCACCCATCACAGAGCCAGCCATCTCTGGACTCCTCCCCCAGTCATGTTAGACCCACTGTGTACAAGACAAGCTTTTAAGAGGCAGCTGGGGCCTGCCCAGACTCTATAACCGAGGCTGGACACTCTCAGGGGTGCAGTTGAGGCATTTTCCTTGATTTTCCTTTTATTGCCTGGTAAATCAGTGACGGGGCCAGCCTGTCTGCAGGAAGCAGCTCTGTGTACTAAAAGGTGTTCTCCCTGCTCCATCTCTCTCCTAGCCCACCTCCCCAAGCTGGGAGCCATCCAGGGTGGCCAAAACCAGACAATCCTGGGCCTTGGCTCCCTCTGGGAAGAAGCCCTGACAAAATCCTGTGCTTTGTCCTGCGATTGCTGAGCTTGCAGCGGTTTTCAAGACTGATGCTGCACTTAGCAGGGTGCTGCCAAACCCATGGAGTCCAGCAGATTATTTCCTTTCATAAGCCATTTATCTTTTCCCTTTTAGATGCTGGGCTTCTGTCTCTCATCTCTGGTTTTATCTCTCATGTGGGAAGGAGCTCAGTCTTCCCAACCCTCCCAAATCACTGGTGCTGGGCATGGGGTCAGACCCCATCCTGGGGAGGAGAGGCAGCTCTGGGGCTGGTACCGAGGGAGATGGGGTGCCAGGGCTCTATTTATTTCTTTCCCATTATTATTTGGGGAAGTTTGCTCCAAAATTCAGCTTCCTGTGTGTGTCTTCCAGTTGAATGAGGCTGTCCTGTGGGCTGGTGGGATTCCAGAAGGTTCTGGGCTGGAGTTTGAAAGTTTTCTTCCAGCAGGGAATTGACAACTTGTCTTTCTTTTTGGGTGGGGTTTCATGGATTGAAGGGAAAGCTGAAATGCAAAATGTCAGATAGAAGGTTTAGGAGTGTCTTGACCTCTGCCACCACCTCTTGCTTGACCTCATTTCACCTGAGGCTCCAAATTTCCTGGCTTCTTGTTCCTTTGAGAGACTCTAAACCTTGCATGCTGCCAAACATTTTGGACACTCCCATCCAAAAGTTTCCTACAGTGACAACACTCTTTCTCATTAAACACTAACTTAATAGAACAGGAGAATGCTGTGTGATGGATATTAAACTTTAACAACTGTGTATATCTATTACCTTGCTGCTAAATCTTTATATGCCTTAAATAATCAATTGATATTTAATTAGCATACAGTACTATTACTGCCTTCCTAAATCTATAATGATAAACCAAGTTACAAGTTATTGGACGTTAATTACTATCTGATGATTAGAAACAGCAAGACATTTCCCAGCCTCATCCCGGATATAATCCAGCGTGTCCGTGCACACTGCTGAGCCAAGCCACGCTCCCTGTCTCTTAATAATCAATGGCTGTTCAACATGCAATATTTGTCTAATTAGCACTAAATTAAATCCTCATTGACAACACTTCAGGGTAAGAGATCTGCATCGAATATGATGGATTAGACACGGAAGGGCTGTTATTGTAAGCAGGAGATGTGTGTGTCACTTGCTTTGCTTGTCATGGCTGGCACATGGCTCCCTGTGACTGTCAGCCCGCTCCTGGGGGGACGGTGATGGAGCGGTGCCTGGATGTTGGATTGACAGTCCTGGAGACCCTGGGTCTCTCTTTAATCGAGCTGTAGACATGAGCAGCTCTTCCCAGCACCCTCCTCTGCTTCCAGCCTGCTCTCACCATGGATGTACAAGGGCCTCCACCAGCAGGGTGGATTTGTGTGGGAACAGGGCTTTCTGTACCAGGGCTTGCTCTGCTGACAGAGGGCAGATGTTTTTTCTGCATTTTGTGCTTTGTGCAAACTTTTCTGGGAGTCCTTGTAGCCTCTGTTTGGGCAATGAGGCTCAGGGAGATCAGAGAGTTCCAGACTGGTTTGAGTTGGAAGGGACTTTAAAGCTCATTTCATGTCCCATGGGCAGGGACACCTTCCACTATCCCAGTTTGCTCCACCTGGCCTTGGACACTTCCAGGGATGGGACATCCCAAACACAAGATGTTTGCAGCCACAAGTCTGAGCTCACAGCAGAGAGACACTGGGGGAATTTGGAGAGGTGTGGGGGGTGAGAGCAATCCCAAATCCTGGCCTTGCAGGGAGGAGTTCCCTCGGGAGCTGCCGTCTCGCACATGGCAGCCCCGCGCCGCGGTTTGTCAGCATCCATGGAAGCTGTTTTGCGAGAGCAGCAGGAAGGATTGCACAGCCGCCGGCTCCTTGCGAGACTCAGCCTGTCCTTCACACTCAGCATGGATGTAATTAACTGTGCTGATGGGATGTTATGCCAACAGCAAAGCAGAAAACACCAGAAAATGAGTCAGGAGCGACAGCGGGGCTGTTCAGCGTGGAGAGGCGGGAAGCGGCAGCCAGGCGTGCGGCTGGGCTCCTGTCCTGCCACACGGCAGGAGTGGGAGCATCCTCCTGCAGGAGGGCAGGGTTTGGCTCTGAGAGGGGTAGTGGAACACAGGGAGACTCCCTCAGCATCTGCCACGGCTTTGCTGTGGCATTCAGGGGAGATACAGTCCCTGGGAGGTGTTTCTCTCCCTGGATGTGTGATGGATGTGTAACTCCAGCTCTCACTTCCCTCTTTTCAATCCTTTGCAAGGAATCACTCTCCTTGCTGTGTCAGGGATGTTTCTCAGCCCTGGTTTTCCTGTCTCTTCAGTGTTTTACAAGTGGTAAAACCTCCTGAAGCCTGAGCTTCGGGAGCCTTGGCTCCTCACAGGTCTCTCTCTGCCCCCCAAAAGTGCTGAACCTCACTAGCTGGGAGGTCTCCTGCACGTGGCAGGAGCAGGGATGAGAAAGGGGAAAAATTAGAAAAAGAGAAAAGACTGTCAATTAGCAATTGAAATTGTTCTTAAAAGAATTTGCCTATTCTGCAAGGAATGTTTAGTAATTGATAGCAATTTCTAGCAATTAAATACAAATTAATTCGTGCTACCGAGAAGCAGTTTATTTATGGCTCTGTATTTATGGGCACTCCTTCTCCTTAAAACTATCATCGTTGCTTTTGATAGGTAATTAGAGTTTACTGAATAATTTCCCAATGTAGGTATGAATTTTAAATAATTTTTAATACCGTGCAAGTGTTTCATTGTATTGCTGAGTGAGGGATTATCATTATTTATATTGTAGTAGGGCCTGGAGGCTGGGACAGGCACTGTGTGAGTGTATAGCACAGAAATAGTCCCTGCTCAGAACAGCTTGCAGGGAGTTTTATATCAGCAGCAGGATCGTGAATGTGCTTTTCCAAGAAATAAAAGTTATTTGGAATAATTTGCACCTGTGTAGCACAGGCTGCAAATGTGTTTCTCCTTCCTCTTGAGTAGGGGGAAATAGTAATTCCCTACTAGTGATAGTAATGGTTAATCACTCTGAAGAGGAGGGGTGAAGTTCAGACCATGAGGGGTGAACAAACCCCATGTGTTTTGATTAGTTGAATTACTGATTATTTGAGCAACTTGGGGTGGTGGAAGATACCCTGCCCATGGCAGGGCTTAGAACAAGATGAGTTTGGAAGTCCCTTCACAACCCAGAACATTCTGGTATTCTGTGTTTTGAAGTGTCTTTTATTTGCTTTGTGGCTTTTCTAAGATGATCTCAGATCATGATTGCAAACCTTTAACCGTGTTCCTACAGCTCCACACATGCACTTTGGCTCTGTACAAGGTGAGATCTTCATGCAATGCCATTTTCAGGACTGGCAGATCTGAGCAGAGAGGGAAAAGCAGCAAGTGGGGGGAGTTGACAGTGTGACACCAGACATGGGGAGAGCTCTGGCCAGAGGAGCTGGGTTTAGCAAAGCTGTGTGTCCCAAGCACTTCCATCAGGTGTGTGACTCCCCTCAAAGCATCCGATGGATGCTCAGCAGGGCAGAACTCATGTCAGGGATGGTGTGGGAGGGAGAGATGTCTTCTAATGCCTGATTTACAGATGGGGAAGTCATCTTACAAATGCTGGAAGCAGGAGTTGGCCAGGCTGGAGGGAAGTGCTAATTAAAGCACACAGTGACAGCATCCATGCGTGGAGGATCCTGGAGAGAGGGAGAAAGCCAAGCCTGGAGAGCAGGCACCACGTTCAGAAGCGAGCCTGGGAGCTGGCAGCAGCATCTGGGCTTGCAGTGCTAGGCAGGAGTACACTTCAAAGCACAGAATTTGTGCCCTAAATAGCTTTTAGGGGTCCTGAGGCAAGTGTTGTTTTTATGGAGGGTTAAACTCAAGCCTGGGAACCTTGGAGAATTAAATATCCCACAGTGTTAATGTGTAGGAACAGATTTGGGATTTACCACATGCACTTGCATTATAGCTAATGTGCCCCTGGGCTGTTTGAAACTTTGAGGCTGCTTGGATCCTTTGGAACATCACAGAGGTGCCAGACCCCACTGCTGCTCCTGTCCCCTTTGTCACCTGAGGGTAGCAGGGTCAGCCCCCACCTCTGATTCAAAGTCTGTACTGATCCTGCCTGTGGCAGCACAGCCTGTTCTGGCTCATTTCTGCCTTCATTACTGAGCTTGATTAAACGGTACTTGTACAGCCAAGGGTTGGGAAAACACACAAAGGGACTTTTCTACTCATCTGAGGCACTTGGGTACCGTGGAGACAGATGCTGAAGGGAGAGGGAGACGTGGAGAGACATTGAGGTCACTGTAATGAGATGTAACCCATTAGAGCAGTGTCCTTCTGGGATCCAGGTGCCTCCAAGGGAGGAAAAGGGATCAGACAGAGCCCCAGAACCTGGGAAAGGCTCCCTCTGAAGAAGGAAAGAATGAACTGAGGAGTTGTCCTGTCTGAGGGACAGGGTTCTGTGGCTTTTGCAGAGGGGGGGTTGGGAGAAAATGATAGTGAGACTGTTTTGGCCTCAGGTTCTCACGTCTGCATCTTGTTTTATAGAGTCTGCGTGTGCAGCCAGCGATATTATTGGCACTGCTGGAACACAGAGAGCTGCATTTAACCAGCACCTCCTGGGCTGTGCAGCTGCTGTAGCACCACGGGACGTGAGCGGAGCATGGGGTGATGCTAGGAGAGGAGATGACTCCTGTCACCTCTCTGTGATCCCTAAAGCAAGATGTGAACTCCCAGATCAGATCAAGCTTGTCTTTGGGGGCTGGGAAAAGCTGTAGCAGAAGGTGGCAACTCTTATTACAGGGTGAGTTTGGCCAGCCCTGAGGATGCCAGGTCTGGGGGTGTCCATTGGGTACACCCTGAGTGCTGATGGCTCAGCAAAGACAGGCCTGGGAGTGACTTCTGAAGATGAGGAACAGCTTCAAATCAGCAGGCTCATGGTCTTGAACTCTCCTGCTCTGGGCAGTCTTCCCTTAGATATTTCAGCCCAATTATTTTTGTGCTGTCCTTCCCAGGCTGGAGGAGTGCAGAGCTTCACTCCCTGCCCGTCTGCAAGCCTCATCGTGTGCTTCATTTGAACACTTTCCTTTTACCTGTTCCCTGCTGCTGCCAGGGTCTGGGGCACGATGGTGGCTTTCATCCCTCCTTCCCTGTGATGATTCAGAGCTGGTGGCTTTTGGCCTCTGCGCTATGGGTCTCTGGTTTGTTATAAGCTGTTGTGAGGTGGTTTGTGGTGCTCTGGTACACAGAGGAGAGATGCCAGGGACTCTTCTGAGTTAATGAACTGCCAGATTGCAAGGGATGACATTCAGTGACACCCTGGGTCTCTTTGGGAGGTGTGTGTCACCCCCTGCTCTCACCCTGTGATCTGAGGACGCTGGCACTGGCCTCATGTGTGGACTCAGGGATCTTAGGAGATGGTTGAGGCTTTTAACTGTGGGCCCTGATGCCCTGCTCTCCCTTCCAGCAGCTCCCAGAGCTCCTGTAATTAACTGCACATCCCCAAAGTCACTGCCTCTCTGAAACTTCAGGGCCTGCCAGTGCTTTCTGACTGCTCCAGTGCCCTGTGAGTCTCCAGACAGCAGTCAGCAAGGTCAGAGGAGCTCCAAATCTCCAGGCTGGAGAGGCAGGAGCACTTCCCCACCCTTGGATTGAGGACTGAAGCACCCACGGACTCCGAAGGGTGTAAACAGGGTTTGGGCTCTCAGCAGCCACGAGGTCACTGAATGTGCTCAGCTCAGCAGGGCAGGGCTGTGTAGGTGCCAAAATCACCGTGTGATGAGTGATCCCAAATGGCAGTGATGGCTTTACTGAGGATGTGGTGAGGACAGTGCCCTTGCGGGAGGTGGGTGTGGGGAAGGAGCTGAGCCATCCTGATCCCTTCTGGAATGATCAGAGTTAAACTCCCGCAGCAGGATTGCTCATCAGTGATTCATCAGGCTGAGCATTAGGGCGCTTCTCCCTTGCTGTCTGCAGAAATAACACTGGGGAACAGGGGAGGGGGATGTGTCACCCCCCCAGGGACATTTGGGTGGCACCAAAGTGTCACCACATGGATAACTGACCAAAGCTGGGGGGTTCAGAGAAGGAGATTTGCAGACTGGAGGCAAGGGTGCTGCTGCAGGGTGGATCTCCAGTGTCACACTGACCATGTGTGGACAAGGGATGCTCCAGCCATGGGTGGGCACTCAGGTTTGGGGTGCAGAGGTGCCTGCCTGTGGCTAAATTTCACATTTTAGAGCAGAGAGCTTGAACCTGCTCCCATTGCTTGACCACAAGCAGCAGCTGAACCATACAAAGCCCAGACAGAGTGAGTTTGGCAGGTCAAAACCTCCCTGTCTTTATTACCTCTTCCTGACAGCAGCCCGACCCTTCGCCAAATAAAAATTCCACGCACGGAGCTGGTTAAAAACATCAATTAGCTCTAAAACAATTATTATTTTTTTTGAAATGCCATTTTATATATGCAATAACACAACACAATAATCCTGGGTTATTTAACAGAGCATTTACCATGAAAACAGTCATTACTCTTTAAACGCTGCTGACTGTACAAGCCTCTTAACATTAAACGGCAAGTGAGGCAGAAGTCTTGCCATCAGAAATGCCACATTCTCCTGAATATATTAAAAACACTGGTACTGGGAAGCTTGCCGCCTGACTGAGTGGCTTTTCCCGTGCTGGGAAAATCTTGTGAAATTCTGGGGCAGCCCATGGAGCAGGGGAGTGATGTCCACATTTTGGTTTGTTTAGGTGTAGGCATTTGTTGGAGGGGATTAGATGGATTCAACCCAGCTTCACCGTAGTCGCAAGCCTTCCCTGTGCCCCCATTCCTCTCTTTTTCAGCCTCAGTTGTGCCAGAAGAGGTTCAGATTGGACATCAAAAGGATTTTTTTTTTTTTTTCACAGAAATGGTTGTTAGACATTGGAATGGGCTGCTCAGGGAGGTGGTGGAGCTCTGGGCTGGGTGACAAGGAGGGGTTCAGCCACAGGTTGGACTCATTCTGAGAGGTCTTTTCCGGCCTAAGTGGTTCTGTGGTCCCACACCATCCTGATCTTCAGAGGTAGCAGCTAAGTTTGTTATCCAGGCTAAACCCAGTGGATTTAGCAGGTTTAATAGTCTCCATAGGGCCTATCATAATGCACTGAAAAAGGTGTTTTTTGCTGCTAAGTCAATAACGAATTTAGTAATAAATTCTGCGTTTTCCCCCTTTTGAGGTTCAAGGGAATTGTGTTGGATGTATATTATTTGCTTATTTATTAGACCTCTTCTAGTACCTGGCACGAGCCCGAGGGAGCAGATGGAAATACCATTCTCAGACTACCAAAAGCCTTTGGTTTAAGCAAAATAGTTGTGTTTAAAGATTAATTTAAGATGCTTTAAAAATTGAGCAGGCCATTCATTTTTAATATTGATTGATATTATTATAAAAGATTCAGCTGCAACTCTTCTCACCAGGACCTCTCTTGGCGCGCAGACAGCGCGTTTGTCTGCGAGGGACGTGGCTTAGTTATTTTTAATCCTTGATACTTGTTCTTGTGAAATTTATGGGAAGCATCATCTCGTATCTGGCACATCAGAGCATCCCAAGCAGGAGCTGGGAGGGCCTGGGGAGGAGGTGAAGTTGGATGAATGGCTGGTGGGGGTTGGAGCCCGTGTCTCTGCTGGATGAAGGGAAGAGCTTGGTACATCTTATTCCAGCAGCGTCGTAGGACTGGGAGCAAATCTTCTTCCATTAAACTGCTAGGAGCTGTGGTACAGTAAATGCTGGGGACCTAAATAGGCAGAAAATAAAATCTGCCCAAACAGCCAAGATGTTTGATTGTGCTTCTTGCAAACCTTCTATAGTGGCTTTTTTTTATTAAGCATTTTTTAAAGTGAAGTGGAAATGAAACACTGGCAGAGCGCCCAAGCCTGGGCACCTCCTTTGCATTGGCATCCTTTGATAGTGTTTTGTTAGCAAACTGGTGATACAAGGCAGGAACCTCAGCCCTGGAGGAGCTGAGTTTGATGCTGAGGAATAATTCTCCAAATTGCATTTATTTCACAGGCGTGAAAGGTCACAAAGTGAAGGGAAACAAGAACTGTATTCAATTAGACAATTCGATCAAAATAAATCTGTCAAGATGGCATTCCTGCTGAGGAATCAATTGACTTGGAAAATGAAGGCAGCTGCTGCTGCTGCTGCCATTATTGTTGTTATTATTATTATTATTTTAAATTAGCTCCAGTACCTGCCATGAGTACCAGAGCCGGAGTGCCCGAGTGGCTCAGATCATCTATCACTCTTATTAGATATTAATAAATCCTCCTCTGCCTTGCATTTAGTGCCCTGTTAATGGTCAAGTGGCCCCAGAGTGCTTCCTGGGAGGCTGATGGGAATGATTAGTAATGAGAAGGGATGGAGAGGTGCTTTTTTTTAATTTTTTTTTTTTTTTTTTTTTTTTTTTAGCCAGAAGGTTCAGGGAATGGAAAACCTGGTGAGATGGAGGAGAAGCAAGGACACACACAGCTGGTGTGCTTGGTCACACACAGTTCTTGGTGGCTCTAAATTAACCTCAGTAATATCCCTGCATGTTCCTTTTTGTTCCAGCAGAGAAGCATCCAAATAATTGAATTTATGGCTGGGGATTGGTAGGAAAGGGGATTTTTCTCCCCATGTTAGTGCTGCTCCTGCTTCTCTGGGTGTGCTGGCTCTGACTGGCTTGGTAGCACTGAGGTTGTGCCCATGATGGGCAAAGGAGTTTGGCAAGAGACACTACGGGAGAATGGGGTAGAGGTACATGATCCATCAGGTTGGAAGCTGAGCAAAGGCTGAAGTTGGCAAAAGCTAGCATGAGATGTTCCCTTAGGGAATAAATTATTTTGCAGAGGAAGAAATCCTCCCATTGGAGAGAACTTGGAGCATCCACACTCCTCTCCATCACCTGAGCTATTTAAAACTTGACTTGATACAGCACTGGAGAATTGCAGCAAAGCAACAAGCCTGCCCCAGCTGGATGAGAGCCTGGAGAACTCTGACAGATCCTTCCCAGCTTTGGCACTTCCCTTTCTGCTGCCGTCAGCCCTTGGCGGCTGATCCGGCGTCGCCTCCCGGGGATGTCCCATCTTTGAAGGAGCAGCACAGGGAAATCAGATGTGAAGGCTCCCAGGCCTGCCAGGTAGCAGAAGTGTCTGGGCTGCCTGTGATGGGAAAGGTGATGAGAGAAGTTTCCTTAATTTTTTACCAGCTGGGGTGTTTTCATTTGTATTGGCAGTGTTGAAAAACCCGCAGAAAAGAAAGAAACAGCACCAAGCTCCTTTAAGGACAGATTTTATCACAGCAATGGATTGCTCTGCTTGCCAGCTGCCTTCAGCTTGATGCAGCTCATCAAAGAGCCTCTTCCTGTGCTTGGATACAGCTTGTGGCCAGGAGGCTTTGTCCTAGATGGGTCATCTGAGTTGGCACCAGGTCCTCCTCTCTGTGGCTGAGAAGGTGGCTGAAATGTTAGCAGTAGGTGGCAGAGAGAAACAGGGTCCTCGTGGACATCTGATAGGTACCAGCACTTGGGTTTGGTGCTGATGCCATGCCCTAGATGGGTTTTGTAGGTGTGACTCCGTCCTTCTCCCTTAAATAACAGAATCATGTCTGTTGGAAAAGCCCTCTAAAATCATCAAGTTCACCCATTCCCCAGCACTGCCAAACCCGCAACTAACCCATGTCCCCAAGGGCCACATCTGCACATCTTTTAAATCCCACCACTGCCCTGGGCAGCCTGTGCCAGTGCTTGAAAACCCTTTCCATAGAGAACTCATTCCTAATATCCAACCTACACCTCCCCTGCTGGAACATGAGGCCATTTCCTCTCGTTATAGTCCTGCTGCCCTGGTCCTGCCTGGCCATCAGACCCTGAATGGGTGTAACTGAGCCCACCTTGAGGTGCTGGGGCAGGGGACATGCATTGGAAGCCACGCTGAAGATGGCCTTGCCTTTGCCCACGTGTGTTTGCAGGTGATCCAGCCGGGATCATGCGGGGGCAGCGTGGCAGGAGAGGGACCTCAGCTATCGCCTCCTCCTCCCATGACTTGAATTTTTATTGACTGGCGATGACAAACTGGTTTATGGACAGATCTTTTATACCCGCTAGGACTCGGCAGTTATTTTTGAGATGATGCTTTGCCTCAGAATCTTCCTTCCTTCATCCTTCATAAATCTTGAGCGAGGCTGCTGCATTCAGACCAAGCTTAATATTCTTCTTGCAGATCTCTGCACCAAAATGGCTGCATCCAAGCAGGGAGGGGTTGGCAGATTCCCCTCCACCCCTTTGCTCTGCTCTAAAGCTACCTGTCAGGGTCTGTAAAAAGGTGTGGGGTCCTTGGAGGAGGCAGGACTGTACTTCCTTGGGGTTGTTTGTGTGAGGGTCCAGGGCATGGATATGAACCTCTTCTCTTCCCATCAGGGTGTAGCTTGTGAGGAACAGGTTGGAGTATGGATGGAGGTGGTGGTACTACCTAGGGAAGAGCAATGATGGCAGTAATGGGAGTAAAAGAATAAAGAAGAAATAGAAAGAGAGATTTATTTTGCAGCTGTTTGTTGCTGTTGTTGGCTTTTTTCAAGTGAAAAGCAGAGGAGAAGGAGTCCAGCCCCCTCATTTCACCTCTCATTCACTAATGCCTTCAGTTGCAAAGGACAGATCCCATTCACTTGGCCTTTCTCCTCTCCTCATTAACTCCCATGACCTTGAGGCTGTGGCAAGAGCAAAGCGTTTATCCCAACAAAAGGATTATCAAAATAAATAACCAGAGTTTTCAGAAAGGTCATGTCCCTCGCAAGCCCAGGCTGAGGCAAAACCTCTGTGCTCAGCTGAGTTTGGACTGGCTTTTCTTCCCAGTTTGTCAGGTGATAAATCCCACTTGTGTCCCTCACCCCTGAGCGCCGTCCTTCTCACAGCAGAGCTGGAGAATATTTTCTGCAGTAGTGGGGAGTGGAGCAATGCACTGTCCCCCAGGGATGTCTGAAAAGCCCCATGGTACCCTGGTGTTGTCATTGTTGCTGCCCTTCCCAGACCATTCCGAGGATCTCCCAGTGGAATGTGGCCAGCAGAATCATCCCCCAGGCTCCCTGTTCGCAAGTCACTGGAGGAATCCTCCTCTAGACAGGCTCCTTTGGATTAAATGGACCCTGAGGAGTTCAAAATCAGGGCAGAAGATGCTGATTATTAAGAAAGTGTTGGATATAGAGAAATTAAGGACAGTGTGATATGGAAACAAAGGTGCAGGTGTCTCGGGAAGTGGTTCCTACAAATACACACACACCTGTGTGTAGGTGTATGCATGCATAGGTGGTTCCCAGATAAGCCCTAAAAGTTGTTACTCCTAATCTTGGAGTTAAAAATAATAATATTCCCTCTAATTTCCACATCCTTTGGGATTTCCCCGTGTAGTGCACTGCTCTGGTTTAGTTCAGGCTGGGCTCAAGGGACAGGGCTTGCCCTCAGCTTATCAGACAGCACCTTCTGTACCAGGTGGGCTTTTTTTCCATGTTTCCTACAACAAACTTGTCTCTGACCATCTTCTACTTCCAGTCTCTCTGCAAAGAAGTTGAATTCATGTTTGGTGATGCAAATGAACGCGGCTGCTTCCAGGGAACCCTTGGGAGGCTGTCAGGAGCAGGCTGGCGTTGCGCACCCCAGTCTGCAAGCCCACGAGCTGAGCTGCTGGGAGTGCAATACCTGTGTGGAGGAAGAACAGAGCTGCCTCGCTGCAGGAGGTTCTCACATCCAGGGTGAGATCCTGCCTGGGATCTGAGCTGGCTCGGCTGCTCCGCGCTTTCCTTCTGCTCCTCTTGGTTCATGCAGCTGGGGAATAAAAAGCACCTGCCTTTGCTGCCGCTGCCTGAGTGAAGTGTTATCAGGTTTTATTCTCCCGCCTGTCTCCCTTTTTCACACCTGTGTATCACAAAAACGTCTCCTATCATCACATGCCCCGCGAAACTCTCCTGGAGCGTTTATCTGTTCGAGAGCAATAGCGGAGGATGTGATTTTGAGGCTGGCGTCCTCCCTCTGCCTTTCATCCCTTCTCTTTGACATGATAGAGCATCTCCGAAGTTGTAAAGAGCATCTCTCTTTGTGTGGGTGCACCTGCTCCGCGCGCGCTGTGGGCGGGGGTGCTGTTAGCAGGGGGAAATCGGTGAATAATTTACCACGCAACCAAAAGGACCAGTGAAGCTTTAAATTATTAACACTGAGTTCATTTCAGAGGAGAGATGTTGGAGCTGTTTGCTTTGGCTGCGGGCTCTGCCTCTGAGTTGGGGTGGCAGGAGTGGGAGTGGCTCTGGAAGGATTCTGATGCTGCGGTCATGTTCAGGCTGGAAGAGCATCAGCCAAGGAAATAAATAATTTAAAAGATCCAGATAGGTGTAAGGACAATCCCAACAGTTTTAATTATGTAAGCTGGTGATGCCCTTCCCTGGGAAAGAGATGAAAAAATAATGACCTTTTGTTGCATTGCCAGAGAAATGGTATTTTCTTTCATTGCCTCCCTTAATTCTTTAAGAGGCTAGGAGCAGGTGGTTCCTCTCTCCTTCCAGGAAGCTGGCATGGGGCAGCTCCTTCCCAACCCAATCCAGAGATGTTCCCACACACATTTAACCTGCATCTTTGCACTGCTGTGTGATTCCTCTTGAATTATGTACCACAAGCCCAGCCAGCAGCTGCACCTGGAGCCCAGGTGCTCACCCAAACCACCGAAATTCCAGCTGGTTTTGGCAGGTGAAGGTGCTGCCCAGCAGGTCAGATGCTGTTCCCCATCCAGGCAGCATTTGGTGGAATAAGAGCTGAGTGTGAACTGGTGCTGAACCTGAATCAAGAGCTGCCATTGAAGCATTTGCCTGCTTCTCTCCTTTTTTTTTTCAAGCACACCAAGAGCTGGGAGTTAATTCTGGAATCGTCACTTGCACAAGGATGTTTCTGGCAGGCTCAGGGTTGCTAAGTGTAGTTAAGTGCCTCGAGCATCCCCAACTATTCGGCTCCTTGTTTTTTTTTTTCTCCATGAAGAGAAACTTTCTGAAGAGGGAAGCGAGTGCAATCAGCCGTGCTAAATAATCCCGTAGGGTGCTGCAGGAGGTGCCATCAGCACTGCTGTGTGGGCTGCCTGGGCTGGCTCCTTCCCCAGTTTCACGCCCTCCATCTCTCATCTCCTCTGGATCCTTTTGCTGGCATCTGTGAGAGCAGGGAAGTGCTTGGAGCTGGGTGTTGGTAGAACCTCAGGAAGGCAGCAAGGAAGGTGCACTCGGTGCCTCTGAGATGCTTCTGGACTCAAAATCCTCTTGCTCCTGATCACACCAGTGCATGGACGGATTGGACTGGGATGTGCTGGGATGGAGAGCTCCAGATGTCTGTGGCACCAAAAAAACTTAAACCCACTCATGTGTAATTCCTTCTGGGACACTGGGAGTGCATTGAGGCAGCAGTGTGGGGGGCTTTGCCCTGTTCCTTCTCTGGAATGAGGTGCTTGGTACCACTGAGGGCTCTGGAGGAAAGAGCTCATTTCTGGAGTGATGTGATTTGCCTCTGGTGTTTTCAGGGAGGATTTTTGTAACTGTTTAAACCTGGTAAATTGCTAATTACTTAACAGCATGTTTCTGAGAGGAGCATAAAGAGAAGGCTCCAAAGCTTCTAAGTGGTTTTTAACAAATACAAATTTCATTTTCTATTAGGATCTTGGAATTGGTTTCTGAGGTGGTTAATGCTGCTTTTTGTAGTTGTTTTGGGTTCTGTTTCTGTGAGTGTAGGAGCTGGTCCTGAATAATGCAGGTTGAACCCCAGAGATGATTCACTTTGGTGGCTGCTCTCACTTCTGGCTCCTGGTGTGGTCCAGGGGACCCCAGTTAGACTGAGCTGGGCTGAAAAGCCTTGCTGATGAAGGATCATCTCTGTCCTGAAGCTGCACTCATTTTCAACTAATTCAGCACAGAAAATTCCCTCTTTCCTCTCTTTTTTCACCCTCTAGTCCCGTTTCCAGCAGTGCAAGAGGGAGTGAAAGACCCAAAGCTTTTTCTCCTTGCCTGCCTCTCATGCTGCAAAAATTAATAACAAGCTTCAGCTCCCGAGCCCGTGTTCCCAGAAGCTTATTTATACCTGTGCTTAGTGTTGATTCAGCTGCCTCACATGCATCACTCAAACTCACAAGAGCTCTCGTGGAGAGGAGAGATGAAAACCACCCTATCCTGCTTCTGCCTCTCTTTCTTTTCTATTTTCTCTCTCCTTCACGATTACAACACTTGCCTACAAAGTTTCAAGCACCAGGAAAAAGAAGTTGTCACCGACCGTGTTTCAGGGTCCCTGTGTGAGCACCCTCTCCTGCTTAGGCCGGGCTTTGCAAAGCGAGGGGCTGGGCTTAGCAGACCCCTGCCCCTTGGAGAGCCCGCTGCCCACATCAGAGGAGAGGAGAAAAGGCCCAACAGGTGCCTCCTCGGCCGTTCCAAATCTCCCACCGTCGGCACATTTGTGTTAGATATTGATTTCTGTTTAATAGAATAAGCCAGGAGAAATCACACTCTTTGTTGGCGTTCAAAGGATAAACCATAAAAGCCATTAAGAAGTACTGTAAGCGGCGGGATGATTAATGAGACTTTAGGTGCATTCCACTGACTGCTCCCAGATAATGTCTTTGAAAGATCCCGTTGCTTCTGGCTGCAATTCAGAGCTATTTATTTGCAAGGTGAAGCTCTGAGGAGCAGTGCTTCCAGCCCTGCCTGATACTGTTATGGAGACAAACTGGTTGCCCCCGATTTCCCATCTCCAGAGGGATCTTTTTGCATTGTGGTTTTGCTCGTCAGCCTTGTTGAGATACTGGGGAGGACAAGTGAAAGATGCAGTGTCTGTCCTCAAATCGCTGCTCTGTGCCTGTGGTGAGAGGCTGCCTTCGGGAGATAGAGCCTTGGGCTTAGAGATCATAAGAAGGAACCCTTTTTGGGACATACTGATCCTGTTTGGACTGTTTTCTGGTTTGTTTTTTTTGGTGTTTTTCCTGTTTTTCCTGTCTTCCTGTGGATCCATGTCTCTGTCCAGGGGAGCTCTCTGGCAGTTGGGCTGTCTGTGATCCTGGCAGTGCTTGTACCCCACAAATACCTCTTTGCTTTCAGTCTGGGCAGAGCTCACAGCGGTGTGCTCCTGCCTCCAGGGCTGAAATCCCCCAAAACCTCTCTGCTGGGTCTCTGTGGGGGTCAGCATCCCACTGTGAGCCCCAAAGCATGTGCATCAGCATCCCACTGCCACCCCAAATCTCTGCATGTCAGCAGCTTGCTGTGAGCCTCAGCAGATCTGGGAAGAACATTTCTTTCAGTCCCTTTCATGACATCTCCATGGACTTTTGCTTCCTGGGTTTCCTAAACTGGGTTTTTTCAGAATCCCCATTTTTCAGCAGATGGGCTCTCCAGGACAAGCTGAGGAATTGTTTCTCTTACTGGATAAAACCAGAGGGACAAAGAGGTCTCAGACCCAAGGTCTAATCAATTCTTTCTGCTTTGTTTCTTCCAGCTGCACAACTTGCAGACTTCAGGGTGTGATGTGCAGACTGTGGGGTGGCTGGAGGTACAGAGCTGCTCTCCAGACCAGGGCCAGGCAGCCCCACGTCCCAACTTCCCACCAGCTCTGCCAGGTTTCTCTTTTCCCTGGGGAGGTGGAAGTTATTGGTGTCATAGGCAATGCTGTTTCTAAACCAAGCCCATCTGCAATGAAATAACAAACAGAACACAAGGAAAGAGATAAGCTGAGTTAAAAAACAGAAAAAAACCCCAACAAAACAACAACAAAATAAACCTCACAAAAGACAAACAAAAAAAACCCCTGCACTTGAAATTTATTTTTTTTAATCCCTGGGGGGAAACAAAGCAACCCTTCCCTGTGGCAGGGCAGGATATGGGAGGTTGGAATTTGCTGTCAAGGGAGCCAGAGCTGCCCGAGTTCGTCATCAAGAGTAATAACAACCAAATTATGATTGGCAAACTGTCACTGAGGGGGTAATGAGAATTTAATCCGGTGCAGCAGAGGAGCAGGCAGGGGGAGCAGGCAGTATCCCATCTTTAATGAACAGCAGCGCTGCTGGTAGGAGGGGAAGGACCCAATTCTGCTCTTCCCTTCCTCAGTGGTCATGCTGCAGCTACAGCCAGAGACAGAACCCACCTTCCCTTGCAGTGGATTGGTTTCTCCCATTAAACTTGAAGATAAAAGTCGGTTGCTAAATTGCTGTCACTGTTTTAATTCTCCCTGTCTCGCCACCTCCCCTCTTCCCCCGCTACCTCCTCCTCCTCCTGCTTTTCTCCTTTATTTTTGTCTCCTTCTTTCTCCTTTCTGTGCCTCTCCTCCATCTTTGTTTTGCTCTGTCAATCTCTTCCTTTATTCTAAAGCTCCTTTCCCTTCCTCCGCTCTCCTATCTCCTTTATTCCCTTTAAATTCATCGCTGCTTCTCTCTCCCAAGCCCTCCTCCTCTCTCAGCATCCTCTCCATCGCCGCCAGGCTTTGCAGCCTCTCCCGGGGGCCCTCCGCTCCTCTGTCTCTTCCCACAACTGATTTATTGGCTCACATGGAGAAAATTTGGGCTGGTGTTTGTGCCTCCAAGATGCTGCCGGCAGCTGGGAGAGCACTAAAAGGGCACTGGGTTTGTTTTCAGGATCACAGTCAAGTGCTGTGGTTTGGGCTGGGTGAGCTCTCCTGCGGGTCGTGTTTTTGGAGAGGTTTGAGGGTCTTTTGGATTTCACCATCCTTTCCCTTTCATACCTGCCCTCCAGACATGAGCTCTTGAGCAAGGTGCTCCCCAGGCTTTGCTTCTTGCATACACTCAGCACTTAATAAGCAAAACTTTGTAGTAAAAACAGTGAGTGGAGGGATGTGGGGGGGGGGGGGTGGGAGCCCTGGGGTGGGGGATTTATGATGTTTATGAGCTCCGGGTTTGCCTCTGCCACTGACTGCTGCCGGAGATTTAGCAAATCCTTTAATCTCTCTCCTTCCTCAGTTTCTCCAGTCGGTTAAGTGAGGATAATGAGCCATAACTAACTTGCAAGCTGTCGTGGGAACGATTTAATTAGTGGCTGATCTTGCTAGGTGCTGTGGGGCTTTGGTTCCATGGTACAGGAGTGTGGATTCAGGCATGAGGAGGCTCCAAGGGGCTCAGGACCTACAAGATATTTGCCTGTCTAAATACTTTAGGTGATCCAAGCCCCAGCTCATATGGCAGCTCCTACAGAGTTGTCTCCTGGGGAGGTGATGTCCCCGGTCCCCTGTCCAGCTGTGCCCCACAGCAGCGAGCAGGGGATGCAGGGACATCAGCTGAGCTGTCCTTTGCCGTGTGTTTTGCAGGCAGTCCCTCTCCATCCCTTCCTGCTTGCACAGGGGTTAATTGCCTCGTGCATCTGGCAGCCGCAGGGCTTCCCAGCCAGCACTGCTCTTCCAGGAATAGAGGCTCTTGGTTTGTAGCTCTCTGTCATAAATCCAAAAAAAAGGAGAGAGAAAGAAGGGAGGAAATCTATTCCTTCCAGCTGTCTCTGCCTTACGTGGCCGATAAGATGTGCTGGTTTCATTTGGAGTGGACGGGAGGAGAAGCAGAGGTGGTGGAGGAAGAGAGGTAAATACTGCTACAGAAACACTCCTTGGTTCCAGGGATCAGCTGTGGATCCTCACATGAGTATCTTCCACCCTTCCTGCTCATTATCCAGTGAAAAATTCCCCCTTTCCCTTATCATGGTGCTTGTTGCTTCCTTTGGATGCTCTCTGGAGCTTGGCAGCCTTTCTATCCCAGGGTGCAGAAAACACTGCACTTGTGAGAGCCAATCTGCCTTCCTTGGGGAGTGTGTGCGTTCTATTGTGCCCAGTGGTTTTTGGTTGTAACCACATGCCAAAGAGGCATGACAGGGATTTGTTCCTGCCCCCTTCTCCATGCTGGGGCTCCATGCTGCTCTCCGTGCTGCACATGCTCTCTTCCAGAGGATTAGCTGACACTGAAGCAAAGCACATCCACTATCCTCCTTCTGTCTGTCTGCTTTTGTCCCTTAACAAATGCAATTATATTTGTCTTGCATCATCTTTTTTTCTCAAGATGAGCCCATGCTGATCAGTGTTTACAATCCCATCCTCTCTTCCCTGGCCAGAAAAAGCAGGGGAATGGTGATCACATAAAAGCCCTTGAGAAGCAAAGAAGCTCATGAAATCTCACCCTGGAGTGACCTTTCTTCTCCTTCCCTTGAGCAGGTAAAGGGCATCATGTAACCCATCCACTGAATCCTGTAAATCGTTTTTACAGACATGTAAAATATTGGTGAAAAATACTTCATCCCTTTAAAGAGAAAAATAAACAGCTTCTCTCATCATTATACAGTTTCTAGGAAGAAAAACACAGTTGGTATTGACAAAGCTTAAAAAGGCGGGGGGGGAGATGGGAAGAAAAAAAAAAAAAACCCGAACTCAGGATGCTGAACTTCTCACAAAACAACCTGCCTTTGATATTTACAGATGTGTAATTTGCTCCTTGTTGGATTTGGTGTGAACTTGTCAGCAGTGCTGCATACGGGCACAGGGAGCAAAGTCGTCCTGTTTGTTGGCTGAAATTGCAGTGGGAGCTGTTGGACGTCTTGACGGTCATTGCGTCTGTCAGGAGAGCAGTTCATTGCACCCTAAAAAGCTGCTTAAAGGGTGTTCATGTTCAGAATCACAGAATTTAGGTTGGAAAAGACCTCCAAGGTCATTGAGTCCAATCAGTCACTGATCCCCACCTTGTCACACAGACCTGAGCTCTGAGTGCCAAGTCCAGGCCTTCCTTGGACACCTTCAGAGATGGTGACTCCACCATCTCCCTGTGGCGCCCCTTCCAATGTTTAAAAACCCTTTCAGTGAAAAAAATTCCTCCAGATGTCCAGCCTGACCCTTCCCTGGTTCAACTTGAGGCCATGTCCTCTTAAACTGTCCCCAAAGGGTGCTTTAAATGTCTTCCCAGCCCAAACCTGTGGTGGTTAATGATGAGACTTGATGAGCTTAGAAATCTTTTCCAACCTCCACAGTTCTCTGATTGGGGTGGGCCACAATTCTTTAAACAGCTTTGAAGGTGAATCTGCACAAGGTATGCAACTTCCAGACTGCTGTATTGAGCTGAGCTCGGTGCTACCTTGAGTGCTCAGTGCAAGGTGCTCACCTGGAGTTTGCACCACCAGTAGTCTTTTATCGCTCCGAAATTCCCTTTCCATCAGCTGGGCTTGATTTCAAGGTGTGAACTTGGCTTCTGTCATGACCTGCAATTGGCTGTGAGCTCTGTTACGTTTCAAAGTACCCTGAGAGCTGTAGAGATGCGAAGCCTTGTCTTTTGCCATTGAAATATTTTTATTCTTTCCGCTTCCTGGGTTTATTGCCTTTGAGTTATGCAGGTGCCTTTGAAGTAGGGATGAATTTTAGCCATGGAGTTTCATCTTGAGGTGTAGATTCGTGCTCAAAGGAGGGAAACATTCACTACATTTTCTTTTCCCATTCAGCCTATTACAGAATTGGAACCAAGCTGTGAAATTCACATGTAAATTCCTCCTAAGCCACCACCAGACACGGTTTGATTGCCCAGCTTTTTAAGCTGGTGAGCTCTGATGGAGCTCAGGATGGAAACTTGGGAATACCTTCCTTGGAGATAGGAGTGATCACTGACTGTCATCCTTCTGCATCCAGCATGCAAGCTGGGAGCGGGGTTGGTGGGAAGCCACATTTTTTCCATGTTCAGCTTCTGAAAGCTGGGCTGTTGCTATGTTTGCCTCCAAAATGTGTCTGTGATGGAAAAGAAATGAAAGTTAGAAAATTATGGGACCCAGCTGGGATTCTGGTGGGGGAAAAAATCCATATGATGCCCCACTACCACTCCGAGGTGCTTTGGGTCCATGTCATCCCCCTCGTTGTCTTTGGGAGAGCGGGATTTCCTTGTGGCCTTGCTGGCAGAGCCGCCCTCGGTGTCTAATTGGCTGTAGTCGCAGCTCCCGGCTCGCTCCATTTATATCCACAAACGGGGATTACTGGGAGCCAACCAACTTCAATACCAGCTGCGGAGGAATGGAGGGGGAGAGGGGAGAGCAGGAAATGAGCCGTGCAGATGTTGGAGAGTGAATTAGCCTTTCAGAGTGTTTTCCATGGTGAGGCGGCGCGGCAGCCGAGGTAAGAGGGAGCAGGATGCTGACAGCATCCCTCCAGCAATCCCTCATATTTACTGAGGGATTGATATGAGTTTGTTCTCTTCTAGCAGATTGAAGGCTGTGGAGACCTCAAGCCTCCTAAGGGTGCATGGCAGGGCTTAATAATAAAGAATGAGTCAGGTCTTCAATATTTTACATGAAGATACCAGCCTTAAATAATAAATGAAGGAAAATTAATCAAGGTGTATCCAAAGGGGAAGGAGTGGATGTTCCAGTGCAGGGAGCTCAGGAGCAGCTCGGTAACTGTCAACATAGAACAGAAATGAAGTTGTACCTAAAACCCAGCCAGACAGGAGTCTCTAGATGGTGTTCCTCTTCCTTTAAATGCTGTGATTTGTTCTGGGATTTTGTGCTGAAGGATTCACTGCTGCCTAGAAAGAGCTGTCCATGAGCAAGAAAGGGACTTCTCATGGAAAAGTTGTGGTGCTTCTGTTCCAGTCTTGTCTGGTGGGTGGAAAAGGTGAGGAAAGGCAGATATAAAAATGTAATGGAGTTGAACATCTCGAGTGATGCTGGGTGGGTGCAAATTCAAGCTGGGCTCTGGAAAAGGGCAGCTGTCTGAGGCACAGACAGAGACTTCCTTTCTGTGTTCCCCTTTTTCATCCCTTTCCTTCCCATCAATGTTGGAGTTCCTCCTGCTGATCCCTGCCAGCCTTGCATCATGTGGAGGGCAGGATAGACCCCATCACATCTCCCTCTGTCTTTGGTACTTCTCTAGAGCAGACAAGCCCAGGCATGAAAAGACCTGGACTTATTTCCATTTAGATGGTTCAGAACAGCCTTGTGGGCTTAGATGTTCATTGTCTTTTGACTTTCAGTGGGCTTTGGCTCTCAGATTCCTTTGCAGATCTCGGCTTTAAGCCTTGCGGCTTTCCTCTCCGATGGGGCTCCGTTTAACCTTTCCTCTTGTCTGAGGGAAGCACATCACATTAGCCCATGCACACAGATGGAAAATTGAAGAGGACCTTTGCCCTTTCCCTTCTTCAAATGTAACAACTCAGGGATCCCCCATAAAGGCTGGATTTCCCTTATGAAGCTGTTGTTGGCAAAAGACCTATGAAGTAATTGGAAAAGTAGCCAGGTTTGAGATTAAAGTTGTTCCATCAGCTGAGACATTCGTCAAAAGCTTCCCCTCTGGCTGATTTACATAATGCTCCAAACCATTTCGGGAGGAGTGTTGGGAATCCCATAATGCAAATAACCCCTGAGCCTCTATAATCAAACGCCTTCACCTGATCCAAGATGAGCCCAGAAAGAAATTTGCCACATGTTTTACCCAGCTCAGCAATGTCTCCTCTGCAGACGGAATTGTTAACAATATTCCGACCTGTTGGAGCACAACATTGAAACGTATAGAAACAAGACCTGCAGCCACGTTCTGCAATTCAATCTTGTCTTTATTGCGGTGGTGGAGGTGTGCTGCATATTAGCGAGGAGTTTTTTCCCCTGACTAACCTTGGCCAGGTTTCATTACCCACTCCTGGCTCTGCTGGGCTGTCTGTCTGTGTGGATCTGTGTCCTGTTGAAGGGAAGGTGACTGCCTTCCCATCCTGCTGGGAATGGGGTGGTGACCAACATCAGCCTCCATATGCTTTGTCCTGCTAATTTATATAATCATTTAGGTTGGGAAAAAAAACTGTAAATAATCACTGACTTTGAAAGGCTGAGAATATTTGCCTCGTTCATCCTGGAAAAGGAGATGCTTCAGAGTGACCTAATTGTGGTCTTCTGTACCTGAAGGGAGCTGATAAGGAAAATGGAGAGATACTCTTGTGGAGTGACAGGATGAGGGGCAGTGGCTTCACACTGAGAGTAGGTTAAGAGTGGATATTGGGAATAAATTCTTGGCTGTGAGGGTGGTGAGGTCCAGGCACAGGTTGCCCAGAGAAGCCACGTCTGCCCCTGGATCCCCTGCCTTGGTCCAAGGCCAGGCTGGATGGAGCTCTGAGAACTCTGGTTTAGTGGAAGGTGTCCCTGCCCATGGCAGGGGGCTGAAACTATATTATCTTCAAGGTCCTTCCAACCCAAACCATTCCAGGATTCTGTGATAAATTAAGGAAAATGACCAGCTTGAATTTCCACCAATGGCCAGATGGAATCAGGGATGATGGGAGAGGATGTGCTCGTAACTTCTCCGGATTATTGTGATGCTCAATCAACTTCTGTATCTCCATACAGAATTCCCCCTGCTGAAGATCTGTGCTCTAATCCTCTCTTCTTTTTTTTCCCCACTTTTATCTTCTGGAGAAGAACATTATATCTCTTACCCGCTTGGTAGTTTCTGTTCCTCGATTGAATTATACAGAGGGTGCACTCGAGTGGTTTTTAAATCTAAATGAAAATGTAAAGAACCCTTTGCTGGAGTGCCGAATCCTGCAATAAGGCAAATTGTTTGACTTCTTCACACCCCCATCTGGCCCTAATTGATTCTTGTAACCCAACTGTGATTTCTAACATGTTCTAGGCAGAGAAATCTACCGGCACTAATTCAACACGGTGAGCACTGGTTTGGTGTTTAATGCGACGATGAGATCAATGTCCTTTCCGAGGGAGCCGGCGAGTGCACCATGGCCAAACAGCAGCTCCAGGGCAGGCTTTTGCCCAAAACTTTGTTTTCAAAGATGGGAATATAGTTTTTTTTCATCCCTCTCTTATTTCCCCCCCACCCCTGAACACCTGCAGCTCTTTCTTTTCCCATAGAAAACCCATGGGAGAAGGCTGCTCTTTCGGGAGCAAAGATTAAAAGCATTTTAGATAAGCCTGTGTTCTCCCTACCCCTGCTTGTGAAGCCCAGGATGTTTTGGCATTTGGATTCAGCCTGTAGCTTGGGCAGAGGTTGAATCCTGTTTCTTGGCAGCAGCTTTCCTGAGCCTCATGCCTGCTGTGCACAGCAGGGATCCAGGAGCTGTCGTCCAAGGATGCCTTCACTCAGAATTACAACTTGGATCCTCCGGAGTCATGCTATGAATAGAAGGGTGCTTTTGCTTTTATTATTATTTTTTTTAACTATGCTAAAAATATTGGCTTTCTGGATATCCTTGGCTCCTTAATAAATGAGCTGAGAGCGTGGACCTCTGGGCTTCATCCAGCTCTTGTGTTGATCTCTGCTGGGAATAGCAGGAGGCCCCAGGAGGAGTTCAGCCAGGTCTTTGGAGCCACAGAGGAGCCAGCCATAATTTCTCTATCTCTACAGCTTTCTGGAAGTGTTAACGTTTATCTCTTTGCTCTGGGCTTTCAATGTCAGGGAATTGGAAGCCGTTTACCCTGATCATCATATTTTAAATGAGGAGTAAGGGCTGTGTTGGTAGGAATATATAGCCACAAGGCTTTTCCACTGGAGTAGGGTGAGTCATACGAGAAACCCTTGTGGAAGGGGGTTTCTGTGGAGAGGAGGTGGATGTCCCTGCTGCCTCCTACAAGTGTGTAAGAAATGCTTTGTGGTGTGGTGATGGATGTGGGACAACACTTCCCCACCTTAGGCTCGGCATCGTGCAATGGTGTGCAATTGTGCAGTCATTGTCTTGGTGCCTCATTGCTCCATTTTCCCCTGCCCACCTCCTCCCTGAGACATTTCAGGCTGCCAGCACTCGGCTAGAACAATGTGGCATTTTAGGGCTGAATGTGATGAGACTGGCAGGCGACAGGCAGCTCGATGGCAGTGAGTGACGGGGAGCTGGGCTCCCAGTTGGAGATGACAGGTCCAGCTGACACCGTGCCATGCATGTGGGCTGCTCCTCAGCCGTGCTGGGGGGAACAAACAGCTTTTTACTTGTCCAGCAGTTGTTGTCTCTTCTGTGTTGCTACACTTGCATCTCCAGATGCCATAAGATTAATCTTCCCTGGCAAGGTGGTGGTTGGAAGCTCCTTCCATTTTGGATGAGTTGACACCAGGAAGGCAGCATGGGCCATGGCACATCATGTTGGCCACAGACGGCACATGGCTTGTCCAGGCAAAACCTGGGCTCACCTTCCCAAAAATTGGGCTCACAGGGATTTATTTGTGTCCTCGTAGCTGTGTGTGGTGGTGGGTATGGCATAGATGAGGGACAAGCTCATCCTCTCCCAAAGCAGACCTTGTAGCTCCAGCTCTGGAGCTGTTTGCTGTAGTTTTCTCTTATACAGCGATGCTGAGATTTAAAAAAAAATAGGAAAAACAGATGTTGGAATCAGTGAGATGAGATTTACATATATAGAAGGGCTAAAAAGCTTCATTTTTGTTTGGTTTTGTTCCTCTTTGTTTGCTTTCTTACTTTTCGGAATGTTTTCACATTAAAAATTCAAGATATGTCTGTCTTCTATTTTCTGGGAGGCTCGGAGGACATCTGGAGAACTTGTTAGGATTTTGTTGTTTGAGCCACGATTTCTTTGGAGGCTGAGGGGTAGCTCTGGCTGTTTGAAACCCCACTTTCGATGGTGGATTGTGTTGTCACCTCCTCTTTGGAATGCTTATTTTGGAGAAAAGCTCGTGAGAGAGATGTCCTTGTTAAACCCTGCACCATGAAATAACGGCTCAGAAAAGCTCCAGTTTGGGGGAACCTCTAATGAGCCACCCCAGGAGGCACAGCTCTGTATTCTTGTTTTGTCTGAGGTAATGGGAAGAAAGAAGAGGCAAGTCAAGTAGTGAGAACATTTTTAAAGTTCAAAAAATAAGAGAACGGGCAACCTCAGACCCCGCCTGTCTGTATGCGCTGCTTGTAAGTCGGGGAAAAAAAAGGCAGCACCCTGCTTTTTTCCATTAAGCTTCTTCTATAATGTATTAATAGAGAATTATATCCTCGCTATAGGATTATTAAAAAAGAAGGGAGATAAAAATGATAGAAATGAATCCGTGTGCTATTATGTGGATGACAATAGATACACTTAAGCCTTCCAGCCCTGACCTTGGCACATGTTTCATCTCAACTCGCAGAGAGGCTGAAATTGATACGCTGACACTTATCATTAATATGAAGAACCATCATCTTCCCCCAAGAGCATGAGAGGATGGGAAGCATTTTGCCAATGCTATGAGGGGTAGAGAAGGGCCTCTTCTTGTCCCAGTGCAAATCCTTAGGTCCCACTCCTGATTTTTCTTTATATTTTTAAATTAAACCTGCTATCAAAATTTCTGCCAAGGTGTCCAGCCATGTGCCATCCTCCTCTCTCCCTGCCCTGTGCTCCCCATTTGATCATGGACTGATTTGACAAGGAAAAGCCCATTCAAGCCTGTCCCAAATGCCACCTTAGCAACGTGGGGGGACCTTCACTCCAGATTCCTTTAGTTTGGGGCACATGAATTTGTGCTAGAAAAAAGACTGTGGGAACGAATGAGACCAAAACTGAGTTTATTTTTTTCCCCCAAATATTTAGCAATTTGAGTCTCTCCACATCTGCAGACAGCCATGAACGTCTCCCCCCAGTGCTGTGCATCCCTTGCAGAAGCACAGCACTATCCATAGCCCCCACCCTTTCCTGCATCATCTCTTCCCATGACTACTGGGGGAGCTTGGATAGGGAAATTTGTTTTCCAGGAGCTTCCTCTGTCTCTGAAGTTGGAAGGAGGGCAGGTTGCTGCTGTGGTTTGTGTCCACCAGGAGCGGGAGTGGGTCCCCCATCCTGGCTGGTGCCCCTGCCTCCCAGGTATCCCAGCCTGGGAAGTCTTCCTCAAACTCAAGCTGACAGACATTGCTGCCATTTCCCACAGCCCACTCCATGTGGTGGAGACAAAAGATTTCCACTCTCCCTTCCTTTCTCAAATTAAGTCTGTTTAGCCCTTAAGCTCCTGTGAATATTGAGAGAGAGAAAGAGCTGTGTAATGTAGTGACAGTTGTGCTGTGTTCCTGCTAATGCAGATATCATTTGATCAGCGTGATCCTCCGCAACCTCTTCCGAGGATTAATAATGAAGAATGTTTCACAGGAATGAAACCTGAGGAGCAGCAGATTTGGTTATCCGAGTGCTCCAGGTGGGAGCCAGCTGCGAGCAGAACTTCCAGGGACAGGGACTTGTGGGTGTCTCAGAGGGAGCTGTGCTCCTGAGATGATGCTGAGGAGGGGGAGGATGCAGGGACACAATGAAGGGACACAATGGGAGGGAGGGCAAGGCTGGCAGCTTTCCTTCCACTTGAGCACAGAGCCTCCCCATCACCTTGAAAACAGGGGACTGGCCATGGCACCTTCACTTTCACCATCACCACGGGATGCTCTGGTGCTGCTGGTCATGGCAGTAGTGCTGAGTGACCAGCTGGGGGTACAACATCCAATCTGGTCACAAAGGGATAAAGCAGGACAGCTGGGAGGGCACGCAGGAGGAATTCTCTCCAAAGCCCTCAGCGTGGCAGCTCCACTGCCTCAAAACACTGCGTGTGCCTCTTCCTTTCTTCCTTTGTCTCGTTTTATTTATAACTCTGGTTGGATTTTTTTAATTATTACTATGATTGCTCCTGCTGAGCTGTAAAGGCGGTGAGAAAAAAAGGAAAAAAAATACTAGGGCAGCCGTATCAGGCAAATTGAACTGGTTTGTTATAATCAACTGCTGCTGCTATATCCTTGGCTTTCCGTGGCTCTCTCCCCATAGTCCCCATGTACATATAGATGCTCTCCCTCCTCTCAATTTCAGTGTCAAGAACTTTATTGGCATGACAAGATATAGTGTGTTTCTGGAGTTAATACAGTCTCAAGTGTGTATGTCTGAGAGAGGTTTTCACAGTAGTAATTGGGTTTTATACAGTGTGTCCAGTTCTATATTCAGTGGCTGAGGTGCAGCTATATCAGGAAGCCATTTCTGCCACCTCTGCTTGAATTATGCAGAGGATTTTTTCCCTCATTTTTAAGGGTGAAATAGAGGTGGTTGTGCAGCCAGTCTGCTCCTCGCCCCACTGCTGTGTGGCTGGAGGGAATCCCTCAGCTCAGTCTTGCAGGGTGAGGCTGTTTTGGCATTGCTGTCATGCTCATTTCTGCTCCATCCTCCCCATGGAATCAGATCAAGGGCATCCAGTGGGGCTGTGCCTCCAGAGTGGATGGAGGGTGTATTTATCCTCTGTGCTCAGATGTGGCTTGGTCGAGGTGCTGGCTGGGTGCTGCTCTGGGAGAAGATATTCTCATTGATCCAGAACTTCCAGAGTGGTTTGGCTTGGAAAGGGCCTTAAAATTCATCTTGTTCCAACCCCCCTGCTGTGAGCAGGGACACCTGCTACTAGACCAGGTTGCTCCAAGTCCCATCCAGCCTGGCCTTGACATCCATATGGCCAGAGCTTGCTCCCTTCTTCCCTGGCTGTGTCCTCTCTTCCCCCTCCCCTGCCTTCTCCACACCTCCCCTTGCCATCCTCTTCTTTTTCTTTGCTTTGCTCCCTATTTATTTCAAGATTTCCCATGTCCCTGCTTCACCCCATGGGGATATATCCCGGGGATGTATGGGGAAACACCCCAGCAGAGAGCAGGGTGGCAGCTTTGTGCAGAGCTAAGGGACAAATGGAACCAAGAACAGCCAGTCCGTGTGACAAGGAACCTTTGCTCCAAGAGGCGATGAAAAGCAACAGAATTGGAAATTATTTTATTTCAATTAGATTTTAATTAGCTGCTGTCTCCCAGCCACTGGATCAGTCAGCAAATAATTGAAAAGCAACAATATTTGCATGTGGCGCCTGGAAGAAAAGCTGCCTCTGATCTGTGGCAGGGAGGCTTTGGGGAGATAATTCCCAAGGTCAGCTGCTCCTCAGTGGTAGTTCAGCGTGGACAAGTTTCTTGAAAATAACCCACTGTAGCCTCACACTAATTTTACAGTAAATTAATGCCAAGCCGGCATTTGTATGGATTTAATTAGCAGGCAACACAAACTTTTATAAACCTTTTGCAGTGGCAATTTAAACCTGATTGCAAAGTTATTAAAGGCAGCCATGGCAGGCTGCTTCCAGAAGTCTGCAGGGACCTAAGGCAGGGGGGCTGCATGCTGTGTTGGTGCTGCTGGAGCTTTTCATGCCATGGTAAAACTGAAGAAACCCTGCTGACTCACTGGAGATGTGCAAGGCTCAGCCAGGTGAGTGTCAGTGTGCACCACCTACCTGGAGTTTGCTCTGTGGTCAGAGCAGAGCCTTGCTGGTCATTCCTCATGCATTCCCCAGCAGGTTGCATGCTTCTAGGAGACCTGTTGGCTCCCAAATCTCCCCCAAGTTGCTGTTCTGCCCTTCTCCAGGTGGTTGCCTCATGGTTTTTACAGTAGCTACAAATAAAAAAGCCACCACTGTCCCCTCAGCACAGGCAGAGCTGTTTATGAGCAGGGCTGTGTGGCGTGGTCCCTGAAGAGAGCTGCTGGAAATCACGAGATCATGAGTTTCACAACACATATCTAGAGCTGGTGTCACAGATAATTAAAATAAGCAGGTTAGGAGCCTCGCTTGGGCACGTGGATTACAGCTCCCTTATTTCAAGGTGGGCAGGGGTGGCTTGAAGCATGGAAGAAATAGCCCTGCAGCAGTTGGGCAGGCTGGATAGCTGTGCTAAGGATATTAAAAATATTTATGCAGTCTGGAATGATGGGAGTTCTTTTGAAACGCCTGCAGAACGAGGTCATTTCTTATTTTGCAAATAATTGCATTTAAAATTTACCTATATCTCTATATGTATGTGTGTGTATATATACGGGAAGACACAATTCTTGGCAGAGCAGGTTTAATTGCCAGCCTGCCTTAATAAGAAATGGGCAATAGCAGCTTTTAATTACAATTGTGGCTAGAGCAGGACACCTCAGCAATCAGGCCGATCCTGTCCTCCATGCTTCCCTCCTCACATGTTGGAGGACAATGGCAAGTCATTAACGAGCTATAATGGGAAAAGCCGTATCTAATGATTACATTCTCTTAGCGAGGCCGGGCGGGTGAATAACCACCGGGGTACTTTTTCTTCCCTTTTCTCCTCGCTAATAGCCTTGCTGGAGCTGCTGAAGCCTGGCCCAGCTGCCGGGCCACTGACTGCTCTGCTTGGCTCCCGGTGCCAGTGATTGAGTGCCCAGCCCTGTTCTGCTGTCTGTTGCACTGTGTAGATCTGGAGTCGCTCCACGGGCTTGCATTTGTCTGACATAAATGGGAGCAGAGCCTGGCCTGCTTCAGCTCCCTTACCTAGTAGCTGGAGGAGAGCTCTGATTAATGATTGATTGCTGGTATTAATTTGCTGCGTGTAAGAGGTGTCCAAGGACAAGGCTGAAATGGCTCTTGCGTATCCAAGGGGAGTTGGGAAGAGCTGACGGCTTCAAGGGGAGCTGTGTGCTGGCAGACACCCTCCCTAGAGTGGCTGAGAAACAGGAACCCCTTTGGGAAGGTTTTGAAGTGGCTGGTTAGCTGCTGTGAAGTTATTCTCTCCTTAGCTGCTCTGTGCCTGTACCCACCACAGGTCTCTGGAGACACAGCCTGGTTTCCAGAGGTGCTGTGCTGGTATTTTTCCATATGGGTAGAAACTGCTGGGTGTCCAGCATCTTTAATGTGGGAATGAGATGTTCAAGGGAAGCTCTGAAACTCCAGGAATGCCTGCACACATCATGTGGGACCGTGCATATGATGAAGATGGAATGGAGAAGCAGTTTTTAAGGCCTTGGTCAGAAACAGCCCAGCTTTTAGGCCCTCTGGTCTTTGGAAAAGTGGCTGCAGAGACTCAGACCCTTCCCATCCCAGATTCCCTGGTGCCTGCTACAAACTTGGATCAGAGCAAAGTGGGAAAGAGAAGAGAAGAGGGGAGTACTAAAAAAGTCATGAACGCAAAAGTAGATGATCTGAGAGATATTTCTAGATGGACGTGGGTAGGAAAATGAAAGGGGAATGCTATTTGCATCTTGCAATTAAAATAAATCTGAACAGGAGAGGGAATGGCAGTGCTGAGTCTGTTGATATGTCTGATGAAGCAAAGCTGATTCACCTGGAAGCTGACACAGCTGTGTTAATGTGCTGGCACACAGCAGCTCCTGCCTGCCTGTGAGTCAGCCTCGGTGGGGCCTGGCCTCACCTGGGAGTTAGGAAAGCTGCTGCCTCCCCTTTGACTGGAGAAGGTTCCTTGCTGGGCTCCCACGCATGCACCTAGCCCTGGCTGCAAAGGAACAGCACCCACCAGGCCGAGATGTGGGCTCCACTAACTGTGCAAGCATTTCAGTTGCCACTCATTACTTTGTTTTGTGGGATTGGGGCAGCTGTACAGAGAAGTGGGAGAAAGGAAAGGCAGGGATGTGACTTTTTGAGCGTAATTGCAGCGATTTACCCATTTGCAGTTGGGAGCACAAGTGAGCTGGCAGGCAGGGCTTGAATGCTGGGGAGCAGCAGCAGTGCTGCCATTTGGGATCAGAAGGGGGAATGAAAACCCTCAGCTCTGGGAGCAGAGAATTCTCCTGCACCCCCAGCATGCTCTAAAAATACCTATTGGTAATCAAGCTCCCGCCGCTTGCCTTTGTGTCTCCCTTGCTGGTGCTCATCAGGCCCTCAGGTATAAATAGCAGTGCTCTTGACGAAGCCACTCTCTGTTGTTTTGATGTCCCAAATGCTGTGGTGGCGCTCAGTGTGGTCCCGCAGACCATGGGCTGGCTCACAGCCAGGGAACCAGCTCTGCCACAGACCCTCCTGGGAGGGTGGTGCTTGGGCACCCACTCACAGGGCACTCATGGGAGAAATGCAGGGCTGGAAGGAGATGCAGCTGTGTGTGCATGCAGGGAGACAGGCTCAGTACTGCTTCTTTGGAGTTTTTCTGTTGTCCAAGCTAGAAATGACTGCTTGGTCTGTTGGATATTACAGAAGCATAGAATGGTTTTTGTTGGATGGACTTGTAGATAATTTCCTTCCACCCCCTGCCATAGGCAGGGACACCTTCCACTATCCCAGGCTGCTCCAAGCTCCATCTAATCTGGCCTTGAAAGTTTCCAGGGACAGGGAAACCTGTGCCAGGGTCGCACCACCCTCACAGAGAAAAAATTTCTTCTTAGTAGCTAATCTAAACCTTCCCTGTTTCAGTTTAAAGCCATTAGTTCCTGTATTTTTCCCCACCCCGGATCCTTCAGGCTTGAGCTCCTTGTGTAAGTCTCAGAGTAGCAGGAGATGGAATGGGCAGATCTGCAGATCAGCCCCTCTCCCTGTGCAGCAAGGCTGGGTGTTTGTAGAGCCCAGCAGAGCTCCTGGCAAACCTCTGAGTGTTGTGGGACCCAAAGGAAGAGAAGGAGATGCGATCTCGTTTTTTTCCAATACGTCAGAAGTTGTTATAGAAAAGAGACCGATCGATTGCTTTCCGTGTCCACTGCTAGACAGAACAGGAAGGAATCAGATTAATTTGCAGTAGGGAAGATCAAGGTTAGATATTTGGGAACAGCAGTCTGCTGCAAGCATTGGAAAGCGCTGGGAGGGGATGGGGAGATCGGTGTGTCTCATGACAGGGGACTCTATGAGCAAATTGGTGCTGGGGGTAGGATGGGGATGGGGACAGCTGGTGCTGCTCTGTGGAGGGGTCTGGGACAATCTGTAAGTGGTGGCTTCCCAGTGTGATGTTGTCCCTCCTTGCCAGATGTGGGCACAGTGATGGAGGCTGCAGGGATACAATGCTTATTAAGCAATTACTGGGGGAAAGCAGAGAGGTGTCTCCAAACTGGCTGCTCTGCAGCTTTCCTGTGCAAACTGTCTCGCTGAAATCCAAATGTCATCCGTCATCAGCAGCTGAACAGCCTCTCCGAAACCTCTGAGTGGGACGTATGCACTGGTTCATTACAGCTGTCATCCTGCTGGTGCTTGGGTTTATTTGTGGTGGTGGTGGTGGTGTTGTTCACAGAGAGCCTCTGCTGTGCTTTTTGGACATGAACGCTAGCTCCGGGGGCTGAGAGCTGCAAGAACTCCCATCTGCTTGCTCCGAAGGCAAAGGCTGTGTCAGCACCCACCGTGGCTTCCTGAAACCATGCAGGGATGCAGTCAGAGAATTGATTTAGGATGGAAATAACCTTTTAAGGCTATTGAGTCCAGCTGTTAGCCCAGGACTGCTAAGCCCATCACTAACCCATATCCCTAAATGCCACATCTCTGCATCTTTTAAGTCCTTATGGGGATGGTGACTCCCCAGCTGCCCTGTGCAGCCTGTGCCAGGGCTTGATATCCTGTTTGGTGAAGAAATATTTTCTAATAGCTAAACTAACCCCTCTGGTGTTACCCTGGCATGTCTCTGTAAGCAAAGGCAGCAGCCTTCATTGCATCCTCCCTGTTCACTTTTTTGCAAGGACTTGGAGAAGTGGGACCTTGGCAGAAGGATTTGAAGGGGATAGGATGAGGAGGGACAAGGTGGGTTTCCAAAGCTGCAGGCCTTATGGGAGATGTGGCTTGACTTTCTCCTATGCCCCGTGGTGGGTTAGAACACATTGGCACCCCAGCTGTTTCCCCTGGGGTAGGTGTCCAGCTTACAGCTTTCTCCACTGAGCCAAAAGCTCTTTTGCTCCCAGGAAGGAATTTCTTGAGACCCTCCTGGGAAGCACAGAGCTCAGCATCCCCCTGTTGCAAGAAACTTGCTCCAAATCTTCCCCCACAGTCTGTTGCAGGGTTAAAACATTATCCCCCAGTGCAGTCAGTGAGGGAACCAAATGTGGAGACAGGAAAGAGGAAGCCTAATGGGAAGGTAATTAAAGGACATGCCAGGATAGATGGATGAATGGAGTGGAGGGAGGATGTGGAGGGGCTATAGAAACACATTAATACATGTATGAGGAAGGGAGAGATGGACGACAAGATTAATTTACGATCGTTCCTGTCTATTATTATTCTGAGTCAGACACTCAGATCACATTTGGAAAGTCTCCAAACCTGCCCTGATGCCATAAGGTTAATACAAGGCCAATGGCTCAGCGAGATCCCCTGGGCTCGGAGCCGGATTAGACAAACTCCAGCTGAAACCTAAGGTGGGCAGATAGGGGAGCAAGAGATAAGAGGGTGAGCAGAGGGGTTAGAGGGCTTCATGGCTGGGATTAACAAGTGATGATACAGGCTGGCACCAGCTCAGGGTCACCAGAGGAGCGTTATCATCTGGGATGTTGGCAGCGCAGAAGCCCAGACTTATTTTAGGTGGGAGAAAGTAGTGCCTTGTTGTTTGTGGGATGGGATGAGGTGAGCTTGTAGTTGGTTGTGCTCCCTGCTTCCTGGGCTGGCTGGATTTGGCCATTGCATTTTGAATCCCTCTCTATCCCAGAGGTGCTTCAGCAGCTGGGGGCAGGTAGGGGTTTTGGAAATTTTTGCAGCCCACGGGCTGCTGACCTCCTGCTTGGGATTTTTATAGGTCTCGGCTAATTCGCAGGAAGTGGGGAGCAGTGAAGGACTTTGTAGGGTGTGAAACCTGAGTTCAGACCCCCAGGAGAGGTTGGTTTGCTGTAGTTCAGGGGCAGAAGCTGCAGTGGTGCCCAAGCAGCAATACAGCACATTCCCAGCTTCCCTGTGTGCAGGTTCTGTGCCATGGAATGGCCCTCTCTCCTCGTCAGGGTTGAACAAGTGGCTCACTGGCAGCTTCATGCCTAGCCCATGTGGCTCAGAGGGGGTCTGCAGCCGTGTGATCCACGGAGGGAATTCAGCAGCTCAGGAAAGAGAAGCAGTACTTCACAACAAGGGGTGAGCCAGGAGACTTGTTGGAAACTGCAATCATTAGATGTGCTCCTCCTCGGAAACCTTCTGAGCGTTTTCCTTCCCCTCACTCCTCCTCTGAAGTACAGCTCTTAGCTTCAGTTCCACAGGCTGGGTGGGCTGAGATGGATTTCCCTTTCAAATCATACAGATAGGTCAAAGACAGCCCCAACCAGCTGGAGCAAGGGTGTGCAGGGAGGGAAGGGAGCTGGGAGGGACGAGGGTGCATCGCCTTTTGTTTATTCCTTGCTTTAATAATCGGCTGATTAAGTTGCATTTTTATTTGGTTTCAGTGGCAATCAGATTGAGAGCTGTAATATCCACTCACACCTCATAATTACCATTAATTTCTCCCTCCTCTTGCGAGACAGGGCTGGGGTTGGCACAGGCAGCCGGGCGCGGGGTGAGTGGGATCCCAGCACTTTGGTGTATTGATGAGCCGAGGTAGTGCCCGCTCCTTGGCTGTGTCCGAGCTGGAGGAATTGGAGAGGAGGGAGAAGGGGTGGGGAATGGGGGAAAATCCACCTTAAATCCCAGACAAAGGCAAACCCGGCAAAGTGTCGGAGTCAGCACAACAGGCTGTGTGAGTCTAATTACCATAACGATGTGAAAGAGCCCAATCAGCAATCTGGGGCTAATCTTTCATGTATTACAGGTCTCTCTTTTTGGAGCGCTTCACAGCTAAATGCATTTTTAATGAAGATATTCCTAGACTTGCAGATAATTTCCCACTCTTTACAAGAAGGGTATCAGAGCTCATTAAGTGGGTTGTTCTTCTTTATATATATATATGTATCTGTGTGTGTGTATGTGTATATATATCCCAGTTGTTCAGAAGGCCAACGTCAGTGCGACGGGAAAGGGAAGACATTCCCTGTCTCGGGGAGGAAGGGATGAAGTGGGAGGACTGGCTCTCACCAGGAGAGTTTGCTGTCTGCATCTCCCATGAGTTTGCATGCTTTTCCCCTTCTCTGGTGCAGCCAGATAATCAAATATAATAAAAAAAAATAGTGGGAGGGGGGATTGGGGTGCTTGGAGCAGGATGGGTTGAGGTGAGGCCAAAGCCTCCGCAGTTATTGCAGCTTTAGCTATGGCTGTAGAGGGACTGTAATCATATTATTGCTCCGATGGTGATTTCTCCTATCACATCCTAAAGTGCTGTCAGATGAAATCTGGCTGGAAATTAAGGGAGAAGCTGTGGCTGGCCTGCAGAGGATGATATATTTGGGGAGGGAGAGGGGCTGTCTCCTGCTCCCCGGGATCTCGGCAGATGCTTTCATGGGGAGCAGGGAAAGGAAAACAGGGAGATTGCCTTTAAAGCCTCAGACAGCTGGCTCCTGACAGGAGGAGAACGCAGAGGGTGTGTTTCCAATTATCTCTGTAGATGGGGCCAAATCCCTGGAGGGGACGAGGAACCGTAAGTCAAAATGAGATCGAGGAATTGCCGGAGAGAAACTGGAGCGATGATGGGTCTCGTCCGAGAGCGGCCGTGTGGGGAACGTCACGGTGCTCAATTATAACCTGCCTGAAGGGAAAAGGCTTTGAACTCGAGGGAAGAAGCACTTGCTGTGAGCCTGCGAGCAGGAGGGTGCCTGAAATTTCTCTGATGCCATTGGATCATTGGGTTTTCTCCCGGGCTGTGTGTTGCCAAGTCTTTATTTGAGCCTCGGCGGCAGTGCTGGGGGCTCCTTCCCGCTTGGGATTTAGCTTGTAAACCTAAAAACTGAAAGGCCTCTGGAGTGTAGAAGTCTTTGAATGCACTCTGGAGTTGGGCAGGAGCAGTGATGTGTTAGGTCTGATCCCTTGCTTTCGGGTATGAGCCTTGCAGGAGCTCACTTTGTAGCTGGGACAGACTTGCCTCTTGTGTCTGGATGCTTGCTTTTGGTGGCCAAATTTCCTGCTCCTCTTGCACCTCCTTCCTGCTTGCAGGGAAGTTTGGTTTCTGCTTGGACTTACTTCTGTCCTTTTTCCTTCTAGCTAGTATTTGCAACCATGTTGAGGAGGCTGGGGGAGATGATGGATAAAAGGTTTCATTTAAAGGCAGGACCAGAGATTTCTAGAGAAAATGCTGTGCTGAGGGTTCTGGGAGCAGCTGCTTGTACATCCTGAGGGAATTGCTTCCTTCCTCAGCCTGTGCCAAGGGCATCCAGCAGGAGACTGTGCGTGACAAAGGGTTAAAGAGGCAGAGGAGTGAGAGAGGAGGAGGAGAGCAGAACTTTGCAGGGATGATAAACACCACCGAGGATGATTTTCTCTCCACAGAACAGGCCATTGATCTGTGATTAGAAGAGCTGAAGCTTTTATAGTCCATCAGGTAGGAAATCACATCATTGTGGGTTCAGAGGTCAGAGAAATCGGGGAGAGCATGAGGAGAGAGAAGAGCTGACAGAGCCTCTTGAGTGCCTTGGAAAGGCAAGGAAGATGTGTGGATGAAAAGCTTTGAGGGTCCTCAAAGCAGCCATGGGTCTTCAGCTTGGTTTGGCTGCCCAGGTTGCGACAATTGGGACTTTCCTGACTTGGGCACTGAGTATTGGTCTGGTGGTTTTTTGTTCTATGGGCAGCTTGAGGTGGCCAGACCAGGTCTGAAGTCACAGCTGTGACCTCAGGACGATTTCTCCTGTTGGTCCTAGAGATGCTGCTGGACTGGATGTTAAAAATCATGAAAGGCTGAAGTTTGTCCCGGGAACAGCCACGTATAACCATCACCCCAGTCCGCTTGCTGATGGGGCTGTGCTCTCTGGCGCCAGAAACACCCACTTAAAGCAATCCTTCTGAGTTCATTCCTCCTCTTGGAGATGCTCCTCGAGCTGGAGTCCTTCAAGACTGAAATTTCACTGGGGCTGGGCTAAAAATAGCTTGTAGAGCTGGTGCTCGTATTGCTGCGCTTAGATACTGCGCTGAGTGAATAGATTATGTGTGTGCCTTGGTGCCTGCTGTAAATAACTGGCTGCTGGAGCCAGGTGGGTATTATGGATTAATTCAGTAATTGGTCCATATGGAGCATCTACTTATAATATCAATTTTTCCGTGTACCTCTTAATATCTTGAAAGGAGCTTTAGGAAGATGCACACTCTTAACAAGGAAAGGAAAACTAGGAAGAGCTCATTTAGCAAGAGGATGGAGGGGAAGGTCAGAGGATGAGCTGTCAAGTAGGCTGGTAAAGGGTTACTCTCAAGCAGATCGATCACGTGTAATTTGGCCTTGCTCTGAGAGAAAAAGGAATAACAAAGGTAGGGCAGATTAAATAGAAGACAAAGGGAGAGTTTGTGATTACAGCCTCTGCTGTCCTGCTTTTCCCCAGCCCTGTGACTGCAGCTGTACCACTCATTTTCTGCCTGTTATTTTGCCTCTGGCCTCAGCCCCGTGGCTTCTCAGCGGGGTGTTTTAAAAATATGATATGATTCCTTTGCCTTCTGTGTTTGGAGACCCATAGCAGGCACTGACCTTTCAAGTCTCTTTGTGATTAAAGTTCTTATTAATTTCCTGTGGGGCTGCAGACACTCTGAGGCAGTAAAGTGTTGGGAGTTCATTAACATGTGGGGCTTTAATTAGTTGGCAAGAAATCCCTCTCTGTCCCGATTTGACCAAGGAAAAAAGAGGAAGGATGTTTTTTAAAAGAAAAAAGTAGAGACAGAAAACGATGTTGAAGTAAAAATAGTCACAGCAAACATCTTCACAGTAGGAACAGATTTCAAGGCTCACAATCTATTTATCAGGCACTTTAGACCTGTGTGCATGCTCCCCATACAAACCATCAGCCATGGCTCTTTACAGACAGACGTGGGGACAATCGTCCCACTGGCACCCAGAGCAGTAAATAATAGTGGCAGGAAGGGAATGAGCAGAAGGGTTTGAAAAACAAGCCAAGAGAGCCTGTGCAGCAGCTTCTGCACAGCCCGATGCTGCCATGGGCAGTGCTGCCTGTTCCCCTCTCCCAAATTTCACTGGAGATACGTGAGGATTGCTGGAAAGCAGATGCAATGAGCTTTGGTGAGATGGGGCTCGATTGTTCTACATTCTGCCTTTTCAGTAGTGCAGGCAGCACCCCTGTTAGAGGAAATACAGGTGGAGCAGAGCCCAGTGTTGGGCTCAGCAGCAGCCCAGAGGTGCTCCAGCCGTGGGAATGCACCTTCAACACGTGGTCCTGCTACTTATTTAAACCTTGGGTGGAATGATGTATGTTTGATTGCCCGGTTGATCTATTTGTGACAAGTGTTAAAACACATGTGCATTGATTTTCTTTGAGGAGCGTATTTCTAAGGGTAATTTAATAGTGGTGTTGAGCATAGCTCTTACTGGCCAGGGAAGAGGAGGAGGGAGGGAAGGGGGGATTAGATGAAGAAGAGAGAGACGCTAATGGCGTTTTCACAATGCAATTGCTTAGGTCAGTGAAAAGCTGTCACAGTTTAATGCACTCGCTTGTTGGGGATGTTATCATGTACAGGATTAAGCCATTCCAAAACATGAAAACAAGAGCAGCTTGTTAGTGAGGGAAGCTGTTAAAGAGCTGCTGTTGCAAAGTTATGATCTCTGTGTGGAGGGAGTTATGCTGTGCTTCTCCTGCTGCCAAGACCGTGGGGATGCTCCTGTCTTCTGGGACCAGCTGGTCTTCATCTCCCCTTTTCCTCGAGGAGTTGCTCCTTGGCATTTGATCCTGGATCCTGAGAGGTCATTAGGGGATAGGCACAGAAAGTCTGGAGCCTGGGTGAGGGTAAATCTGTGTGTATCTCTTGGCTCTGGGCCGAGATGTTTGGACATGCCATGGTGTTGTGACCAGGAGCAGCAATTCAGTCTGGGGCTCTCTGGGCGTGTTCCCCATCTGCCAGGGACATAGAGTCCAATATCCACATACCATCTTCTCAGAGCCTTAGTGGATTTGCTTCTTGACTCCTAATGAGGAGTAAAAGATTTTCTACTGGCTCAGGCTGGGATCTAAAAGTCAAGCTGGGCTTTTCCAGATGAAATACTATCCTTGTTCATATCTGTGCAGCCTCCTTGTCTCTTGTGGGATTGCAAAACCAGTACTTGGATGGCAATAGCTCTGCTCATCACACGACAGTCAGGGGAGGCTCAGCTCCCTCCTTCTGGGCTAACTCCACATGTCTGCCAGGAACAGAAAGCATTACAAGCTTGTGTGTGTCACCCAAAATCAGCAGCTCCAGCTCTGGATATGTGTGGGGAGCCGCTTTGTGGAATGGGATGGATAGGCTGTGCATCTCCCCATTGCCAGTTCTCACAGCGGGCTGTATTTTAGTCTCTCCCCATGCTAGCGTGTGAGCTCCTCTCTATCATATGCAATATCATATGCAATATTTAGTTTTCCATCCAGTCTGCTTTCAGTTGTTGAAAACAACGGAGCATCTCCTCCTTCCTCCTGGGAGATGTTTGCACTACCCTGTAGATGTTGGCATCAAGAACTTATTTCATATATGTACTTGACCTAAATTCTCTCTCTCTTGCAAATAGCCACAGTTTTTGCCCTCTGGCCATATCCTCTCTCCCAGTATTCCCTCTTCTTCAGAGTGTTCACACTTGAAATACTTACGGTTGCAATAATACAGGTGCCTTTATATGTATTTTAACCAGGCTATAAATCCTGCTTGTTGACAAGGTTATTGTTATCTGGCTTCTGCCATGACCCACTGTTAAAATACATGACATAAATTACACAGAACATATCATACAAGCCATTTTTCCTCGTATGAAGTCTGATAAATATTAATGGCCCATTGCTGTAGCTTTGTACTGTGGTAGGATTGGAGTCAATGAGGTTGATCCGAGGCATGATAATTGCTGGTGGACACGGACCCCAGGCAGCTCTGAATTAGCTGTCTCTCCAAGCACTGTGCACTTCTGGATCTCTGAACTGTGTCTCCAGGGGGTTAATTTTGGCCTCTGTTTTCTCAGATTCTGTATAATAGAAGGAAGACTCAGGTTGCATGGGACAAGTCTACCCAAAACTCTTCCTGTGCTGATTTGTCCTCACTTGGGTTATCTATAATATTAAATACCTGCATTCATTCATCTTTGCCACAGATGGCAAGACAGCAGTGCGGATGTCACCTCTGTCCCCAGGCACACATCACTGCTCATCCCTCGTGCCCTTGGGACCCGTTGCCCATACCTTCCCTTATCTCCCCAATCTGAATTTTCAGCGCCTGCCAACTGCAAATGGCATTTTATCCGCTGGAAATGTGAATCCGGTCAGTGGCGTCGGCTCCGTCACGCTTATCAGAAATGCATTATCAGGTGGGGATTAGACAGAACCTCGTGCTCCTGTTGCTATCCATGCCAGGCGAATAATGAATAATGAAAATTCCCAGGACCAGAGACAAACACACTTGACAGGCAGGGAAGCGCCTGCACTGCCTTTCACTCACTTTAATGTGACAAACGTGGCTCCTTCAGAAATCTTTCCACTCCATTCACCATGGCTTTTTTTTTTTTTCCCTCCTCCTGCTGCTTCCCCACTCTCCCAGCCCCTTAGCCCCCGTGCCATGGAGGTGGATTCAGGAGGTCATTTCCACCCTGACTTCCATCCAGCTTCATGAAGACTGCCTTGTGTTCACACATGGATGCTGTGTGGTTTGGGTCCTCACCTGCTCTGAACTTTGCTGTTGCAGCATCTCTCCCCTGTTGTCAGTGAAGCTTTCACACGGGGACAGAGTGTGGCAAAGACATTGCTCTGCTACACAGCCCTCACTTCCATGGACTCAGTGACTTTGGTGGGGATGAGAGCAAAGGGATTGTGTCTCCCAGGATATCAGTCCTGCATCCTTCAGTGCTGACCTTCCCCAACCCTTATGGTTTTGCTCCCTGCTCCTCTCCCAGGCACTCCAGACCTGTCCAAGTCTCATCCTGCACTACAGATACTCCATTTAACTCGAGTCCTTGCCCTTTTCTCAGGGTCAGTGGATGCTTGGTTTTATTCTGTCTCGTGCCTGCCCTTCCTGAGCAGTGGAAAGAGTATGGGGGCTGGGGCTGACCAGCCACTCTTGGATTTTGAAGTGTGTAATTCAGGAGGACTCAACTCCTTGTCACAGTCAGTGTAAGAATGAGAGCAGCAGGTCCTACTGTAACATTCCTGGGCTCAGAGAGAGCTTTTTTCTGTGGCTGTCCTCCCTGTGCCTTCTGTCTGCCTGCTCTGTATGTTTCCCAGGCAGGGACAGGAAGATGTGGGTTCCACAGTGATGCACACATGCTGGTGCAGGTGGCTGTAAGTGAGCTCTGGTTCTCCCAGGTCCCTGGATGCACTGGAACTTTGTCCAGGATGCTGTGACTACCTGTGGAGTGGGGCACTGCTCAGAGAGAATGGGGCCAAGGAGAAGGTGTTTGTTGCTGACCAGATATGGGATTTTTCACAGGACTCAGGTCTGGTCTGCTTCTTGTCTCACGTAAATCAGCCGTGGCGATGCCATCTGTAAAGGCTGTCTACACAAGACACAACTACAGCATGGGTTGTTTTTTTTTCCTGCAGTTGTCATCTAGAAGCAGGCAATAAATTTTATGGACCAGGGTTTATTGAGCACAGAGGATGAGGAATTGAGCTGCCTGGCTTGAATCTGAAGCTGATGTTCTGGAGGGAACAAGCGCTTTCAGACGAATGCTTCAATCACTCACTGCCCACTTTCCGGAGGAAGTCAAATGTCCGTGTCCCATGTTGGCATTTCCGGGGGAGCAGAGCCCTGGTGCCAGCCCTCCCCTGCCTTTGCCCTATCTATCAGGGGTGACATCTGTCTCCTTCCCAGCCTGCCTCTTTAAAAAGCATCCAGGCTGCTGCTGGGAGGACGTCTTGGCTTGGCACCGGTGGTGACAGTCCCTCTTGACGCAGTCTTCTTGGCCGCGTTACACCAGCTCCGTGACTCCAGCTCTTCCTCCCATCCACCCGGCAGGGAGGGAAGGAGCTGTGAGCCCGCATCACATCTGCTGCGCAGTGTGAGCCTTTGCCAGCGAGACTCCTGCTCATTAATGTCAAACTTATTTTAGCAAATAATGCACATTTTCTCGTCCTGGGGAAGGAGTTGGTGCCAGCAGCGATCGTGGCAGCTCCAGAGGAGATGCAGCCCCAAAGCAGTGGGATTTGGGCATGGGGTGGGAATGTGCTGGGGAGTGTGGGCGTGAGGTTTGCTCTATGCATGAAAATGATCCTGGAGTGTCATGTCTGGGACTCTGGGCCAAGCATGCAGTCATAAAATCATAGAATAACCTGGACTGGAAATTATATCAAAGATCAAGTTCCAACCCCCTGCAATGGGCAGGGACATCCTCCTCCATCCCAGGTTGCTGCAAGCTGTTTCCAACCTGGCCTTGAATGCTTCCAGGGATGGCACATCTATAACTTCTCTGGGCAACATGTGCCAGGACCTCACCATCCTCCCAGGGAAGAATTTTTTTCCCTATATCTAATCTAAAACTACTCCCTATCAGTGTGAAGCTTCTTTCCCTTTGTCCTGTCACCCCATGCTCTTACTTGTAAACGTCCCTCTCCAACTTGTAGAATCCCTTCAGTCCTGGCCATATTTCCACACTTGTGAAGCCAGTTTGTGCCACTGGCTCAAGCAAGAACAGATGGGAGTTTTGAAGGCTCCACAAACACACAGGTTGTACTTCTTTAGCCTTTTTCTGCAGAAGAAGTTTATATCCTTTTCTCTTCAAGCACATGGTTCTCTTCACATAGAGGGAAGCTGGGGGAAGAGGCAGAGAGAGCCCCAGTCCTCTCCTCTCTCTGCCAGTGCTGCAGTATTCAGTAGTTGATGCTTGTGGGAGGATTTGCCAAAGCACACCTTGTTGACCACTACCCCAATTCTCTGACTATCCCAGAGCAGAGATGAGCTGGTGATTTATTGTTCACGCTACAAAAAGAGAACTCCATCTCTGGTGATGCTCACAGGGTCGCTTCTGTAAGCCGAGACAGCTCATCTGTTTTAGCAGAGCCAGTATTTCAAAGACCGCCACTGTTAGCTGGCCATTATCATCCCCATTTTTCATACAAATCAATTCAGGCACAGTCAGAACACAAGAACAGTAGATAACAAGGAGCCAAAAAATAGCCAGAGGTCCTGGCACCAAGCCCTGGGATTGAACTGTTTTGACTATGATGCCTCTGAAGGCATCTGAGGGTACCTCCTTTCTCTTTGTCAAGGCTGTTGGTGCTGGTTTGTGCCTTCACTGCAGTCTAGATGTGGTTTTATCCATCAGGTTTTAGATGAGTGGGTTCCTCCTATAGTGCAAACACCACTTTACGGAATCAGAATGGTTTGGGCTGGAAGGGACCTTAAAGCACATCTCGTTCCACTCTCTTCCATGGGCAGGAACACCTTCCACTATTCCAGGTTTCTCCCAGCCCCATCCAGCCTGGCCTTGGACCCTTCCAGGGATGGGGCAGCCACAGCTTCTCTGGGCACCCAGTGCCAGGGCCTCACCACCCTTACTGTAAAGAATTTTTTCCGTCTATCAAACCTGAATTTCTGAAACATCTTAAATTAAATACCTTTAATTCTGGACTCCTTTTCCCTCATGGGACAATTGCAGTTGACGTTAATGGAAGTTATTTATTCCCATTAATGACAGTTTCTGTTATTGTGCTATTTTTGTATAAACTGCCCTGAAGGTCGTGAGCAAGGTTGGGTGGCTGCTCCAGGCAGTCCAGTGTTCTGGGATAACCCAGAGGACCTGCTCAGTCTTGAGCTCTAGCTGGAGACACAGGAAGAGTCCTTGGAAACCTGAAAAAATTTGGGACTAGAGCTTGGAGGAAAATTTCCTTTCGAGTATATTTTTCCCACCCGAAAAAGACTGCCTTTGTCAAGAGAGACACTGACGTGGGAAACATCTGTTCTGTGCTAAAAAAAGGGGGAAAGGCGGATAGAGGGAAAAACTCAAAAATGTGATTTCCCCCTCCCCTCTGCTTGTTAAGCAGCAAAATGGAAACAAGAATAATTGTGAGCATATGGGGTGAAAAATAATAAACAGGCGAATAAAGTAAAATGATGTTCTGGCTGGGCAGCTGATTTTTTTCAGTTTTGTTTCATTTGTGGATGTTGGAATTGGTATTGTGGGGGGATATGTTGTCAGTAAAACAGACAAACAGAGATCAGTCAGATGAAATTAATTGTGAGGCTGAACACACAGGAGGCTGAACACGGAAATAACATTGCATTCGTGGGAGCTCTGAGCCTGGGCTGAAAGAGGGGTGGCACTCGTGACCTGCTGGCTTGGAGGTTGTCCATGCAACCCAAAATCATCCCATTTATGCTAATGGAGCCTCTCCTAACCCACTCCAGTCCTCTGGGAGGAGGGGGCAGGCGGGAAGCAGCCTGTGGTTGGAGTCTTGCGTGAGAGATGAGCACTAGACTGGAGTACTCTTAGCAGATGCCAGCTCTGAACTTTCTGCCTCACTTGAAACGAGCGGTGTTTTTTCTCCTCAGCTGTAGAGGAGGGGGCTGAGTGGAGGCAAGAGCAGAGCTGCGATCCCGCGTAAGCGATAGCACGTCAGGCAGAAACGAAATGCTGCTTCCACTTCTCCCAGGCTGACACCTGAGCAGTGCCTGGGCATCATCTCCCCCTCGCCTTGCTGAGCTTGTCTTTCCTCAGGGTTGATGAGCGTGTACCCAGCCAGCGACAAGAGTGGTGGTGGCAGTGAGGACAAAGTGTGGTGTTTGATCTGGGGTTTGGCGGGAGTGCTTTCTGCACCTGTTTGTCACTGTCCCTGCTCCCCCTGGCAAAGCAGTTCTGTGTTTCCATTGGAGGATGAATCTGTCTTCACAGCCAGAGAGGACAGAGGGAAACAGCTTCATCCTGCAGGAAGCAGGTATAACATGATAGGCCTCCTGAATTCCAGCGTGACAGTGACAGCCATTTGCGAGATGGCCTTTGCCAGCCAGGAGCTGAAGCTCTGTCCTCTCTAACCCATGTGCCAATCCTGCAACCCATCTGTCTTGTCACAGGGTGTGCCCATGCCTGATGATGGCCATTCCTCAGGTCTCCTTGGAGGAGCAGAAGGCACCAGTGGCATTAGAAGGCCCAGGACACTGTGCCTGTGTGAAGGATGGTCATGGCCATGTTGCCCTGCATGCACCAAGGGCACACAGGCACTGTGGTGGCCAGGACCAGGTGACCTGCAGGGTGCAGGTGTAGCTGCTCTATGCAGCCCATGAAGGTGGGGCACAGGGCACTGCCCAGCCCCCTTGCTCTTTGGTCCAGGTCTCCAAAAACCAAGGAACAGGATCAGTTTCCCCTCATGCCTTGTCATCCCACAGGTGAGCTCTCCTCCCCAAAACCTCTGCACTCAAATTCCCAGCTCCAATCCCAGCTTTGCAAAGCTTCTTGTTGGGATCATGGGTTAGGATTCTCTCCCTTCCTGAGGGCTGGAAAGTTGCCTCTGGCCACCTGGTGCACTTGCCTTTGGATTTGCAGCTTCTCCTGCTCATTAGCTCATAAATAATATGGACCAGCAGTGTTCAGTGCTAATTAATTTTGTGAACTGAACCAGGGTGAATGGGGTAATTGCCCGTGACGTGTGCAGGCCGCCAGGTGAGCCCTCCTGCTTTTGCCCTCCTTGTTTACCAGCTCCTCTCTGTTTATTTTAAGAAGCATTTGGTCCCTTCTCCATGTGCAGAAGAAAAGCCATGTGATCCAGCCCAGAGAGAGCGCAGCAGGCACTGAATATTAAATTAAAACACATCCTCGCTTATACACAAAAAAACCCCAAGCTGGAAAGGTTAAGAGCTAACAGAGATCCTCAGAACAGTCTCTGTCTGTTTGGAATGAATTAATCAGACCATTAAACAAATCTTTTAATCTAAAGTATCCCTTTCATTTCAGTACTCTGTAAAACAAAGTGACTGGAGTATTGAGGGAAGAGTTTGCCATCACGATGCTTTATTTGTACTAGGGAGGCGGGTGGTGTGATGATTTTTTTCTGTCCCTGTCTTCCTCTTTTGGAAACAAAAGCAGGGTTAGAAAGAGCACATGAGCTGGGACTCAATGGGCTTGGAAAAGGCTGAATTCCCATGGTTCACGAGGTGTTACATCATGAGCAGAGAGTGGTTTTTTTTATCTTGGGAGGAAGAGCAAGCACGGGAAGAGGCAACATCTGAAATGGAGATGAACAGTATGTGGAAATTATGGGGTGTTGACGGCTTGAGATAGCAAGGCTGGAGCAGGGAACGCAGAGAGCATTACTGAGGTCTTGGAGCCCAGAACAAGCAGGGAAGTTGTTTCTGCAAAGGCTTTGTGGAGTTTGTCAGAGACAGGTCTGGGGAGTCACAGAGGTGCTGGTGGATGCTCAGAGATCTCAGCTGCAAACTGCCACAGGCTTTCCTCAGCCCAAGCATCCTCTGTTGAGGGGTCTGGGAGGATCGTACGTATGGCAAAAAGCTCAGAAACTCTGAGTGCTACCTTGGGCAACTCATATCTGCAAGGCAGGCACTTTCTGTAGTGCTAAGCAGCTCTGGGGCCTCTTGAGTTGTGTTTTTAAAGGCAGTTGTGAAGCTGATGGTGCTTTAAGCTTCCAATTCCTGTTGGCTCAACTGGGAACCAGTGCCTTAGCATCCAGCTCTTTAGGGTGGCACAAAAAGCAGCTCAGAACTCTGTGAGGATGCACTCTTCCCCTGTTCTTTACCCTTTAAACAGTGCTTGATGGCATTTTTAAAGCCATTCCTGTTTGGGTTTTTTTCCCAGCAGAATGTGTGTAGGAAAACCTAATGTAGTGACCTGGACACAGCTTGTGTGTGTGTTCCCCTTGCCACCCCATTTTGGCACTTGCACCCAAATATTTGAGAAAATGCTACTATCACTCTCACATGTGCAGAAAGGGAGAGGCAGAGAGAAAGATAAACCCAGGTAAAATCAGGCAATCCTGTTGCAAAATCAAATGTATCCTTTTTTTCCACCTTATTATTTTTTTCTCCCTTTTTAATACACTCTTCAAAGCTTGCTAAGATTAAGTGCGCGATTTATCTTCGCCAAGTTTGAATTTTAAAAGGAACAGCCAACTGTGTGATCGTATTATTAATATTTATACCTCGTCACAGAATGTTGACAGATTAATTATGCAATATGGTATAAAAATCAGCAGGCAGCGTGGGAGGGCGGTGGCAAAGTTCATGTATTAATAACACAGCGGGGTGGCTCGCGCGCTCCCTGTGTGGCTCCCTGTTATCAGCACCTCATCCCGCGCCCAGCGGAGGCACCTTCATCCCGCTGAAGGGATGAGGATGCTGACAGCGAGAAGGGAAAGACAAATGGAAAAGGCTGAGGAATCCCAGCTTTTTTGTGCTGCTCCAGGAGCCTCTGTCGGGTCAGGGAGCAGGTGTGAGGAGCTTCATAAGCCTTCTTGGCCTAAAGAATACCAAGAGGTGCCTTTGTCAGTGGAGGTGCTGAATCAGGAGTTGGGGGTTTGCTCCAAAGCTGTCTCTTTCATCCTGGCTCATCCCTCCACCCCACCAATTAGCCCGTCTCTTAACGAGTGGTGTCAGCCTGTCTTGGCAAAATTGCTTCTCTCTCACCTGTCCGTGGTGGCTGGTGCTGTGCTGTGCCTCTTCTGAGTGCCTCTCCACCAGGCACGTTGGAGAAAGGTTTAAATCATCTTTAGTGGACAAATATGAGATGGATGGTTGTACAGGGAGAGGCTTTTCCTTCCCCAAGAAGTCAGCTTGGGTTGTTGGGCACAGCATCTGAGAGATTTATATAGGGAGAAATAGGAAGTGAAAATTGTGTGAACCCCAGGGGTGGGAGCAAAGTCATCTGAGAGCACCCTGGTGTTGTTTGCTGCCCAGCCCTGACTGGAGAGTTGAAGTTTGTAGATGTTGTGAGAAGGATCTCTGGAGTTTTACCTCTCAGGATCTTCTGGGTTTCTCCTAGAGATGTGCATCCTGTGAGCCTGATCCTGCCCTAGGGCCTCTATCCATTGGCATCCACTTCGCTGAGATGGATGTACGGACACTAAGTTAAGGTTGGGTGTGTGGATGATTCATGCCAGCCAGCCTGGCTGGACAGCAGAAGTCTGTGGCTGGGAATAAATCCTTCAGCCTGGAGCTCAACATTTGCCATGGGCAGAGCTGCCTGTGCAGCTCAGCTGTCCCCTCCGGTCACCCTTGGTGTGAAGGAAAGCTTGCCCTCCCAAAGCCCTTTGGGGTTGCTATTTCCATCCTAGCCTCTCTCTGCCTAAGTGCTGCTCGTTTGGATTTTTTTATTAATGAATCTTTTTCCTCAGTGTGTCTCAAGGGGATGTTTGATATGAAACGATTTGCCTGATCCTTCTCAAATAATCTCAGGCGGCGTCTGGGTCAGGCTGTTGGAGGGCTCTTTGTCAGAGAAGCTCTGGATCTTAGAAAGGTAGCACAGTGCATCTCTCTCCTGCTCTCCTTTTGTATCCTGCTTCTGTTTGGCCCTGGCACAAGCTCTTTCCTAAAAAAACCCATCCATGTGCAGCCAGGCTATGGAGAACAGCCTTTGGGGAGATGTGCAGAGGCATTTCAAGACAGATATCCCAGTTCCAGTGAGGTGTTTAACCTGCCAGACAACAAAGAATGTCATTTAAGGTGGCTTTTCAAAGCCTTTCCAAGGATTTGGCTTCTCAATTTCCATTCAAATGAACTTTCCCTGTTCTCTTTCTTGCAGCTTCCCGATGCCTCTTTTTACAGCCTTGGCCTTTCAATCTTAATTAAAAAAATGGAAAGAACAAAGGCACAATTGAGCGAAGCACTTCAACAAATGGTTGAAGTAACAGATTTTCCTGGCTTTCAGTGCAGGCTTAGAGGTGTTTTGGGACTTTGCTCCATGAAATTGGGGTCCTAAGGCTATTGGTGCAAATCCCTCCAGCTTTTTCACCCCAGAAGCAAGTCCACATTGATGGGAAATGTTTTTATCTACTTGGAGCAGGTTCTCATCACAGCAACTTGAGTTATAAGGGGGGGTTCCCCCCCACCCCTCATTTTTGTGGATTTCTTTTCTAATTGAGATGGAAACAAAGGCAGAAGCCTCTGAGTTCTTTAGAAAATGTTTTTTTTTTCTGCTAATGGCAAAGTTGATCTCCTTCCGGATGGCCAGGCAAGATTTGTCAACATTAGCTGTCAGTGGCCCTTAAGTAGATGTGAATCTGGAAATGCAAAAATTGGCTGTTAGCAAAAGGAGATTGGGAGCACACGGTGAGGGGAATGGCAAGGAAAGTCCAAAACGCCAGCGGATAGAGCCATCCCCTGCAGCTTCCCAGTCAGAGCTGGACCTTCCTCCCAGTCTCCTCCTGCATTTCCAGATGATAAACGTTGGATAATTGATTTATTCTGGCCGTGTCCCACCTGGCTGTCTGCTGTCCCCTTTCCCCCGAGTGCCTGCAGCCTCTTTCCTGCCCTGCTCCACTGCTCCCCCACCACACGAGGACACAGTGCCGTGGCAGGGAGCAGATGGACAGCCCATCTTGTAGGCATCAAGTGCAGGAGGCTCAGTGCTGGGCTCTTTGGAGGCTGACAGCTCCCAAGACCCCAGAATGTTGCGAGGAGCAGTCGAGAGGCGGCTGTTAGTCGGTGGGAAGGCAACTTTTGCTGGCTGAAGGTCCTTTTCCAAGTAGCCCTCAAGGTTAAAGTTGGATGCTCCTTCCAGATGGTCTCCATCTGATGCATCTCATTATGGGCTTCAGCTGCCTCGTGTTCCCGGCCTCCCAGTGCCAAGAATAACAAGGAATGGAAGCCAGCAACAGTGATGGCTGCTGTTAGAAGGGTATAAGATGATTTAAGGGTCAAGACAAGACCATATGGCCCATCAAGGTCCCGTCGTAACAACCCGGAGGAATATAAAACACCTTGTGTTAGTTCACCTTTCCTGCTTCCTCTCAAGGCTGTTTGCTGTAACCTTTGTGGGAGCAGTTCCCCAGCTCCACCCTGCTCTGATTTATGCCCTGAGCTGCTTTCCAGAGCCCTGTGGGTCCCCTCATGGGGTGCCCTCCTGGTGGGCAGGCAGGAGGAGCAGAGGCATCTTGGGATCTGTGGCTCCAGGCTTAGTCTTCTGTCACCCTGCCTGGTTTAGGGAAAGCTGGGAGACCCTGTGTGTGCAGCTGTGAAATTGGGTATCATGTGTGAGCCCTTTTGGCACCTGAGGGTGTGCTGGAGCATTCACTGCTCCTGCCAGCATTTCTCATCCCTGGATTGATGTGAAGTGGCCCCTTGGTGTCATTGGTGGCTCACACCTCCACTGCTTCCTGCCCCCTCAGCCCTCAGCCAGCCCAACTGCTAAGCTGGATAAGCCACATCTGGTTGGTCTTTCCTTGAGATTCAGATGCATCTGAAGTGTGCTCAGCTTGTTGTCTTCTCAAATAGTCTGGGGCTTTTCCTTGGTTCCCCTGTGGACTCACAGCCTTCCTTTACCAAATTCTGCTAAAATAACACTCATTTTCATGGGCAGGAGAGATGTGCACCCTCACTTGGGAAGAGGGTCTGTCCGTGTCCCATCACTTCAATTCCAAGGTGAAATTCAGCATCCTGGCACAACCAATCCAAGTGCTGTGGCTGCCCAGATAAATCTGCATTTCCGAGAGGGAGTCGATGCTTCCTTGGAGTGTCAGCACAGGGCTTGGCCTGCAGCGGGCTGGAGGCAGAGATGCTCCTGTTCCCGAGGCTTTTCCCAAAACGGCAGCGTGTGTGGGTGTCTGGGATCATGTGGGCAGCCACACCTTGGGGCTGTGGCTCCTCGCCCCGGTGCTGTGTCTCTGCCCCACTTTGGTGATGGGACAGCCACATTCCATGCTTGGCTCTTGTCCGGCAGTCCATTTCACTTTGGTGATGGGACAGCCACATTCCCTGCTTGGCTCTTGTCCCGCAGTCCATTTCCCGAGGGAACACTTACAGCACTGACCTTAAAGAGCAATTTCGGGCAAGCACGGAGCAGCTCAATTGTTCATAAACCTGACATTTATGTCTCAGAGATTCTTCCTCTGCAGAATGCACTGCTCTTTATGATTTTATCAAATAAAATGCCCCTTTGCCCCCAACCAAGCTCTTTCTCCTTCCCTGATGTTTTTGTAGGGCAATCATTGTGAATGGAGAGCTTGAAGGCATCTGCTTGTCCTTAATGTCGTGGCACGGCGAGGGTTAGGGAGGTGCTTGTGCAGGCATTAGCGAGCACGGATGGGTAGGACTGAGCTCTGGTCCTCTAATGTTGGTAATTACTGAGCAGGGATTAGGGACTTGCACTGCGCGCACGTAGAGAAACTGAGTATTAAATGCAAACAGATCAAACCACCTGACGGACCTGCAAAGTTTATTCCTGGGATTTTCACTGCTCTACTGCAATGCTTCCTGGGCATTCAGATCATTTCTCTGCTCATCATGGGGGTGGCATGGCGGGTTTGAAAGCAGCAATGTGGTGTCATCCCAAAATAGCTGCTAACTGGGGGTAGGATAACTAGCCAGGATGCAGGAGTGCATCTTCACCTTCAGACTTCCCACAAAAAGCTGCAGCAAAGACACCAGCTGTGGCCAGGGTACCTGTGTGAGAGCAGCCTTTGATCTTGTCCCAACTCCACGAGGACAGCAGTGACCTGAGACAGGGTTCTCTGCTGCACTGTGTCATCATGTTGCCCAGAGAAGTTGTGGATGCCCCATACGCAGAACTGTTCAAAGCTGGGTTGCACTGAGCTCTGAGCAACCTGGTCTAGTGAAAGGTGTCGCTGCCCACAGCAGGGAGGTTGGAATGAGATGAAATTTAAGGTCATTTCTAACCCAAACCACTCGGGGATTCTGTGATTTCTATGTTTTCTGTGATTCTGTGATCTCCCCTTCCTCAGTGCTGGTGCTGTATCCCAGCTCCTTTCCAGTCACCACACAAGGAAACCCACTGGATGAACAAACACTGCTTACTCTGACCAGGGCATCCTCTATGCAGTCTATTAATACCGGCTCCACATGGAGGGCTTGCTACCCTGGAAGTGTTAATTAGCTTCCCCCCTCCTCCCTCCCATTATTTTCCTGCCTCGCTCTTTAGAAGGTCTCTGAACCAGGAGATCAATGTCTCCAGCTAATCCGCTCTTCAGCAGCTTAGAGAAGCACCACAGAATACTCCGTTTAATTCTCCTCTAACACCTTTGCTAATCATCCTTTCCAGCCCCAGAGCCCCAGGCAGGCGGGGAGGGGAGGGTCCGGATGGGAAGCACAGCAAGCGCTCATTTACACGCGGCACGGAGACACGGCAGGACCTGCACACCGCGGGGGAAAGAGCAGGGGTGCAGGGGGGAAAAGCAGTGAGAAGGAAAGGAGGGGAAGATCCCTTGGGATGGGAAGCGTGGCATCAGCCTGCAAACTGTTTGAATGCTCTTGGAGTCATAGAATCATTTAGGTAGGAAAAGACCTCCCAGTGGTGTTGCTTCCTGTCTTGTCCTCTCCCTCCGTGCTGTAGATACAGGTTGTGTTGTGATCCTGTGCAGATGAAAAGGATAACTGCTTCTTTTGGCCTCTCCACACAGTGCCCTGGAGTCTGTAAGGGCTTGTCAGGGTGAGTCAAACCTCTGAAGCCTGGGATCTGGACTGAGCTGTCTCTCTGAGCAGTGTTCCCTGTTGGCAGGGACATGCAGGAGGTCCCAGGAGTGAGCAGTCACATCCTGCACACTGCCATGGTCAGGACATCATGGAATCATGGAGTCATTATGGTTGGAAAAGGCCTCTAAGATCAAGTCCAACCATCCTCACGCTTTTTGGCTGACTTGAGCTGGGGGCTGTGGGCAGTGGGAGCTCTGGCACTGCCTCTCCAGCTGCTCAACTCCCTGTGCTTGCCCATCCTCCCCTCTGTGGGAGCAGGACTTCTCTGGGGTCACTTTGGCTTTCACAACAGAACTGCGTAAATAGCCGGGGGTGACTGAGAGTCAGACAGAGTCACCCACCCATGGGTGACAGTTGTTGTGCTTTGACTCCTTGGCTCTTGCTGCACAAGTTTACCAGAGGCTGTTTGTCCTCTGTGGAGAAGACAGTGACCTGGATTTAGCTGTGAGGACCTTGCTAAGCTTTTCCACCTCCAACTGCTGTGATCCAGCTAAACAGCTGGGAGCAAAAACCCACGTGGAAGTGCGAGTGCATGCTAATGAGTCGTGTTGCCAAAACCAGAAGGAACCAACTCTACAGGGATTTGGTACTTTTATTTTTTTCCCCTGCTACCCAAGTTCAATAGCAGTGAATTGCATATTTCTCTGAGGCTTCTCAACAAACAATTTACAGTGTAAATATATTTGTTGGCATGCAAATCACTCTGCATTATGAGTCTTGATTAATATTATAATGTGTTGATGAAAGCTTCTAAGTGGTTCTTGGAACTAAGGTTCCTGACAAAGATCAGCTGTTTGGGTGCCCAGTGTTTGCAAAACATTAGATTAGGGTGATTTTTCCCTTTGTTTTGGTTTCTTTCCCCCATGTGTGTTGTTTAATGAGTTGTTTCTTTTCCCCCTCCCTCTGTTTAAGATGCTGAGTGCAAAGTGGCAGTGGCTCTTCAAACCAGGCAATTAATTAACACAATCAAGCTCTTCCCCATGCTGCTGCTACCCCTTTCTGCTCCTTGGCCCCCATGTAAGAGGAATGCTGCTGTGGGGGTGGTCCTCAGCCCCTGCTCCTGGAGATGCTGGGGAGGGATAGAACAAAGGAACAGGGCTATCAGCCATTCCTGTGTGTGCCAGTAGCCAGGCTGGGACATGGAGCAGCAAATCCATGTGTGGATGGAGCTGTTCACTGAGCAGCAGAGTAATGAGGCTTGATTGCCTCTGGAGCCATCCCAGGGGCTTTGTTCCCTTGGAGCCTTTCTGGTGTGGAGGAGAATTCATGGTCAGTTCTGCAAATGTAGCTCCACGAGGCTCCTTCCTTAGAGATTTCTCTTTCCAGGATGGAACAGCTTTGATGTTGTACCTTCCCTGCTGGAACAGTGCTGTGAAGAACCTCAGGGTTCATGAGAGGGTGCTGAGTGACCCCCATCCCACCTTCACTGCTCTTTCCCTGACTGCATTCCCAGCTCCATCCTTTGTGACAGCTCCTGAAGCACCTGGAAAATCTTTTCCTCTTCCACCCCATTCTCCTCACCCAGAGCAGGCTGCTCTGGGTGCTGGGTTGTCCCTGGGGAAGAGGATGTGTTTCCAGCCCCTCTCTGGCATTTGCTTATGGAGACAGGAGACATGGCAGTTACAGGCTTTGAGCACCATCCTCCCCACTCTGGCTTTTGTGACGGCTGCTCTCATTGCTATTTTCCTTCCACCCTTCGGAGCCGAGTTCCCAAAGGTGTCAGGACAAATGCCACACTCATCAGTGTGGCTCTGCCCAGGCAGGCAGGAGCAGGGAGAAAAGGCAAGAAAGGAAAAATAACCCTGTTTTAGCAGGCGGCAGAGCAGGGTTTAGTGACAGCCTCAAGTCTTGATCTTTGTTAAACTGCTGTTTTGCTCAGAGACTGACAGGGAGCACCATGAAATACGGAGTGTTCAGCTTGTACCACTCCAGAGAGCTGTGCAGGTTGTGTGTGGCTCTGCTGTGACGTACCTGGCAGGGACCACACCAGTGGGGCACTCTGAGCTCCCCTGCCCCAGGAACGGGCTGGTTTGGGAGAACATCTCCCCTTTCTGCAGCTTCCCGTGGTGAGCCCACTCCTGGGTTCACTCCCCTCTGTTTCTCAGCAGTCCCGAGTGGATTTCTGCAATGGCTCGTGGTTAATTTGGCCATCCCCAGGGAGAGCAGGATGTCAGAGCCATCCCCACCCTGCTCGTTGCCCTCTGAGTGTGGCAGCTCGTGCTGAGGTCTCGGAGTTGGAGCCAAGCTGGGCAGGGAAAACACAGACACTTAAAGGAGAGACAGAGAGAGAGGGGGGAAAGAGTGATGAGCACACGTGCTTTAAAAGAACACACTGCTTTTTTTTTCCTCTTCCTTTTCTTTTTTCTGAAAGCAGCTGTGCCTTTTTCCAGCACTTTTAACTGGTTGCCAGGGAAACAGAGCAAGGGAGAGTGGAAAGGTTAGATGGATATTGGACGAGGCTAATGCACTTGTTTCAACCAAGAATTGACAGGTGCTTAGGACACCGAAGGTCCTGATAACTCCTCATTTGTACAGCTCCTTTGCAGAGCCTCGAGTACCTCCCTACCACCATTAATTGTGTTTTAATCATTTGCAAATTATAATCCATCTCCATCAGGGGATCTCTAATGGTGGCTTTATGGAGCGCGTCCGCATGTTCCTCAGCCCTTCTGGGATACTGGGGATGAAATATTGGGTACCTTGAGCCTCGTTGGTATGGGTGGTCTGGCTTGAAAGGCCTTTGACTCCAGGAGAGGTCCTGATGGCAGAGGTGGGAATTGCAGCTGGGTGATTTAAACATGCTGGGAAATGCACTGGAGGGAAGCCACTTGTTTGTGGCTGTCTGGTTCTCCCAGAAAAGGGGCTGGCATGGGAGAGGTGGTGATGCAGAAGTCCAGTGAGTCCACAGGATCCCCAATCCTGGTGTTGGCAGAGTCCTTGGCATCTCCCTGCTCTCCAGCAGCTCCCATCCAGACCCACAGGGCTGCTGGGGTACATGGTTCTGGCATGTTTGCAGCTCCATTTGGCTTTTTCACCTTCCTCAGGGTTAAAAACCAAAGACAAATGCCTCACTGTGGATTTTTGTCACCATTGTGATGCTCAGAGGGCTTTTTCCCTCTGCTTCTGCTTTAGGTTTTGTTTTTGTTTTGTGTTTGCCTTGTCTAAAATAGCAGCTCCATCTAAGGAATAACCAAGGGGCCTGAAATTTGGCTGCTCAGGATGAGTGTCACATCTGGTCCGTGCAAAACACAATGAGTGAGAAATGGCCACAGAGTTGTAAATCTCAGGCTCTGGAGAGGCAGGGGTGGCTGCTGAGGCTCTTATTGCATTTGGGGTTTGTTTTCTTGGGAAGGGCAGTTATTACGAAACCCAAGCTTAACCCCACTTGTGTCTGTGGATAGGGAGGTGGAAGGAGTGATGGGATGATGCTGAGGGCTGGGGGACCCCATCTCTGCCTCTGGTACCCTGAGCCTCATCCTGCAGCTCTGGGTGCATCAAACACTGATAGATAATGGGGTTCCCTCCTCCCTGGGGTGACCTCAGGGGACTCTGCCTCATCCTGCTCACACCTCCAAAATGCCTGGCTGAGTCCTCCCAGGCCAGCTCACATCCAAGCCATGAAGATGGCAATCCACCTTATTCTGAGCCGGGGAGGGAACGGAGTGTAGTCCTTGCCCAGGGCTGCAAACAGAACTGCTCACTGCTCCTTGTCAGCAGCTTCCCAAGGCTGCCGCCTCTCCATCATTCCTGAGTGATGGGTACCAGGCCAACACAGAGCTGCACAGCACTCATATCCCTATTATGACATTTTCAGTGTCACAGCTGAGTGTGAGGGACTCGGAAAATGTCACTTCAGGTATTAGAAAATGACTGTGCTTTTGCCACTCTGTGGTTCCTGGTCCAAAGTGCTTTTCCTCCCATCAGTTCCAGCTGGAGGGGCCTCTGCCTTTGACTGAGGTATCTCTGCTCTGGGGTTTTTAGTGAAAAGTGTGATTTTAGTCATGGTGCAGGGAGCCAGGCTGACAGCTCTGGGCCGTGCAGCCACTCCAGCTACAGCACAAATGCTGAATGAGTTTCACATCTCCTCCATGCAGGGCTTTCCTCTCCCCAGCTTTCCTTTTCTCCCTCTTTCCGGACCACTGATGGCACACTGCCCTGCCAGGTCCTTCAGCAGCATCTCCCCTGCTCTGGAGGGGACCTGTGCTAGTGCCAAGAGAGGAGGGCAGTCCTAATCACCAGCTTTATCAGGGGTGATGTTTAAACATCTTACACATAAATGCAACCGCTTTCCTTATCCCCTCCCATCAATACATGGAACTGTGACCACCACGGTCTGCTGTGGGGCTGCCTTGCACCCAGGTGGGCTCCAGAACTGATTCCTGGTGTGTAGACAGCTGAGCAGCTTGAGTGGCTGCAGTCTGTCCCAGTCCTGTGGCCTTATCCCCTCAACAGCAGAAATGGCTCTGGTCGCTCTCAGCAGTGCCCAGGGTGCCAGGGCAATGGGCTCCCCAGAAAGCTGGCATTATACTGCCTGAAAGAGAGATCAGGAATAGGAAAGGGAGTGGAAGAAGAGGAATGATTTATGAGGCTTCGCCTGGCCAAGCAGGGCATTCTCAGCATATTCCAAAATAATTTAGCATCATCTATTGTGCCTGCAGCAGGAGCTTGTTGCGGAAAACGAAAGGGAGCAAAAAAAAAAAAAAAATCCGCCATATAAAGAAGGCAGAAAGCCCCTTGATGGGGTGGTTAGAGCTTGAAGTTTCTTTTTTCCTGAGGGCTGCTGTCTCCTCTCCCCAGTTCTCTCTGTAAATCAAACTGCCAGTGTCGGATCGGCGGCTCCGTCTTTCCTGCAGCCGCTTCCCCGAGGCCTCCCCGTGCACCGAGGGGACATAATCACCACCTAGAACAGCTTGAAGGACACAGGCGCAGGAGCCGAGAGGACGATTTGTAGTGAATAATTTAGTGGATGAATTTAAAGCTTTTGTTCTCCTCGCAAATTACCTGCGAACTGTACAGGAAGGTTTTGATCATACAAATTCATTTTACATCGCCTCTCTCTGCCAACAGACCCACCTACCCGCTTCGTTTGGGTTTGAACCAAGGCATTTTTCCCTGCACTTCGATGTGTTTTGCGGGTGGGTTGGACCTTTAATTAACCCATCATTTTGCTGCCTGTGGTTTTAATTACCAGCATAGGATTGCCTGTCTGAGTTGTGTTGAAGATTGGAGAGTGATGTTTGTAAATAGGAATAATTTGTGAAGTTTGTTTGTGTACCATGGGGTGTTTGCACAGCCTTCGAAGTGTTTTGCTGTTAGGTAGAAGGAGATGAGATGGGCACAGGGCTGGGATGCCCAGGCAGGGATGAGTGCCAATGTCAGCATCCTGAGATGCACTTACCTGGACATTGTGCAGCTGGAGAGGGACCCCTTGTTGGAGAGGAGATTTTTATTAGGGTATTGCAGAGACAGAACAAGGGCAGATGGCTTTAAGAGGACAGGATTAGATGGGATATTGGGGAGGAATTCCTCCCTGTGAGGATGGGGAAGGCCTGGCACAGGGTGCCCAGAGAAGCTGTGGCTGCCCCTGGGTCCCTGGAAGTGTCCAAGGCCAGGTTGGATGGGGCTTGGAGCAACCTGGGATAGTGGGAGGTGTTCCTGCCTGTGGCACGGGGTTGGAATGAGACCCTCTTTAAATCCGTTCCAACACAAACTGTTCTGTGATTCCCTCTCCTCACCCTGGCATCTCTTTCACACCCCTGAGAGTCTTTTCCCTGTCTTTGTGTATGGTGTGGACGGTTGGATCCAAGGCTCTCTACTTCCCCTCTGCTCACTGTTGAGTTTGTTTGGGACTGGGGAATTCAGCAAAGTGCATGTGAAGGAGGCTGCAGCCTGCCCAGAGACAGCCACAGCCACGTGAAATGAAGTTGTATCACTCTCCGAGATCAAATTATCCTTCTTGGTTTTCGGGGAGAGGACTCCGGCAGCCCCATGCGAGAGCTCACTGCCTCCTCCTCAGCTCAGTTTATATCCTGGTCCCCCGGCAGACTGCAAATGCTCCCTCATCAGGGCTTGCTCTCTGTGCTAATGGCCCTCCATAAATAAGCCCCAGGAACAGCGATAGAGAACAATCATAAAAGGCAGGCGCATAAATTAAAGGCGATGTTATAATAAACTAGACAAGCCCTTCATCGAGGGTTTTATGTTTCTCCTTGAGTCGGCAGCTTTGCCAGCAGAAAATTATTTGCGTGCGCTTTGGCCCAATCCTCTGTCTCTTTGCTCTGTAGGTGCACACGAGTGGGTGGCAGAAATAGCTGGAGCACCACGTCCCTTTTTTGGCATTCCAGGTATTTAAGCGGCAGGGATTTCTCAGAACAGCTCTCAGCATGTTCTTAGGGTGGCAACAAGACCGTGGATTTACTGATGGTGGCTCTGGCCACTCCTTGTGGCTACAAATGAAATGCGTTGGCTCTGGGTGGCTGGAACTCCCGAGAGCTCAGCCCTGCACCTTCAGACAAAGGTGGAAGTTGTTGCACTCACCCGGTGAGCTACAGTCAAACCTCCTGGAGGGAGATGCTGGTGCATAAAACACCAGCATCTTGGAATGCGTGGTACCTCTGAAAAGCTGCTTCCTCCCCTTTGCCCCAGAGCATCTCCCCAGTTGGAAAAGCATGCACCAGTGGCTGGCACGCAGGCTCCGTGCCGCGGCTCTGGAGTGCCTCAGGAGTGCTGGATACACTGCACTGAAACTCCTGCCTCTCCCGCCGAGTTCAGAGCTGTCTCTCCAAATCACATCCTGGATGACTGAAACTTGGCAGGGTGAGTGGGAGCGGCAGGCAGAGCTGCGTGCTTGCAAAGTACAACTTCCCTGTGCTGGAGTCCTCCAGGAGACGCAGCAAGTTGTGCCCTGTGCATGGAGTTGGTCCGGAAGGAGTCCATCTCCAGTTCTGTGACACACTGTGATGCAAAGTTCATGTCTTGGTCACCAGCTCAGCTTCCTCCCAAGTCCTTTTTGGACACTTTGATCTAAGATTATGACCCTGCAAGTGAAGTGCACACTACTGCTCCAGGCTCTGGTCTTGCTTTCAGCCTGTCCATCCCTCCTTTATGGTCTGTGCAGTGAAACCCAGAGGCAGGCAGATGTGTGTTGACAAGGAGGTGTCACCCTGTGCCTCTTGCAGGAGACTGTGTGGACAAGGAGGAGAATTCTAGACATCCATCTCCTTATTTGAGGTTCAGAACAACTTGCAGGCACATTTTCAGCTCTGATTAGCATATATGCCCAGCCACATGGCCAGCTCTGTGCAAGGGATTCCCCCCTTGCTGTGCAGAGTCATGTCCAAATGGGGCAGCTCAGACACATTCCCTGAGTGCTCGACCAGCTTCTTCCTCTGTAATTTGATGGAGCTGCAGCACACCTCGTGCTGGTGTGGGAAGATGATGGCCAGGTGGATTATGTACATGGTGAGGTGGAACAGACAGAGAAGAAGGAGAGGATGTGGAAAAGGAGGGATGGAGAGAGAGGGTGAGCTGTAGGCTCTGCTTTCTGCTCTGTACTCCCCTGTACACTCTGGCCTGAGCTCCCCCTCGTGTTCAGCTGCACATATTTCTCCATTGCTCTCCTGACTCTCCTCTCCCAGTTATTGCAGGGATGTCCCATCTTTCTGACCATGTTTGTATTGGAGAAGCTGGAGCCCCACTGGGCAGTCCACTGGCTGTCAGCTTAATTTCCCCACAACCAAGGCATCCCCCTTCTCCCCAGTGTGATTGCAGCACCTCCAGCCTTTCTGAATGTTCAGCCCAGAGCCAGATGCTCAGACAAGCTGCATCAAGAGCTGGAGATCCATAGTTTTGATTGTGCAAGGAGAGGCATGTGCCACAGACATGCCCTGGAGTGTCTCGCTGGGTTCCCTCGAGGGAGAGAGGAACCGTGCTGTGCCAGCGCAGCATCAGTTCCCTCCAGAGGCTGGCAGGCACTCCCTGCCACTGCCGCCGCTCATCAGCCCCTCGCTGGTCTCACACAGGGTCGTTTTCTGCTCCATTTCCTCCCTCAGCCTCCGGATTCCCCCTCCAAGCTCTTTGTTTTCTTCTTCATCATCCCGGCTGGGATAGAATATGACTGCAGCCACAAAGAGCTGAGATTGCAGCTGCCCTCGGGGCTTGTTTGCCTACATCACCTGTCGGATCAGGAAGCCTGCATGTCCTTGGAAAAATATGTATTTCAGGCTGCCGGGGTGCTAATTTGCAAGGCCCATTACTCAAACGAAACATTAAAATGGCCGTCCATAAAGCAGAGCCTTTATCCGTGCCTCCCCCTCGGTCTGTACTCCCCGCGCCAGGTATAGGCTTCCTGTCAAGCCCAAGAGCCAAAAGCAAAGATTTATAGGAAGGTTCCTTAACTCCGACCTGCATTTTAATTATGTCGCCGCCAGCCTGTGCCGAGAATAAACTCAGTGGCTATTGTGTTACCCTCGCTTTTCATCTCCGGATGAACGCCCCGGGAGAGACGGGTTTGTGGTGTCCCCAGTGGGAACCCTCGTGTATTCACACATCCTTTCCTCCTGCCTGCATGGATCAGCAGAGTGGCTGCCTGGTGCTGAAACACTGCTCCGCACGTGAGGTTGGGAGGGAAGGATGCAGGGAATGAGCCCTGTGCATCACTGAGCCTCAGTTTCCCTTGATGTGGGAGCTGTGTCCAGCCTCCCCACCTGCTGCATGTGCAGGGAGTGTGAGAGCTGGTCCTGCCACAGCCACCTCGGTGCTGCCGTGGCAGGAGGCACCACACAGGGCTTGGAGCAGTGCCGGAGCCCAAATTGCTTTTTGGAGAGCTCAATTTCACGCCGGGAGCGGAGCCGTGGCACCGCGGGGAATTGAGGAGCCACGCTTGTCAGGGAGGAGATGCGCTGAACTTCAGAGCCGGCTTGTTTATTTTGCCTGTGTATTTATGAGCGGGGGTGTGTATAAATATTGCTCGCCCGTGCCAGACGAGGCTGGTGTCGTGCTTCGTGCGGGTGCAAAGCTTGACCTGGCGCTTCCCAGCAGGAACGATGCATATTTATTAGCGAGGCTGTGGGTGGGAGTGGCTCCCTGGCTCGCTGGCATGGCAGACACTGGCTCAGCAGAACGGGGGTTGTTATTATTATTATTATTATTATTATTATTATTATTATTATTAAAATAAATAAAAGCAAAAGCAGCTCAGCCACCACCGCGTCTCCTGTGCTGACTTCATGAAGAAGCCAACTTCTGCTAGGGTAGGAGGGGGGTTCATGAGAGGATGTTCTTGGGAAGTTCCTGACTGCATAGGGATTGACTCTGTAAACTCCAGGTGCCAGAGCACATCCTCTGCCTCAGTTTCCCTATTGGTAGCAGTAACATATTGAAGTGATGTAAGTCTCAGCCTGGAAGGGGAGCGTGAAATGCTCCCTTCATTAATAAGCACAGAGTGCTTTGATATTTTTAGATGGAAGTGCCACGTATTGATATAATATTACTGTACCTCGTTTGACTTCTTTTTCGATTGCAAGCCCCCTCTTGATCCCGTTACCTGCAGTAACAGTTATCTAGCTATATTTTATCATCTGAATATTTCAATTAAATTACTTTAAGGGGAAAAAAAAAGCTGCAGCCGAGGCTGAAGTTGGAAATGATCACTGTATCACTCCAACTTCCCTCCATTCCCAGAAGGTTAATTGAAAGGCAGCCATCTTGGTGACGTTTAGACAAATGAGGATAATTATGTGTTCTCCAGCTCTTTGAGAGGTTAATTGCTTAGATGTACGAAGACTTGAAGAACAAAGAAGGAATAAATCAGAAGCAGGACTATGATCTGATAATGTAATTTGGGATATTCACGTGCAACTCAAACAAATAAACCCCCTAATTGCATGCAGTTGTTTGGCCCCTGGGGTTACCGAGATGAGGCTCCTGGTTCTCAGGGATGCTCAGAGAGAGGATACCAGCAGGAGAGGTCTTCATCTGGCTGATGCCCAGGAGTGTCTGTTGTCACCTCACAATGATGACGACTTCTTTATCTGATACTGGAGATGACTTCTTCATCTTCACGGAGCTGTCACCTGGCTCCTTAGTGCCTGAAGCATCAACCCTCATCCTGGCAGAGCCGTGGTAGGTGGAAATCAGATGGGTCAGGGAGGCGTGGGAGCAGCGAGCAAAGGATTTCCTCTGGTGGTTATTTTATTTTGCCTAATTGCTGGTGAAATTCCTGCAAATTGGCAATTATATTCCTGAGCTGATGGCTCACCCAGGTCGTTTACAGATCTCATGTTTGGCAGGAGTGCTTTATGGTGTTCGCCATGAAATACAGCTTCACTCTCCAGCAGCAGAATTTCCCTCTTTTTAGAGGTTATTAATTCTGTCTGCAAGGATTTTGCACCTAAATCTTGTGGCAGTACAATCGTGAAGGTACCTGATTTTTTCTTTTAATTCATGCTGGTAGACTAGTCTGGCAGTTGGTTTGTCCATCTGTCAGCCCCTTCATCCTCTTGGGGTGGGATACTCACTGGGAGTGGCTTCCAGATATGAAGGGTGTGGATGGAGTGAGCTGATTTGCCCCTCAGCTTTCCCTGCCCCCTGTCACTGCAGTGAATGGTGCAATGTGGGGCCAAGACCTTGTAATGTTGGAGCTTTTATGGAAGTCTCGGGGTTGTGTGGAACATGAAGTTGTCCAGCCTGGATCAAATACTGTTTCATTTTCCAACCATGAGGGTCATGAAAACAGTAGGTTTTTTCTTTGCTGAAAGCTTGAGGGTAAAACATCTTCATCCAGCATCTCTTTCCCCCTGCGTTCTGTCTCTGGGGAAGCTGGAATTGATTTCAAATGAGCAAATGCCTCCCCACCCCTAACGTGTGAGGAGCCCTGAGCCTCGGCCTCTGAAACACCGGCGAGAGGTTTTTCCGTCAATCTGTCTGGAATTGCAGTTTAATTCCCTGCGTTTGCTCCCGTATTGTGCATTAAGATACAGTGAGTTTATCCAGCAGTCCAGCTGTTTTGAAGATAATTACTACAGAACTCAACCTGATGTAAAATAATCCTCCCGGGCAAGCAGCCAAGAGCTTGAGACTTATCCTCCAAAGACTGAAACCTCTCCATTACCCTTAAGAGCCACAGAGATAGCAGTGGGCATCTCATGACAAATATATTTTTGGTGGTAATCAACAACAGGATGTGAGAAGAGGTTTGCTTTCTGCCTGATTCTTGGGAGGGGGGGTGTGGCTAGATAGACTGACCAAGAGCATGAAGGTCCACATGTGATGGAGACATGGATGGCTTTCCTATTAAAGGGCTCTGCATGTTTTTGTTTCCCCTGGGAATCCCTTTTGGGGTGACAACACCACCCCCTTGCTGCACTGCCACCCCGTCCTGCACTGGGGTGGCTTTAGACCAATTTCCCCTCCTTGCAATGCAGGGGCAAGTGTCCGATGGTTTTGCTCCAGCTCCTTCTCTCGTGGATATGCCTTGATCCAGGTTTTAATCAGCCTGCCAGCATCCTTTCTTCTTTTGCAACTGTGGGATGCTGCCAGTGCCACGGCCACATCCTCCTGGGTTGAAAGTGTCCCCCTTATCCAGCTGAGATGGAGACGGTCACCAGTCCCATCAGGATGGCTGCATCAGAGCGGTCAGAGCCTCGTGTTGCCACACGCTAATTACCACCACTTAACTGCGTGTCCAGCTGTGACAGCCAAAGTTATTCCTCTCTCTCCCTGCCCGGGAAGATGAATGAAAAAACTGTCAAAAAGCAATAGCAAGGAAAATTCCAACCCTGCAACCCCAGCACGGGCATGGAGGACTTGAGGTTCTCAGCTGCTCAGCTCTGCTAGCGATCAACTCAGTGTTTTCTTTGCTGCTTTTGATTGAAGAACACTGGAAATCAGCTGGTTGCAGGTGCTGTATTGTGTGAGATTAGCACTGATTTAGGCAGGGTGCAGGCGCTGATTGAGCAGGGGGCTCTGCCTACACTAGCAGAGAGCAGGGATTCTCCAGATTGCACCCTTCAAGGGTGCTGAGAGCATTGGTGGGTTTTTCCCTGCAGGGATGTAGGGCAGGGCTCGGTGTAAGGACAGGGGAATTTGCCTTTCCTGGTGAGAAAACAGCTCTCAGCCCATGTTTCCTAGGATGGGTACCGATGCCTTGATGGTAAATGCTGCTGGATGCTGACTGTCTTTTTGGAGAGGAGCTGGGAAGATGTCCCACCCTTCTTCAAACCACAGGATGGCCAAGTGACCATGGAGAAGTTTGAAATCAGTGTCTGGCTGTGCTAGGGAGAAAGTGCTGTCATACTAGGCAAGGAAATATGCTTTTCTGCACTTCTTCCAGTTTCTGTGGTTTTGCTGGCCTGGCTGCCCCTGCTTGGTGCCTTCATTTTCATCTCTGTCTTTGTGAGATGAGGTGTGGCCGCCAGCATCGACTGCCTCTGATGGAAGCATTTACGTGCCACCTGCTTTATAAACATTCCCATTGATTTCCTCTATCCAAAGGCCTTCCGCTTTATTTCTTTTGCTGCCACCTCATATTTCCTTATGAAGATTTCTCCTGAGTTAATAACAGCTGTTGGTTCTTGGGGCTTAGGCTAATGCCTTCTGACCTTCCCTACCATACGGGGGGAGCATCCCGGCACATGGACACAGATATTGATGCAGTGTTGTGTCAGAAACAATGAAAAGTCAGGTTTGGAGCAGTACTGGGAGGAATACCTGACCTTGCCCGGCCCCCCTTCCCCTTGCCAGTGATGTTGTCAGGGTGAGGTGTGTCCCTGCAAGCTGGAAGTAGAAGCAATGAGGAGTGAAAGAAGGGCTTTACGAACTGGAGGGAAAGCCTGGCTCACTTTAAGAGAGCTGACTGTTTCTGGATTTGCTCGATGTGGAGCATTAATTCAGAAAATCCCGTGAATGACTTTGGGGAGAAGATGTGATCTGTCAGTGGGGGCACCGTGCAGCAGCTCACCTCACTGAGCATCCCTTCCCTCTTCAAACTACGATTGCTTTTTAAGCCATTTGCAGCACAGCTATGCCTGTATCAGCTTTAGCATCACTCTGTGCCACCTGCAGTTGTAACCCAGGTCCACCCCTTACTTCAGGGGACTCAGACCCCCCTCCCTGAATTAATGTCAGCTCAAGCTTGGCAGCGACCCCTTGGCAGGCTTTGCATGCCCTGGGTTGTCACAGAGGCCACCCAAAGCCCTGTGGATGCTGCGTGCAGAGCAGCCAGTGTTTTGTGTGACATGGACCCCTCAGGGACTGCGTAGTGAGCATTGTCTTGACTTCTGATGCCTCGCACAGACGGCTCCCGCCCTCCTCATCATCTTGTTATCATTCTAATGTCTGGGAGCTGCAGTCATGGACCAAAACACCATTAAACTATCTGAAATGGAGCAACTCGACAGCCTCTGCCCTCACAGGCTTATTATCTTTGCAGATGGATATTTTATATTTAGCAGTCGCTAATGTATCAATTTGGGCTCTGATTTTTCACAGGGAGCAGCTTCTATTCTGGTGCCTGCTGGTGGGCAAACTGCCACTGCAGGGGAACGGCCAGGGACAAACCCTTCCTGTCAAGCCCCAAGCCTCTGGAGAGGGCAGAAGGGTCCCATAGCCCTTGGAGGGCTTTGGGCAGGGGGTTGTTGGCAGGGAACAGGTTTTCCAGTGGCATGGAGTGTGTTTGAACAGCACTGGGAGCTCTTGGGGAATCGGAGCGGTAGCAGTGGGGCCAGGCAATTAATTAAACTTGCAGAGTGAGAGGCAGTTGTGTGTGGCTTTGCAGGAGGCAGCGGCTGAGTGGCGTACGGTGGGGGGGGCGGAATGTTACGGGGAAAAGGAGAACTGTTTGGGCTGGCCAAGCTCTGGTGCACCCCATGCTCCTTGTTTTCCCACAGTGGGTATGGGTGTGCTGATGGATCGGGACATGCTGAGTGGTTGGTGAAGGCTGGGTGGGCGGTGGTAGCGCTGGGTGATGCCGCATGGTGCATCCCAAGTGCCCTCTGTCCTTGGGATGATGGGGTGGTGTGAAGCTGTGCCCTCTGTTCTCGGGGTGCTGGGATGGTATGGAGCTGTGCCCTCTGTTCTCAGGGTGCTGGGATGGTATGGAGCTGTGCCCTCTGTTCTCAGGGTGCTGGGATGGCGTGGAGCTGTGCCCTCTCTTCTCAGCATGCTGGGATGGTATGGAGCTGTGCCCTCTGTTCTCAGCGTGCTGGGATGGTGTGGAGCTGTGCCCTCTGTTCTCAGGGTGCTGGGATGGTATGGAGCTGTGCCCTCTGTTCTCAGGGTGCTGGGATGGTATGGAGCTGTGCCCCCTGTTCTCAGGGTGCTGGGATGGTGTGGAGCTCTCTTCTCAACATGCTGGGATGGCGTGGAGCTGTGCCCCCTGTTCTCGGGGTGCTGGGATGGCATGGAGCTTTGCACTCCACATCCAGCCACTGGGAAGGATGGGAGAGAGGGGAGAAGGGACACTACAGGTGCCTTGGAGAGGAGGCAAAGTGGACAAGAGCATGATGAAAGAAAAAGTGCCTCGTGCCCTCCCCTCCCCACAAATAAACAGCATGGATGGCAGTGACGGAAGCTCAGGTGGTGCAGTCCTGCCCTCGGGAGCTGCCGTGTGAGACCTGCCGTCATGTGGCGCAGATGCCATTGTCCCTGCAGATAATGTGGCGGGCTGCATTGTTGGGAGAGGATTAGAGGAGCTGCAGTGTTTTGATGGCCTGCTTCTCATTTGCATCTTGAACGAATTGGGAGCCCAGCCAGGTTCTGTTCTTTTGTGTTTACTTCTGAGGAAATGTGTTTATTTCCTATGATTACAAATAAATCTCCTCTGCCTTTGCTCCAGCCTCCCAGAATAAAAAACATCCGGTGCCCCTTAACTGTGTAGCCAGGGCGAATATTGGAAGTGCAGGAGAAATCCCATTAGGAGTCCCTGGCAAATGTAATTAACAATTTCTTCTCAAAGACAAGGGTGTTTGTTCTGCACCTGTGACAGGTATTTTTGGTTGGAGGTTTCCCAGGGTGAGGCATCACCTGGTTGCTGTCAAGAGGCTTCACTCCCGATCTGGGTGAGCTATTTTAGCCACTGAAAACTGGGTCAGCCGGCAAGTTTGCAACTGGTTTTGGCATCTCCATTTGTCATCCTGACGAGACATGTTACCTACAGGAGAGAGAAGCAGTTTGGGGTTGAAGGGCCATAGAGGAGTTTAAAAGTAGAGCACTGTTGGTTTGAACAAGGAAACAGGAGATGTTTGAATCCCAGAATCATCAAATATCCTCAGCTGGAACATGTTCCCTGGGTTTCTTAGGATGTGCATCAACATTTTGGCGTCCCATGTATCCCATTCCTCAGAATATTTTGCACTCATGGAGAAGGTTTTGCAAGACTTCCTGTATGGTTCCAACTCTTTGTGTCCTGTTTATCTCTCCAAATTACTGCCAGAAAACTTATGCAGACCCTGGATACAGTATTTCCCTCATCCTGGGGGAGGCATTGAGGGCAACCCCAGTCTTCTCCCTCATGTTTAACCAAGTCAGCAGTGCAGAAAAGGTCGGTGATGTGGCCAGAGAAGGCAGGGGATGAAGGTGGAGGGTGCTGTGGCTCAACCCACACATAGGAGAGGCACTGTCAGTGTTCATTGATGGGGCTGGGAAGGAGCCTGCTGTGGGAGCTATGTGGGGTCTCTCCTAATAGGTGCAGGAGGAGGGAGACGGGCGCTGTGTGCCACCACACACAAAGAGCATGTCAGCAGAGCTATCTGTATTGTTGACACTAAGTGAAATAATCCCACGGCAAACTTCAAAATTAGCATTTAAGAATGAGGAATAGGGGCAATTAGAGGGGAAGCAGCACAGCGCTGGTGCCCCCAGCTCCCACCCTCATGCATCTTCTCACGCTGCTGCGTTCAGGTTCACCACCCTCGTCTCTGGTGGAACACTGGGATCCCTACAGCAGCTCTCGTCCTCCTGCAGAGTGAGGGGATCAATATTGGTCTCAGGAGCTGGAGCCTTCGAGAGCCTACATGTATCATTGTGAACACTGTGGGGGCCAGAGCTCCAGCAAAGCCTGGCATCCAAAGCTCCCCAGCACTCTGGCGGAGAGCAGCAGTGGTTGGAGGCACTGAAGGGTTACAGATGGTGAAAAGTCTCTGCTCAGAGGCAATGAGGGTGTAAATGGGATGCAGAGATGAAGGAGCTGATGGCACTGGTCACATTGTGCAGAGAAGGGATTGCGTGGGAGAGCTGGGATGGGAATACGCTGGATATATCCCAGTATATGCTGTGGGCTGACGATATCATTCCCAAGATATTCCTCCTGCCTTGCTGATGGGCTTTCTCCAGGTGAACTGCAGAGCCAGGATAAGTTTATTTCCCTCCCATGTGACAGGCGCTTTATTGTCTTTTGTCCCTTCTGGACTCGTAAGGCAGTTTCTGGAGATGGATACGGTGCCTTCAGGAAATTGTTAATGGGGGTTTGTCTTTGGTTTTAATTAGATCCCTTCAAGGGAAAACCTCCTGGCCTGCTTTATTATCCAGCTTTGTCAGAGCTTGTCTGCTTTATCTAAACACTTTGCAGAAGTCTCTTTACCTGTTTGCTTACTGGAGACATTATCATAATCCTGGTCAATTGGAAATGAGGAGCAAAGACGGCTCAGCAGACAAGCGAGTGCCGTCAGCTTAGCAGCTAATGGAGATCACTTTCCCAGACAGGTAAAGAAGCTGATGAGGTGATCCTTGTGCCAGGGTATCCATCAGTATTCTCTTTGTAGTGCCAATTGCCAGGGCATGGGAAAACTGGTGGTGGGAAAGTGAGGCTAGCTGAGAAGGTGCCTCCAGGAATGCCATATGCTCTGTGCCAGCTGATGGATGGGGATTTTCTGCTGGTGGTGGTTCTGACACATTTCCAGGAGGCACAGGAGGGCTGGTTTTTTGTCTGGTCATCTGTAGCTGCAGGAGACAGTCTGGGCTCTGGTGGAGAGGAACATGATGCTGCCCAAAGCCAAAGGGACTTGGTCCTAAATTTGCTATTGAGTGGCAGTGACTGAAGAGTGGGCTGGAGGGTTGGGAAGGAGGAGCCTTTGCCTTCTTGCTCTTGGCATGGGTTTGTTACAGAGGTCTCCAAGTTGCTGCTGTCTGCTCGTTCCAAGTGATTTTGAGGGCAGTACCAGTCACCAGCACCACAGACAAGGCAGGGTGATGCTGTCCTTGCCCTCCCTCCTGTGAGAGTGTCCACCTGGAGAATCCCTGGGTGCTTGTGCAGTGCAGCTCTGAGATGTAAGTGTGAGGTGTAAATGCATAATGAACCACCCCAGTTCTCAGATGTCCTGGACCAGCCCCAGCTCTGCTCAGGAAGCTCATCCCATATGCACCAGCCAAAGCTGGGCAGAAACAGTCGAACGTACTCAGCGCCGGCACGAGCGTCTCATCCCTGTCACTTCAAACCCAAGTCCTTGTGCTTCACCCCTAATGAGGGGACCCGAGAGTACCTCGCAGGGCTGTAGTCTGGATATTTATATGAGCGCAGACATGCAAGTTGTCTGTTTTACATATTGCTGCCCTGATTTTTCAGTGCACGCAATGAATAATTTACAGAAGCCGTGTGTAAGTATCTCTTTATTATTCATTATAATGAAGTGAGACAGCAGTAATAGTCCACTAGACTGGAATCCCCCAGGGCCGAACTTTACTCGGCTGTGCTTAGCTCTCCCCCAGTTAATTTGAAGGAAGAGAGGGCTCGGCTTTCTGACAAGGACAATGCTGTCTGCCGGCACAAGGCTGCCCTGGTCCGGCAGAGCCGAGCTGGCGCCGGGGCATGTCTGACACCAGGCAGGCTCCCCTCGTGCCAGCGGTGCCGCGGCAGGCGTGGAGCGCCATCCGTCTTTCCCGGCGTCCATACGTGATGTGGCTGGCAGAGACGTACGGCTCCTGCAAGGGGAAAATTACTTGTTTGCAGGAGAATATATGGCTCGTTCCTCTGAACCAAGCACCCGGGGGGACCCTCAAGCATGCCAAGTATCGCCCCTTCCCTGCGCCCGATTAATAATCTCGATCGAGGTGATGCTCTGCAGTCTCAGCAAGGGAGGCATATAACACCCCCAGAGCCTGGGCAGGAGAGGCACTGCAATGGGGATGAGGACAGGAACAGCCTCCCAGCTGCTCTCCGAATTTACAGACATGTGGAGAGGGACTCACACAAGTTCCTTGATTGACTGTAGGTGCCTTTTCCTACAATCTTGGCAGCACAAAGCTGCGGCAGGTCTGCCACTGCTGGCACTAGCTCACTTCTTGCTTGATTTTCCCTTTTTTTTTTTTTTTTTTCATGCCAAGAGAAAGCTTCCCTAGCCTGGTCCCCAGGTGGCAAAGGTGAAGATCCCAAGGGATGCGGAGCTCTTAATTTAACCAAATGCTCAGAGCTTTTGCTGCAGATACCATGGCAGCAGCAGAGAAGGCCACAAGTAGATAGATGGAGAAGAATCTATCAAAGAGCATGAAAAAGCCATGTTTTCCAGGAACATTTTAATTCCCTTCCCCCTCATACCATTTTTTGCCAAGTGTAACTCAGCGCCATGGACCGGAGCTGCCGAGCTCCTGCACGTCTCAGAGCAGGGAGGGTGGGAGCCAGACAGGAAATAAATAATGGAAACGACCGCGTTGTGTTTTCAAGGCACTTGTAGGATTTACAGCTGCTTATCCAAATGTTCCCTTCCCTTCCCCGTGTGCTGGCTTGGCCGTCTCCGGCTGTTTCTCTTTTTCTCCTCTCCCTGTGCATGTGCTGTGGCCCCTGTCCCCAGCAGTGGGGGTGTTTATAACCCCGGGGATGGCTCGAGGCCTGTGCCGACAAGCTGAACTGTCAGCACATTTTACAGCTTCATCTGGAATTCTCAGTGCACAGCAAAGGCAAGGGGGGCTGTGGAGGTGGATGAGAAGGAGGATAGAGATGGTCTGCCTGGCTTGCAGAGGTCAAACAATGGGAATTTTTTCTGTGGTTCCCCAGTTGTGTGTAAAAGAAAAAGGGAGGTTTTATTTCTGGTGAACCCACTGTTTATGTGAAATCTCATGTGATGAGGGGTGTGGAAACAGGGAGCATGGCCACAGCATGCAGCACCTCCATGCTGGCAGAGCTGGGGAGCCACACTGCCATCCTGCTCCCATCCTTTTTTAGGACCCAGGATGCTCTGTACATGTCCCGTTCCAGGTGTGTGACCCTCTGTGTGTCCCCTCCAGGTGTACTGTGGATGACCGGGTCACGCGGGTAGCGTGGCTGAACCGCAGCACCATCCTGTATGCCGGCAATGACAAGTGGTCTATAGACAACCGTGTGGTCATCCTGTCCAACACCAAGACCCAGTACAGCATCAAGATACACAATGTGGACATATACGATGAGGGCCCCTACACCTGCTCTGTGCAGACAGACAATCACCCCAAGACTTCACGCGTCCATCTCATCGTGCAAGGTAGGTCTGAACGTGCCTCGTGCTGTTGCTGGATGGTTTGATCTGGAAGGCTGTCTGGACTTGGGAGGGGTTTGGAGGCCCTCTTGGTAGGGGAGTTGGAGCCAGCATTAGCTGCTTCAGAGGTTGCATGGCATGAGAACAGTGATGTGGACAAGTGCTCACCATGCCAGGGAGGAGATGAGTGTGTATTGTGTCAGCCTTGCTGTGTTGTACAGTTGTCACATGGGGCAGAGGACGTCTGAGATCTGGCAGTGGGGCTGCTGAGCTCTTCTTTATTCCCCCTTTGCCTGTCCGTGCTGTGAATTTGACCTGTTTCCACTGCTTGGAACCATGTTGCTCAGCTCGCTCCATCAGGGATTCATTAGTAAGGTTGTCAAGCCCGTGTTCGAAGATGCTTCAGGAGAACCAAAAGCAATGTGCTGCCAGGCACACAGAGGTGAAGCAGGGACCAGCAGCACGAGGCTCCATGGTTTTGGGAGAAAGGTCGAAATCACTGTGGGGCCATGAAGGGCTCTTGGTACAGGGCTTCATAGGCAAGTGTATCAATATAGCAGATGCTGTTGGGCTGCAAAGCAGTGTCCTCAAGCTGTTCTGATGGGGGGATCCAGGTGCTGGCAGTTCAGAGGGGCCAGTAGCTCTCTGATGGATGCTCCCTCTGGATTCTTGCGGCTTTGCACCAGCTACTGGCTTTTGTCCGGTCTCTAGATTAATTTTTCAGAGTTAGTGTTAGTTCAGGTTAGATAAAGATAATGAAAGTTTCCTAATCCTCTTAAAGAAGATTTATTTGGCTGAGTAGAAAGCTCTCGGAATACAATAAAGCGTGTATAAAACCAGGACCTAATCTTTCCTTTAATTTCAAACAGCTGATGGGTATTGATTTTGCAATGAGCAAATCTGAAAACTTTCTCAGCCTCGACACGTCTCTGAGAAGCCCCCAGCAGAGTTATGTATGTATTTATGTACCCTTCTCATTGGCTAGAGGCAGGGTTGATTGTGGTCACCTATCCAACAGGCTTTCCTGCCTGGTGGTTGTGGGAATGTGTTGGGAAACCCCAAATTGTGTGCACCAGGCTGTGGTGAAGAAGGGGAGTGTTCATCTCAGGAAGAGGGGAGAGGAGATCCACTGGAAGCATCCCTCCATCTCCTTGTTCGGAGCTGTCCCTCTCCTCCTTTTCGAGCTGTGTGCGAGCTGTCCATCTGTGAGGTTTAATCTGTTTATCCTGTCTGCTCTCTAATCGTGCTAATCCATCCAGTCAACACCGGTGAAGTATCCGAGTGCTTTGCACCTAATGAAATCAGGTGAACTGGCAGCGACGCTCAGCACCCGCTGCCCTTACCCTTTTCTCAGGGTGGTGCAGGCACTTGCCAGGCACAGCCAGGTGAAGGTGAGAGAGAGTTTATGTCCAGAGTGATGCTCTGGTGGTGAGGCATTCCTAACTGTGCTGGGAGAAGTTTTTTTCCTGGTGTGAGCAAGTCCTGTTGAATTGCTCCCACCGCAGTGATGCCTGTGGTTCTCAGCAGTGTCACTTCTGCACAGCTGGAGGGAAGCAAGAGAGGAACTGTGGGTGCAGGCACAGGTCAAGTGGTCCATGCTGAGCAGTGTTTGTACTTCCCTTTCAATGTATTAAGCTCAAACCACATGGTTTGCCAAACTGAGAAAATCCATCTGTAGGTGCCTTTGATGGTGGTGATGAGAGAGGCAAATCCTCCTGTGCTCTGTTCCTGATTCAGCCTGAGGAAGAGAAGTTTGTGTAGAGGTGCTATAGCAGCCATCCAGTATCTGAAGGAGCCTACGAAGAAGTCAAGAGAGACTCTTCATCAGGAGTTGTAGTTAAAAGGAATAATGGGTTCAAACTGAAAGAGAGAAAATTTAGGCTTGATGTAAAGAAGAAATTCCTTCCTGTGAGGGTGGTGAGGCTGTGGCACAGGTTTCCCAGAGAAGCTGTGGCTGCCCCATCCCTGGAAGTGTTCAAGGTCAGGTTGGAGCAACCTGGTCTAGTGGAAGGTGACCCTGCCCATGGCAGGGTTAGAAGTGACCTTAAAGATCATCTTTAAGGTCACTTCTAACCCAAGCCATTCTATCATTCAGCTCCACTGCAGTTCCATGGTGGCTAAATTGTGCTTTTTGTTTGGGTGAACAACACGCAGCCCGTTGCTCACTGCTGAGAAGAAAGGAATTATTTTTCCAAAGATGGATTTAGTCCTGTCTGTTACTGCAAGCAGAGCACACACTTTACAGGGATGGGAGCAAAGCCCTGTTTCTGGCCTCAAAATTGAGGTTTAGGTCTGTCCTCTGTTTTTTGCTCTCACTGTGCCAGCAGGATGCCAAACAAGCAGTAATGACCAGTTAGCAACTATATTCAGGTCAATTAATTTCTGTTTCTATTTTGCAAAACTAAAAGTTGGCCGGAGAGAGTATTGATTCTTTGTGCCCATGTTCAATTGGGTTTTAATTGTGCTACTGAGGGGCCCAGCCTTCCCTCCCAGCAACCCAGCAATAAATCTGCCAGGGAATCGCCGTCAACAGTAAATGTGTCTCTTAGTAGCACTATTAATATGTCTCTTGCATTGGTTCATTGCAACAGCCGTTAACAGGGTTTATAAGAGCGTAGATGGCAGGAAGCCAGAGGGGTTTTTTTGTCTCCCTGTTCCTCTTTTTGTCAGGAGCTGCCTCGTGATGAAGGGATGGATGCTTTCAGAGATATGTGTGGTGTTTATGGCACGCTAGTGTGTTCTGGGGAGAGTTTGGGATGCAGAGAGAACAGGCATTTAAGCTCATATAAGCAGAAGATGAGCCACCCCATCCTCCTCTTGTCATAAAGGCTGGAGTGGAGCTGAAGTGGAGTGGACCTTGGTGAGCCCTCCTGCCTCTGGGGAGTGAAGTGTCCCAGAGGCAGGAGGAGTGTGAAGCATGCCTCTCAAAAAGGGGGAGAGGGAGAGCTCCTGGGAGGTGCAGGTTTGCCAGGAGGAGCCGGGAGCCCTTAATGGCATCATGCTGCAGGATGGTTTTGGAGTGAGGAGTGTGGTAGACCCTAGTCAGGACACAGCCCTGCCTTCATGGCTTGGGCTGCTTCAGGTTGTACTTCAGTCCAAAACATGGAGCTCAGGGTCAGTGTTTTGGTGGAGACTGTGAGGCTGTGATCCCTTCTGGTCTAGATTTCGGTGGTGAACATTGGTACTGGCCATCCCTACCTGACAGTGGTCTTTGGTATTTCTCAATGTCCTCTGTTTCTTATTCATTTAAAGAACCCTTCCCTGTCCTGCCTTAATCCTACTCGCCATACTGAAGCCTCTCCCAGCTGTTGGCATTGTTTCTCTTGTTTCTGATTGGCACAATCCATTTTCTGTCTTGGTGTTTGCTGCTTTCCTCGCCCTGGGAACCAAGGTTTTGAAGGGCCATGGCCTTTGTTTATGGGGTGTGTTATCCACCTAGGGATGCTCTCCTGGAGCTGCTCCTGTGTCTCACTCGCCGTCTCTCAAAGCAGGACCAGTGCAGATGTAGTTTCTTCATGAGTGCTTCAAAACCAAACTGAGACTTTTATTTTTCCCTTGTGATAAAAACTGGCTCCTTAGGGCTCTCAAAGGGCCACACCCCCACTCCTCCTCCCACCAAACCACCCCCATGGAGATCTTTTTCTCCAAAGAGGAAAGGTCGGATGAAAAGTTGCAGCCAGACCCCTATCTCAACAGTCCTTCCTCCCTGAAGAGGCAGAGGATGGGCAAGAGAATGAAAACGGCCAAATGAAGGTGATGCAGGAGCAATGTGATAGTGAATTCAATGACAAAACAGCCCAAAGAAAATCTGGAAGGAATAGCAAAGTTTGAAGAAGGAAGCAACTAGAGGGAAAAAAAAAAAAAAAGAATGAGAAGAAAAGCCCAGAGTCCCTAGAACAAAGGAAAGAGAGAAGGAAACGTGCACACACAGAAAAGCACTGGAGCATCAAAAGGGCAGGAGGCAGCAAAGGGGAGAAATGAAAGAGCAATGAAAGAGTGAGGGCGGGGAGAGGGGGAAGGTCTGGAAGGAAGAAGAGTCAGACTGGCAGGCAGAAAACAACACACACTGCCCAGACGGGAACAGCCACTGCCCCTAAAGTGCCTGCCATGGCATGCCAACCCAAAATGCGGATGGGAGAATGGGAAAGGGACAGGATGGAGTCCACCTGACAGCATCCTTGAGCTCCCAGTCTCAAAGCTGCCTGAAACTGGTGAAAAGGAGCCATCAGGATGTGCCGCAGGGACCAGTAGCAACAGATGATTAATTACTGCAAGAAAACAAAACTGGGGAAGAGGAGGGAGAACTGGTGAAGTTGTTTCCCCATTATATTTCCGAACAGAAAGAACGTTTTAGCTCGTGCACAAATAGCTCCCTGGGAAGCACTCTTGCTTCCTAATTGTTCATAAATTTACTGACAGGTGGTTACACAGTAGGTATAACACTGTGAGTTTCGGTTTTATTGCTTTCCCTGTCTTAACATGAAAACTTGGAGAAAACGGATGCACTGCGAGCAGTCAGGTGACTCCACCTGGAAAAGGCTGCTCTGTGCCTGTATTTAATTTTTGCTGTGTTCCTTCCTGTAAATCCCACAGAGATCCCACAGAGGGTGGTTTACTGGGGGAGTGCTGTGAAAAGAGGGTGTTCAAGATCTCCAGCAAAGGGAAAAGGAAGATATTACCAAAATGGAGTGCCTGCAGAAAATGTGAGACCATGACACGCAGCTCGCTTGACAGGCAAATTTGACAACAATCATTTTGTTGACCAAACTGTAGCTTTTAGAAGTGCTTAATCCGTTATCTCAATAAAATCAGCTCTGATGAGCCTCTCAGACAGGGCTGTCACCAGAACGGTTCGATCAGAGATGATCATCATCGCTGCTGAGTAGCAACATGTTCTTAAAACTCTTGATATCACCTCCTTGCCCCAGTCACTTCCCCTGTGGGAACATTGAGGTATATTTTCACAGGGTTACCCTGTGTGTCCTTGCAGGTATCTCCTGCACCACAAAAGCAGTGAGCTGGAGAGAGGGAAAACATTTCCATCTGCCAGCCAGGAGCTGGCTCTCAGGTGCCCCATTTAATGCCATCAGCCCCAAACAGGAGCTGTTCTAGGGAAGGTCTCGTATTGCTGGTGCCTTCAGCAGACACACAGGGACTGGAGGAGGCCCTGGTGCCACCCTGCTGTGCTTCTCATCAGTGAAGGAGATGGAAAGCACAGGCAAAATGTGAGTTTTCAGCATATTTGCCTCCTTTGTGCTGACTTTCTGTACGCTAATGAGACCTTGCACAGTGACACCTCTGACAGCCCCATCCTGCCTGTGCCGGGGAGGCTTCTGCAGAGCTGGAGATGCCTGGGGCTATAGGCAGCTGGGGTGCTGGGAAGGAAGGCAGTGTCATCTCCTGCAGGCATCCGACCCCTGCTAGGGTGATAGTCCCTCTCCCTGCTGGTGACAGCATCACCTGTCACAGGACACAGCTGGACACTGCAGCTGCAGAGGTGAGGGAGCTGCATGAATGCTTCATCTCCCCAAAATAGGAGATGTGTGAGAGGGGATGGAAAGGGAGGTGCCAGGGCAGAAACACGATGTGCTGTAGGTGTGACAGTGTCCATGGAGGCTTCAGAGCTCTGAAGATGAGATGTCCCTCTCTGCTGTCCCTATGGGGACCTGTCCCCCAGGTAGGGGTGGACAAGTGGCTGTTGCCTGGCAGCTTGAAGAACCCATAGTTATCTGTCATCTCCCCTTATCGGCAGTGTAGGAAGACATCTCTTTTAATGGATTAGGAGCTAATGATGTGGAGGAGGGACATCAGTTGCATGTGTCAGCCACTGTGCTCATGCAGGCTCTCCGCTCCAAGGCGTGCAGCAGTAATGATCTGGCAGCTAAAAATAATCCAGGGCCACGGCGGCGAGTGGCTCCGGTAGGGACCGGCGCTCCGGAGCGGCCGGGGATGAGTCAGCCTGCACACGGTCGTGTGCGTCACCATCATGTGCAGCCTCTGATCACGCGGCGATTCCCGAGGTGCTGTTTGTTCCCCGCGTGGTTTAGCAGGGAAGAAGCGTCCCTGTGGGCAGTGACCGTCGCTCCTCATGCTTGGGTGTCTGGTAGTGGCTCGCCAGGTCTGAGCTTTCCCGTTGCTTTTGTCCCCAGATGGGATAACAACTGCAAAGCCACCATTGGTGCCTGGAGATGGTGGGATGGAACATACTGGGGAGAGTCCCACAGATATCCCAAGTATTGCACGGGACATGGCAGGTGTGATGCCATGGCCAGCCCCATAGGGCCCAGTCTGTGAGGTGAGGGGAGGGATGGCACCTCACAGTCCCCACAGATAGTGGCAGACACTGGCACGTGCCCAGGGCCCGTGGAGAGCGTGGATTGGCGCACCAGGCAGTGCAAGTCTCAAGTGGTAAAGGATGGAGATAAATCACGGGCTTATTGTTATTGAATTTAGTGGCATCGCTTTCACATTCAATTTCTCTCGCCGGCTTTCCGAACAAACAAGAAATTACAGTGCAAATGTATTTTTTGGCTTACCAAACCTTATGCATTAACTTCCCTGTGATTAATATTACGCAGGGCTGACGAAACCCTCTGCGCGCCGCTCGTCGCTCCGGTGAGACCATGCCGCTTGTCGCTTCCTCGGGATTTATTCTTTATTCCATTTGCTTATAATTGAAGACTTCTGCAAGGAAGGACTATGGATAAAAGGGGATAGAGATGGTGTTCTGCCCTGTTTTTCTCACTGCAGCTGTACAGAGCAGAGGGAGGGAAATGTAGAGAACCAAAGGTAATTTAGGGAAAGGATGCTGTCAGCAGGTAAAGGACTAGGAACAGCAACCACAGTCATGCTGGAGGGCTGCAAGGCATTAGCAGGGCTGCCTGACCTGTGAGGGGACCAAAAGAAACCTATGGGGGGTTGGGAGAGCCTTTGGACTCCACACCCAGCACCAATCCCAAGCTGTCACCACTGTGACACAAGGCAGCTTTGGTGGGATGTGCTTGTCAGGGCAGCCATGCCTTGGCCATCCCTATCTCATGGTACTGACAGAGTGTGGCTTCAGGCTGGCTTTATCCACATCATGTTTGCCACCAAACTCACCCTGCCTGCATCCTTAAATCCCCCTACTTTCCACCTGTTCCTCCTGTGGCAAACCAGTGTGTCCTTGAGATAGCATCCTTGACAGCCCAGTCAGTGGGATCTATAAAAATGTAATCAAGGTCCTTTGATGTCCTTCTCCAAGTCCTGGTAACCTCATAGGCAACGATCGCAGTCACAGGTATTGAGTTGCCCAGTGGGGTCCCCGTGCTGTCCATGGGTGTCCCTCTGCTGCATGTCCCTGCTGGCTCACAGGGGCATTCCTGATTGGATTAGGGCAGGCAGTGGAAGCAAAGCCATGCTTCCCTGGCCTCTGGATGTTCAGGAAATGCAATTCCCCACTGTGAGACCTGCTGGCATGTCTGTGTCAGCATCCTTTGCTAAGGGAAGGGCTTTCAGGCCGATACGTGGGTTTGTATGGCTTGGGGTTTTCCAAATGGGAGCACTGAGACTGTAGTGGTTATGGGTAGTGGTAATTTTTTCCACAGGAGTGAAAGTGTTTCTGTTCCCAGGAGGGGGACAGGCTCACATCTGTGCCCAGAGCACCAGTTTCTGCATCTCATTTTGTACTTGTGGTTTGGGACTCAGGGAGCAGGAAAGGGATGTCAAAGCCTTGAACTGGAGGTGTCTGGGAGGGCAATGATAGAATGATGACTGTGATTTTGCTGATGGCCTGCATCATACACCATCGCTCTAGTCCAGCATCTGCAGGCAAAATCACACAAGGAAGAGACAGGCTGCCATCTGGAGCAGGGGTAGCATCCCAAGGTCTCAGCATCCACTAACGACGGTGATGTCATCTCAGACCAAAACTGCTCATGAGGAGGGCTGGTTTGCAGGCTCAGGAGCAGATAAAAAATGCTCCAGTTGTGGGAAGCTTTGTCCTAGATGTTCTTGTAGTTTTCAGATGTTCCTGGTACCAGTTTGAGGAGCTGTTAGGAGGGGAGAGGTGCAAGGATGCTGGTAATATGGATTAGTGTTATCTTGTCTGAGTGAGGAAGGGCCATTTACAGCCTTCCTGCAGCTCATTGTGGCTGCGCTGTCGGAGTTGGCCGGTTCTGCTCCGAGCGTTAACTACGTTTTCCAGCAGTTGCCGGCACACACTTTTCATTTTTGGATTGCTGCTTTCCCCTGAAGGACTCAGACAATCTCCCTCTGCTATAACAGACTGTACTTCTATATTAATGTGTCAAGTTGCTGGGAAATTTACTGCTTTGCAGAACCCATAGGGCTGCAGAGCCCGCACAGCATCTCTGCCATGGCTCATCCTACTGTGCCGCCTCTCCCACGCCAGGAGAGAGGAGAACCTCCCTGGGAGTGTGAGGAGAGCATCCCTGGGGGTGCGAGGAGAGCCAGGCAGCCCCACTTTCCCTTGCAGGCAGTGATGGTGTTGGCCACAGTGGGCTTATCCTGGTGATTATCCTGGAATCCCAACGCTGTGGGAAAGCCCTGGGTGCAAGGGTTGGGCATCAGGTGCCACTTGACCTGGGCTTTCAGCACATTGTGTGCTTGGGGAGGGAGCACAGGGCATCCTTTCTGGCATTGTAGGTATGGTGTTTCATTTGGGGAGGGTTGTTAAATATAGCCTCATTTACTCCCTGGGGTGCAAACCCTTTAGGGGGTTGTGTCCGACAGCCCAGAGTGCCAGGCAGCAGCATCGGCAAGTGAGCTTTAATTGCTTTTTGCCATGGCCAGGGATATTTATGGGTACGGAGATTGCCAAGTTATTTATTAGATGGAGTATCTGGGGATAGAGTAATATAAATCACCCTGGCCAGTATTGAAGGAGCAGACGCTCAGTAATTTAAACAGCTTTAATAAATATGCTAAAATATGAGCCTTGTCACAGGCCATAATGAGAGCTGGTTATTGGGGTCTCGGCCATGGAGTGGGGGGGCTGGCACAGTGAGTGGACCCCTCCACACCCCAGATCTGTGCTTGGCTCCAGTCCAAGATACTGGTTTGGAGACATGGAATTGCTGACTAGACAAAGCAATGGAGGGGACGCCAGCATCACACAGTGGGACAGGTCTCATGATGGGCCTTCCAGCTGTGCCTGGCAAGCTGGTGTGTTGATGGTGCCTTTGGTGGCCTTTATGTCTTTCAGTGCCCCCCCAGATTGTCAACATCTCGTCGGACATCACCGTGAACGAGGGCAGCAGCGTGACCCTCATGTGCCTGGCCTTTGGGAGACCGGAGCCCACCGTCACGTGGCGGCACCTCTCCGGGAAAGGTGAGCCCTTCCTTGGTGGAAGAACTTCCTGGGTCGGAGGAGGGGCCATCCTGGCCTGTGTGGGATGCATGGTTGTCCCTATAGAGGTGGTCAGGGTGGCATTAAGGTGACTCACAGTCAGAGGTGCTGATATTTTGGTGTGATCTGGGATGGGGCTGAGGATCCTTGTCAAGTGCTTCCTGGGTGAAGGGGATGCCAGACGCCCAGACAGGGGGTGACAGGGGGCACAGGGAAGTTCCTGATGTTGGTGTCCATGGGTGACGGTGCCACACGTTCAGTACATCCCCCAGGGCAGACCTTTGTGAGTGAGGACGAGTACCTGGAGATCACGGGCATCACACGGGAGCAGTCCGGGGAGTACGAATGCAGCGCCGTCAACGACGTGGCCGTCCCGGACGTGCGGAAAGTCAAAGTTACCGTCAACTGTGAGTGCAGGGCACAGGGGAATGGTGGGGGGGAATGGGTGCACGTGGCCCAGTGTGACACAGCAAGATGTCTCTGCAGACCCTCCGTACATCTCCAACGCCAAGAACACGGGCGCCTCGGTGGGCCAGAAGGGCATCCTGCAGTGCGAGGCTTCGGCCGTCCCCGTGGCGGAGTTTCAGTGGTTCAAGGAGGACACCAGGTGAGGGGCTGCAGAGGGGGTGGAGGAAGGGAGGGTTGCCACCGCCTTGGGGTGACACGGTGAGGAGGTAGAGGCGGGTGACAGTGTCTGAGGCTGTCATGTGGAAAAAGGCTGGGATCATCACTCACCACTCATTATGGTGGGTGCTCAGCTAAGGGCTGAGGAAATCCCAGAGCTGTTTCTCCCAGGGATGGTGGCTGTGGGACACATGGGTCAGGCTGGGTTATGGGATGGAGAGTGGAATGGAGAGTTTATCTTGCACAAGTCCAGTGGGGGAACATGTGGGTGCATAGTGGTGTTGGCTGGTGGGAAGCAAAGGAGTGCCCAGGGAGGGGTAAGATCCACTCCAGCCCAGTTCTCCCAGCACTGCTATCCGTGTTTCCCTGCAGGTTAGCAAACGGGCTGGAGGGAGTGCGGATCGAGAGCAAGGGCCGCCTGTCCACGCTGACCTTCTTCAACGTCTCGGAGAAGGACTACGGCAACTACACGTGCGTGGCCACGAACAAGCTGGGCAACACCAACGCCAGCATCATCCTCTATGGTAGGTGCCGGTTTTTTGCAGTAAGGTGAGGTGACAAGGAGGAATAAGAGGAGAATGAAGAGGAGGCATTTGGAGAGGAGGAGGATGAAGAAGAGGAAGAGGAGGAGGAGGAGGATGAAGAGGAGTTTGAAGAGCGTGATGAGGAAGATGAAGAAAAGGAGGCTGGCAGACGGCCGGTGGTGGAGTGATGGAGCAGAGCTGGCTGTATTTGGTGTTCCTGGTCCATCGAGGTGCCAAACAGCACAAACCCTGAGCAGTGAGGTCCTGCCAGAGGATGCCCAGAGGATGAGATCTGTATCAGCCCGACACTGGGTGCACAGCACAGTTGGCCACAGTCGGCTGAGCCCTGTTGTTGCTGGAGCAGGGGTGAGGAGGGAGCCTGGGACAGGTGAGAACACGCCCTGGGTGCATGGTGTGGGGTTTTCCCTTGTTTGCTACTGGCAGGACTGCCAGCAGTGATCACATTGTACTAGCAATAGCAGGATGGGTGACATCAGCCTGATTCAGGTGGCCAGGGCAGGAAGGTGTTTGAGGAATGGTGTCATCAAGGACAGCTGACACTGAGTAAGGTGGCATGTACCTGTGGCATGTCCCTTTGGCATTGTGACAAGCCGAGAGAGCTGTCATGATCCAAGGGAGGACAGCAGGAGCCTGCCTTCCCCCAGCAGGAGGGAGAGGATGGAGGTCAGGTAGCAGGCTCGAGGAGACGTTGAGAGGGAGAAGAGTTTCCACACCAGCTTGGACTTTGGATGGGTGGACACTGTGGAGGGGACCTGGGGGGTTCTTGGTGTTTTGGGGTGGTGGGAGGGGCACATCTTTGGCTTTGGTTGTGGGGCTGGCTGGCCCCTTCAGGAGTTCTCTGCTCCATTCTCTTCTGTTGTGTTCTGCAGGGTTGTGTTTGTGTTTTAGGGGCTGGTTTTAGGTTTGTGTTTTAGGGGCTGGTCCAGGCCTTTCTATTCTAACCAGTTCTCCTCTGCCCTGGCATGATTTCTTCTCTTTGGGTCAAAGCTCTGTGTTCTGTTCCCTCTCCACTGTTCTGTTCTCTTCTGTTTTACCTTTTTGGTGAAGAAATTTTCCCAATATCTAGTATAGAGCAATATAGAATAATAGACTATATATAATACGATACAAATACAATGTAGTACATATTATTAATAATAATGAAACATCAATAATAAATATATATAGATGTGAAAACAACTCTTATTCATATATTTAATAATAGTGTCTTGTTGACACATATTATTATATATAAGCATATTATTCTTTATTATATATTATGTATTATTCTCATAGTATATAAATTATAGAATATCTAAAATACATTATTAGTTTTTACATAGTACAATATATAACTTACAATGTATATGTGGTATTTTATATTTATATGTTTTTGGGGTGCAGGAGTTACAGTGGCAGTGCTGAATTGATGCTTGGATTTGATGCTCTTAAAGGTCTCTTCCAACCTTGATGATTCTATGACTGTATATAGTAAATATTGTATTTATGATATTTAGTACATAAATAAGTACATTAAGTTTCCAATCCAGTTTTCCCAATATCCATTTTTTTTGTCTCCCTATCCTGCTGGCACTCTTGCACTTTCTCTGATGTGAGACAAAATAACATCACCTAAGTCTTTTTTCCATTACTTGAAACCAGACTAAAGAAAAAGTCGCAGTGGAGGTAACTCCCTGCACTCAGAAGGGGACTGGATTAGGGATTTTTGGTTTTGTTCCAAGCTATTACGTGGTTATCTTTTATTTGACAACATCTGTTTTCGGGCATTTTTCCTTCTCTCAGCAGATAGTGTTGCTCTTTACACACTCCTCCTGTGACAGCACAGCAATCCTCTCACAACAGTTATTAATTGATGCCAACATGCAGAGAAAACAAAATTTCACCTTGTTTTAATAAATTAATCCCACAAACATGTCCAGCAGGCTGAAGTGAAGTACATTAGAGGTGATTGCATTGATGGCAAAACAGTAATATTAAAAATCATCCATAAAAAGTGTGATGTAGGAGCCCAGTCCTGTGGCTCTCCCTGCTTTGTAGCAACTCCTGCTAGTAATGGTCTGTTCAGTGGAATACTAATATTCCTCTAATCCTTGTTTTATATAAGTAAGATTAGGAAGGAAAAGTTAAAACTTAAAATGTCCCGTTTGTTTTCATGTGGGTTTTTAGCTGCACCAACACTGAAGCCTAAATTTGTGTTTGAAAGGATATTGGCACATCCTTTGGATATTGATGTGTGAAGACTCAGGATACCTAAAGTTATTTCAATTTCATAACTTTTAATGGAGAAAAAACATTCATATTCTATTTCTCCCCCCATCTTTCAAGAGTGTATTGAGTGAAGCACACTGGAACAGTCAGAGGCAGGCCATGGAGTGAGCTCAAAAAGGAATTTAAGCAGGTGGGATTCCATCCTTCCTCAAGGATTGCGCTTTTTTCATTTCGTGAACATGTTGTGAAATTCAACAGCTTGTCTGTCAAAGCTGCAGCTTCTTGGAAACACAGGGGAGAGTGGAAAAGATGGGCTCTGTGGAGAGCTTCTATTTGGGTATGTGCGTGGTGTTTCTTGGACAGTCTCTACCAGCCTTTGCCAAAGGGGAGAGGAGCACAAGTGGTTGGAAATCTGCTAATTCTTTTATTTAAAGATTTTGTGTCTGGGTTCACTTTTTGATGAGCATGTTGCATTTTGTACTTGCTATTTATAAATGGAGATGGGGAAAAAAATCACCCAAACCTGGATCTTTACATCTCTTTTAAATGCAGCGTGTCCCTCAGTCACCAAAGGAAATTCCCCCAAGCCCCCATTCCAAACTGGGAGCTCTGGGACCTTTTATTGGCCCTTTCCATTGAAGAGCTATTGGAATAAAGAGAGATGTAGATGTTTTATAAAAGATGCCATCTGCATTTTTCCAATGTTCAGGGTCTCATTTCTAGTATGTAATCTTTTTGATTGATGATTGGGTAAGTTAACTGAAAATAAGTTAAAATACCAAGTGTTAGATGTGATTTAAACCAATTATTCTATGGAGAGATAAAATCTTTTCATGCTTTATTGTGCACTCTCTTAAGAATCAGCAGCTTCAGACTAAATACATAAAAGCAAGGGAAAGCAATTATGTCTTTAAGAATAAGAGCCCTGATTCAATATTTAAAGACTGCTTGACTTAAAACACTTAAAACACAAGTCATAGAATCACAGAATAGTTTGGGCTGGAAGGGACCTTAAAGCTCATCCAGTTCCACCCCCTGCCATGGACAGGGACATCTTGCACTATCCCAGGTTGCTCCAAGCCCCATCCAACCTGGCCTTGGACACTTCCAGGGATCCAGGAGCAGTCACAGCTTCTCTGGGCAACCTGTGCCAGAGCCTCACTACAAATATTTGAATTTTGCAAAAAGAGAATCAATGCAAAACATATGCAAAAAAAAAAAAAAAAAAAAAAAAAGAAGTGAGAAATAGCATCTTTGCCCTGTTTACCTATTGCTGTGGAGTGTCTGTGATTGCAGTGATTTTCTGTGTTTATTTGTGCACACAAACCAGTAATCTAACAAAACTAGGAGATATTAGGAGTGGAAATTAGTAAGGAGAGGAGAAGGAGGCAGGGCTGTATTGAGGGAGTATAAATATCTGAACCAGGTCTTTTGTACAGAAGAGAAAGTAATTACCCCACATCTACTTTTCACAGGAACTTCGAAGGGCAGGTGAATCTGTCCAACTGCTCTTTTGTGTCTGCCATCAGCAATGCTTTTCGGGTCAAGGGAGCAGCTCACACCTCATTTCATCATTCTTCAAGTTGCCACCTGCCATTATTAATACCCCACAAAAAGGCTGAGATATGTAAGCTCTGTAGTTGCTTCCAAAGAGTCTGGGAATTGCAATCCCCAGCTTTATTTTGCTTCAGGAATGTGCTGGTGGACAGCTCAGGGATTGGTGGTCACACATTGCTGTGCCATGGTGCCACAGCCAGCCCAGCTGGAAGCAGTGGAGGGGACAGAACACTGTTGGGTGGGGACTTACAAAGGCTTCCATTCTCTTTGGTCAACAATAAAATTTTTTTTTTTTTTCCTGTTAATTGAGTGGATTATGCTGTGTGGATGTTCTGGGTGGGATCAGGGCAGTTGTCCATCAGGTGCCTGGTGCTGGGGCTGGCTCTGCTGGTGCCTCATGACTCTGGGATGAGCCATCCATCCCCTCAGCATCTTCCGCTCCAAACACCCCTTGGGAAATGGCAACTTCTCTGGAGCCAGGCTGGGAGAGCTGGGAGTGTTCACCTGGAAGAGAGAAGGCTCTGGGGAGACTTGAGAGTCCCTTCCAGTGCCTAAAGGGCTCCAGGAGACCTGGAAAGGGCTAATTCATAGGGTTAATTTGGGTTATTTGGTCAACTAATTGGCATTTGGGGTTACCTGGGACAGACTCACTTTCTGTAAAGTACTTTATGGTTACTTTAGATCGTTGGGTTACTTTGGCTCAGTCAATTAACATTTGGAGTTATTGTAGATCATTGGGTTTACTATAGGTCATTGGGATTACTAGAGGTCAAACTTGTTCTGGGCAGAGCACTTTGAGGTTACTTGAGGTCAACCAGTTAATATTTGGGGTTACTATAGGTCATTTGGGTTACTATAGGTCATTGGGAGGGTTACTTGAGGTCAACTTGTTTATATTTGGGGTTACCAGAAGTCAAACTTAGTCTGTCCAGAGCAATTTGAGGTTACTTAAGGTCATTGGGGGTTACTTGAGGTCAACCAGGTAATATTCAGGGTTACTTTAGGTCATTGGGGTTACTAGAGGTCAAACTTGTTCTGTGCTGAGAACTTTAAGGTTACTTGAAGTCATTGTGGGGTTACTTGAGGTCAACCAGTTACTATTTGGGGTTACTTGAGGTCATTTGGGTTACTAGAGGTCAAACTCACTCTCTACAGAGCACTTTGGGGTTACTTTAGGTCATTGGGGTTTCTTGAGGTCAACCAATTAGCATGGGATTATCTGAGGTTGTATTCCATCTCTGAGGACCATGCTGGGCTTCGCTGAGTTCAGCCATTTTTCTTGTTCCAGTATTTGAGGGCACCAACTCCAACAGTGACACCAGAGCTTGGACCTGAGTTTGTGTCCGTGTCAGGACTCCTTCTGTTCCATTTCACACCAAGGAACCCCCGTGTGCTGTTGCTGTGTCACACCTGCCCACCATAGTGGCAGTGTTGTGTCAGTCCCACCCTCACCCCAGCTTGCCTGGTGACTTCAATTTCCTTTTCACCATGATTTGCTCATGCCAGGCTCCCCGGCCCTTCCCTCTGTCCCCTGGTCCTGACTGTGCCTCCAAATTCCCTCCCCCCCATTCCTGTGAGCACCTGCCCCTCTTGGCCTGTCTGCACATGAGCTCCTCCTGCATTCAGTTTTTTGGGGGGAAAATGTAGATCCTGGGGATCTGGAGCAGAACAAAGCTCTCCTGCTCCGCCTCTTCTGGCTGGTACCCCTGGGTCTCTGTGTCCCTCTGTCCATAGTGACTTTTTCTTTCTGCAGCTGCAGATCTGGTGAGATGTTTCAAAGACACCAATATAGCTTGAAACCTTAAACAAGGTTTTGTTAGACAGTCACTAACATGGCACTTCACCCAGGGTTAAGCTTTAATCATCATCAATACACAGGTAAATAATTAGTCTTTAACAAACTTGGTCTAAATTAGCTGTGAATCTCAAATAGGAGCACTTTCATGGGGGTGCAGAGGTTGTGCCATGGCACTGTGGTTTGGACAGCTTGGGAGGTGAGGGCAAAGAGCTTCCTTTATGTCTTGGTGAATGAAGGCAGAGCTGACATGGGATATCTTCTTTTTCCTCAGTATTTATCTGTGTTCTCTTCTTCTCCATCTTCCTGTGAAGGGATGAGGGACAGCTCCCTCTTCTTCACTGAATTGTTACGTTTTGTAGGGTTTTTCCCAGGACATTCCCTGTTATCCTGTGGGGTTACTTTGCCTTCCCATATTATCTTCTCTACCTACTATACATGTATTTTTTTTCTTTTTCCACTTTCATTTCCACTTGGTCCCTGTAGTTCATATGTGCAGTTGTCTTCCTGTGTTTGCTACTTTGTGTTTTCCCTTAAATTGAAATGCCAATTTCTGACTTTGCCATTAGATGCTGTAAATAATCCATATATTATACTATGCTATAAAATGCTACCTACAGTCACTGCTCACATTACCGTAGTGTTCCAGGCTCTGTGTTTGTGGCAAGCCTTAGGTCTTGCTCAACTTCTGTCTCCTTTTTGTGTGCAAGAAGCCACCACTTTTTGTTCCTTGCTCTGCGCTGGGTGGCTGTTCAGTCACAGGGGTGAACACCCCTGTTGGAGTCTTCTTAGAATCATAATTTGAGTCGGAAGGGACCCTTTAAAGGTCATTTAGTCCAACCCCCCTTCAATGAGCAGGAACAGGCCTTGAAGGACCATGCAGTTACCTGAGGAATAACATCAGGAACTATCTCATCGCAGGGAGGTTGCCAAGACTTACTGTAGGTGCTTCTGCTCTCAGACATGAGTAACTGGACAGGCTTTCCCCCAGCGGGTCTCCCAGACTTCCTTCAGTAATTCCTGTCCTCAGATATGAAGAACTGGACAGGCTTTCCCCCATCAGCTGCTGTTACAGACCATGAGAAGCAGAGAGGAACTGTTGTCTTTTCCTGAGCCCTCTAGGAAAGAGAGGCTCCAGCAGCACCCTGAGCATGGGCATGTTCCCTTCCTCTTTCTCCTGAGTCCTGAAAATTAAAAGCTGCAAGAGACACATTCTAAATTCTTCATCTCCATGTGTCTGTGTCTCACCTGGAGAAGGGTGAATATTGCAACAAAATGGAGAAATGAAGTGGAAGGTATGGGACTTCTATCCTGCACAGAAAGAAAGCAGGAAAAGAAAGTAAAAGCTATTTTTTGGTGCATGTGGAGGGACTGTTTAGCTCTGTAAGCATTTGTGCTATTCCCATGGCTCACACTGGAGTTGAGAGTGCCTCCAACACAGGTTAAGAAAATCTATTCACCACAGATCTGCTGATTTCTTCTGACCTTTGTATTCAAGATCTTAGGAGAGAAACAAAATCCCAACCTTGCCATCTGTACTCAAATCAAGGTCTCAAAAAATCTAAGGTTGCCTCAAGGAGAAGGAATAAAATAGCCAGGAAAGGAAGAAAATAGCCAGAAAAGTGGACACAAAATAAATCAAGGGGAAGAAAACTAAAAGCAAGCAATAATAAATAATTGCAATAATAAATAAGCTGAGTAGGGGCAGTCAGAGTCCAGGTGCACTCACACCTCAATGCCCAGGCTCTGGGGTTTGAGGAAAGCAGAACAAAAATATTTGCTGGGACGGCAGGGCTAGGGAGCCTCAGCTGAGTTCTCTGCCTGTCCCAGTGGGAACTGTCCCTTTCCCACAGAGAGTGACAGTTCAGAGAACACACAGGAGTCACAGGCAGCCTGTGATGAAATGAGCCATCTGCCCTGATTTTGTGATCGTATCTAATTACTACTTTATTTTGTCCCTGTATCTTTATTCTTGTCTCTTCTGTAGAGTATCTTTACAATCTTTACAAGGCCAAGCTGTCTGATACCAGAATACATTATTCCACAGTAAAGAATACATTTAAGAGAAAATGTTTGTTTTATTTTTTTCTAGTAAAGACCCAGCATTTTTATTTTTATTTCCTCTCTGTATTAGGTGACTTATCTATTTGGGAGCTCTCCAACTCAGCCACAATGCAATTGCTGTAGGATAGATTATGAAATTTCTAAAAGTGTCATTAAATCAAAGCCAATAACCAGTGCAGAACTGTGAACTAGAAAATAGTGATAAGAATTAGTCACATATTAAAATCCAGATCTATAGAGATGCTAGAGAAAGGCACCAATTTAGCAGTGTTTGGGCAGGTGTAAATACATAAAAGTTTAAGGCTAATCAGCATGTAGTATTACATCTACAGAAATTTTCACTTGTTTTATGATTTTGGATGATGTGCAGAGCTGCTGCCATTGGTTTGAGGGGTGAAAAACAAAGAAGAGGGAGCAGTAATAGGTCTGAGGAAAACCAAGCTAAGAAGCCCTTTCAATTCTACCTGCAAAGCCTCTACCTGCCCCTAACAAATGTGGGTTTCCACTTTTTATATCACAAGGTCTATTCAGCAAGGAAATGTCTGATTATGGCATAGTTCTACCTCTCTTGGATGATCATGTGCTCTTATAATCAATTTTGTTTGAGCATGGGCATGACACAGCTTCTTTCTCATCACTCAATCTTCCCATCATTTCCTTCACCTTCTGGCAGTGCTTGGATTTAACATCTCAGACTCTCCTTTGCCTCTTCCTAAATTAAGATAAATGCTTACAAAAAAAATCAGTAGATAAAAAGACAAGGAATGACACCATACTGAGGAAATTATTGTAACTGGATATGATTTCATAGAATCACAGAATGATTTGGGTTGGAAGGGGCTACAGGAGAACTGAGGAAGCACTTTTGATAAGGGCATCGACAAGGGGGAATGGATTTAAACTGAAAGAGGGTGAGTTTAGATACTGGGGAAAAAATTCTTCATTTTGAGAGTGGTGAGGCCCTGGCACACGTTGCCCAGAGAAGCTGGGGCTGCTCCATCCCTGGAAGTGTCTAGGGACAGGTTGGACAGGGCTTGAAGCAACCTGAGATAATGGAAGGGTTGCTGGCCCATGACGGGGTGGCACAAGAAGTTTTTTAAGATCTCTTCCAGCCCAGACCATTCTGGGATTCTATGATGAACCCATTCCAGGTGACTGCAGGCCTGAGAGCATGTTCACAAATGCATAAGAATCCCATTTACTTCACACTTCATCCTTGCCCTGACTTCTGATGCTAAGACAGCTAAGCACTTATTTCTCTATTTCTTCCCTTTCAGAATGCCAGTACTGGGACTCAGACCTGTGACTTCCCCAAATTCCTCTCCATGGCTGTGGGGAGTGTGGACAGACCCATGGCCCTGTGGCAGAATGTGTGGTGGCTGCCTCTGCTTCCTTCACTCTGCCCAGCTGTCTCAGCCCATCCTGACTGGCCCATATGTGCCCTGCAGCCCAAATAAAAGCCCTAACAAAAAACAAAACAAAACAAAACAAAAAAAAAAAACCCAACTAAACTCCAGTTCCAGCAGTGTAATCAGATGACCAGCCTCCTCCCTCCTGACCTGCCTACCAAGAACCCCCCAGCACCCCCAAAAATGCTCCTGCACACCTGAGAATCCACATCTGGACAATGCCATTCCTGAGCTGACGATCCTTTGTTGCCAGTCACGAGTTGTGCCACTCCAGAGCACCAAGGCCTCTGATCCCAATGGCTCTCACGTGATTGTTTGCATCAGGACTCCCCAAGGAGGGCAACTTCAAGCATGGTGGGGCTGGACTGACACCTGCCCAGGGCATCCTTCTCCTCCTCCTCCTCATACAAGGACTGTGCCTCCCTTAAGTGTTCCTCAAGCTCTTTGCAAACCTCCTCACCTCCTCCTCAGCACTCACAATGCTCTTCAAATTATGGACAAGTCCACCACCCCTCCAAGGGGGAACACAACACCGTGGTCAGCTTAGGGGTGGGATGTGCAGGGACAACGGGGAGGTGGGTTCCCTTTGTGCTGTCACATCATCTCAGCACTGGCCCTAACGCTCTCCTTTGTCTTCCTCCTCTCTCCTCCATACAGGGCCCGGAGCAGTGCACGATGGCGGCAACGCGGCGTCCCGGGTGGCCGCTGGCCTCTGCCTCTGGGCCACCCTCCTTGCTCGCCTCCTTCTCGACTTTTGATAAGGGAGCGGAGGGTCCCGGGAGGCCTCGCCGCACCTCTCCCCCGCCGCGGGCTCGGCCGCCGCGCCGCCCGGGGACTCCTCTCCATCGGACGGGCGATGCACCGGAGGACGGGCGGCGGTGCCGAGCGTCCGAGGATGGCCCCGTCTCCCACGTGCCGGGATCGTTCTCGCCGCCGGTTATGCTGTACAGACCCCACCACGTGCCACCAGACTGTCACCCGCCACCATCGCCCCGGGGATGTGGCCCAGCACGGACGGTGCCCCCTGTGGCTGCCTCATCTCCAACGACGGGGGCATGGAGCCGTCGGGGCGGGTGCCGCCCAGAGCCTTCACCGGGATGTCCGTCTCGTCGTCTCACTAAGCCGCCTATGCCCAGAAAGACCCCAAGGTTGAAGCCTCCTGGCTCTGCCTTCAGCCCTCTCGGTCCTGAATGTCAGTTCTCGTCGCCAAAGCTCCTCCCTAAGCACCCTGATGTTGCCAGCCCCCCATCACCCGCCTCTGCTCCTGACAGGATGATTGATCTCTGGCCCTTTGGGAGAGGGTCACCCGACACAACCAGTTGTCCTTCAAGGGTCACGCACTTCCCACTACTCTTTATTCCAGCTGACATCGTACCCCTGTGCTTCCCACTAAAACCCCCTCACCTTCCTGAGGACATGAGGCTGCTCTCCCAGGAATGTGAGCCCTGGGAACTGCCACCAGCTCTCCTAGAAACTAGAGCCTTCTTGCTGCATTGGACAGCCAGGCCCTCACTCCTTGCTCCAGGTCCCTGCCCACTCTGCTGCTGCCCCCCTGATGGCAGGGGCTGCCCCATGGCTCTCACCTTGATGCTCTGCCAGCACTTTTTGGGGACATTTCTCTGGGCTTGTTTTCCAAGCACTTTCCAACCTGCATATCAAAAGCACAGCATCACCAGCGTGGGGCAGAGGCTCTGAACAACAGATCGAAACACCAGCTGACAAGGCCCTTTTGCTACAGCTCTGATGTTCGTGACCGTCTGTATCTCTGCCCCTCATGGGGCCCTGAGCTGCAATGTTCTCACTCTGCCCTGGTCTCACGCTCATCACGTGTCCCTGCCTGAGGAAAGTCTGATGTGTCTGACCCTGTGGAGGAGGACTGGGCTCTGTCAATTTGCTGTGCTGGCACAGCAGGGACAAGGATGGCTCCAACGCTCCCTGCTGCAACTTGCCTGTGACACCAAAACAGACACACCCAGACTCTGCCCTCTCTGCTTCTTCTAGCCACCCTGGGACCTGTCACCCATGGTGGCAGTAGTCATGTCATCTCCCCACATAGGAATTGTGCTCCTGATGGCCTCGTGCACCACGGACCCCCTTGCCTGGTACATTGTGGCAGCCCTGAGCCTTCTTGTCACTCCATGGCCACCCAGGAATGCTTTGGTGCCGCAGTCTGGGGATGGACACTCCCATCCTGCTCCTGAAAAGTCACATGTGGCACCAGACCCTATTGCTGCAACAGGGAGACTCAACTACAGCAAGGCACTGAGCAAGCACACAGAGTGTCCCCTGTCCTGACCCAGCACCTCCCCGTGCCTTGTCCCTTCCTTTTCCCTCCACAAGTGAGATGACTTAAGAACAACGGCCGTGCACACGCTGTCTTCCCCCTGCAAACTCTGCTGCTGCCCAAACCTGCTTTCGTGGCTGCAAGGAAGCTGGGGTGCCAGCCCTCAGCACACAAGATTGAAAAAACACCCTGAGCCAGAGGCCATGATGGGCCACCACTGTGTCCTCTATGCAGCTGTGCCCATCCTCATCCCTGTTCTCAGTGGGCTGCCCAGGACCTGCTACAAAAATCTCAGTGGATGCTCCTGCCTGCCCATCCTGGATGTTCAGCACGTACCATGGCTGATTGACAAAATTTGCCTGGTCCCAGGCAGGGGCTGCCTGAGGTGCTGGCTTACCTGATGGACGGGGATCCAGAACTGACTGGGTGAGTCCGCGTCCTGCGGTCCCTGCGGTGCTGCTCTGCTTCTCCGCTGGCATCCAAGAAAGGTGGCACTGTCAGTGATCTGGGTCCTATCCCATGGCCCCAGGCATGTTTATCGCGTGGGGATGGCACTGTCTTCAGCCAGCACGGCAACACGCACATCCCTCCCCACATGCCCACTCCAAAGTACCGTGGGTGATGGAGACACCTTGCCCTGATGCCTTTACTGGTCCGCACTGCCCCACAACCCCATGCCCTTTCCTTGGTCAGCCCCAAATTTCTCTATCCCCACAGCAGAAATGCTGCAGAGTCACAGGGCAGGAGGCCACGGCAAATCAGAGAGTGGCGGCGACGAGATGCCACGACGCACACTGAGGCTGGCGGGCCTGGTGCCAGGGCTGCCCCCATTCCATCCTTGTCCCTGGGTTGGGTGGGCTCCCCTGTACCCTGCCGGGACGGCATTCGACTTTCTCGTGCCATGTAACGTGCCATTGTGAGGAACGTGTTGGCTGTCTGAGGCCGGCCCCGCCGCGGCTCTGCCAGGTGGCAGACCCATTTGTGACCACTGCTCTTCATGTTTGGATGCCCAGGGGGTGGCCGGGTGCCCAGGGCGGGGGCAGTGTGGCTCTTGGGTCTCTCCAGCTGATGGCCGTGATGGCCGGTCTTGAGTTTCTGTCGATCATTGTATTCCAAGGGTGGCTATACTACCTGAGATTTGTGCATGTTACATTGTAGTTGTAACCTTTTCTAATTCGGCAAGAATAAGAGATGGTTGTGATTGTGCAGTGTATCAATAAAGTTTGACGAACTTTGTACCTTCGGGGCTTTGCTTCACGGGTCCCGCACACCCCAGGGAAGGGATGCAGTGCTGGCACCTGCTGAGCTGAGCTGGGAGGGCTCCTGAGTGCCTGGGACCTCTGCCACTCCTGGGGTCCCACCCAGCACTTGGCTGGACTTTCTTTTGATTGTCCCCTGTGACAGTGATTCTTGAAGCACCACAGCTGGGGGCCTGCTGCTGTTTGGGCCACCCTTCACCCCATCCATGCATCTCCCCTGGGAATCCACCAGTGAGTCTCAGCTCCTGCCCACCTGTGTCTGCTGATGAGCAATGAGCACACACCTGTTGATGGAGTCCCTGCAGGGTAAGGACTGTCTTAGTTCTCATCACTCACCTGCCTTCTGTGGAAGCAGCATGACTGGGGGCCACTTTTCCAAGACAGATATTCCCAGCATCTCCTCCGTCATCTTGCAACAATGCTCACTCTGACAACTAAATCTGCCCCCATGAAGGAATGCCTCTGCAGACAATGCACTCCCAAGGTTTGCTCCTGTCGTGATCTGGCAGTGTGTGACAGAGACCAAACGTCTTTGTCAAAGGACAAAAACCATGAGGACCAGGAACAGAAGACCTGTGACCCTCAGTGTCTCCCTGACATGGCTTTAATCTCAGCAGGCTGTGCCCATCACTCCCAGGGGATGCCTCACCTTTCCACACCATCAACCAGGAGAAAAACATTCAACAAGCTCTTCTGGTGTGCGACCTGCTACCTGGAGGCTGGGGGCAGTGGGACTGTGACAGAGCCATCAGAATCTTGCTCACTTTGAGACCTCCCTTCATCTTTCCCAACGTGGGAATGAAAAGCCCAGTCCCAAGAGTTTTCCCTGAACGCCACAACAAGCAAACAGCTCCATCCCAGCACTGCTATGAGCTGCTGTGACCTTGCACATCAGGAACACCTTTGCTCTCCCCCTCAAGTGACCCCAGCAGACAGGTAAGTGCTTCCCAAAACTCAACAACCTCCTGAGGGAAGGGATCTGGGGGGGATGTGTCACCTTGCCCACTTTTCTCAATGTCACCTGCAGTGAATCAAGCATTGGTGACGTCCATGGGAGACACTCTGCTTTGAGCCTCCTCCAAAAACCCCAACCAATCAGGGAGCCAGGGCTGATATGATGTATCTACAGGTGCCACAAAGCAATACTCGCCCCTTGCATGTGGTCCCTGGGTTTTCCAAAGAAATCTGAGCTTCCCTAATGCTTCCCATCTTCACATGCCAGTTCTGCCTGATACCCAGTGCTGGACCTGCCTCCACTGGAGTGAATACCTGCAGATGCCCAAACACTCCTGCTCATGGCACATCCTCATGCCTCGTCTGCATTGTCCCCATCACAGAGCATGGGAAGGTGATGCAGCCCCTCTCTGCTCGTGTGATACCTTCCATCTCCCTTTCCTGGCTTGAGAGGGATGTTTTTCCATGGCCCCCAGCAATTTCCAACCTGTGCCTAAGGACATGGACCTCAGCTGCTACATCCAGGGGGAGGGAGGGCATATTTCAGACCATGACCTCCATCCCTCACCAGCACCAAGAGACACCCTTACCTATGTCAATAAATTATTACATAAACGCATCCATCGAACCGCCTCTCTCTCCTTAACTTCCTCTTTGTCTGCTACTTTGGCACTGGACTCCTGGCACTCCTTGATCTCTCCCCTAGAACACCAAAAAAGTTACAATTACAGAGAGGAGGTGAGGGAGAGAGCCCTGTTACCTCCATACCTATCCCTGGATCCCTCCCCATTAACCCCAAGCATCTGGGCATTGCCCCTCTTACCAGGTTTGCTCTACTGTGGCTGGCTAGTCCAACCTGGGAGTTGCAGAAGCTGCATAAAGACCAACACCATCATCTCTGCCATCCTCACCCGGCTACCTGTGCCCCGCTGTCCTGTCCCCACACCCTCAGTGCCCTGTCCCTTACTTGGGATGTGCCACAAAGCCTGAGCATGGTTCTTCCCTTACCCCACTTGGACACTGAATGTCACACCTCAAAGCAACACCTTCCCATCCTTCTTCTCCATGCTTATCTCTTGGGTTATATTATAGGGTCAAAAATTAAAAAATGCTCACAAAAAACTGTCGCGCCATCAACAGCAACCAACTTCTGATCCTGTAAATGTGTCAGGTGACTTGGAGAAACCGGCACCCTGGAGGCTACAGTTGAGGCTGAGGACCAAACTCACTAAGCAACCTTCCAGGATCACCAAAAAACAAGACACTGACCAAGACAAGGCTCCATGGACAGCAAAATGCACCTACACCCAAACAATCCTGCCGTGCTTTGCCTGTATGCAGCACTGCATGAGGGACCCTGTTCTCTGCACCCACCTCTCATCGCTCTGTCCCTCCTTCCCACACAGGATTCGCTTCAGCTGTTCCACAAGCATCCCCAGCAATGCTGTGCAGCTGGGCTAGAGAGCCACACCTGAGCTTGGGGGCACTGAGTGGGGTCCTGAGCAGGGAAATTTGGCACAGCTGTGCCCCACACTGTCTCCATCTACTCACCAAAGCCTTACCTGTGACAGCATTCCTGCCGGGCTCATTGGTGAAATCCAGGGGTCATCTTTCCAATGCTCTCCTGGCCCATTGTATGACTTGCTGCTCCCATCTGCCACCCCCCTCCAGCATCCCTCCCCACATCCCTCCCCATTCCTGGTGGCGCAAGGGGAGAACGCGGAGTGGCCCTGGCCCCCGCGCCAATGAGCACCACAACCAGACGGAGCGGCCACATGGAACAATCGTTTTAATGGATAGGCAGAGAGAGCCCCCTCGCCGCCTGCCTGCCCGCGCCCGGGCCCCCCGCGTGCCCCCCGCCGCCGGCCGCAGGGAAGGAAAGGAAATTGAAGGAGGAAAACCAATTGCAGGAGAAACCCCCACTGAGATGGACGGCGAGGCAACAGGTCCTGCGCCTCGGCAGGGGCCGGTTGCTTCGTCTTCTTTTTCTTATTCATTGTGTTTGTTTTTGTTTTTTTTATATATATATATATATACACACACACACACGCACACACACACATATACATACACATATATATATATATATATATATAAAAATATAAAACTGAGCTATATAGATCTCCCTCTGTCCCTCGGCTCACTTTATTCCACCGCAAAAAGGCCAGGGCCACGCGGCAAAAAGTGACAGAGAGGGGCCCCGGTCCCCCATGACCCTTTGTCCCCGGTGACCCGAGGGTGGAAAGGCGAGGGGGTTCAGGGATGTGTGGACCGAGATGCTCCTCGTTGAGAACTGATACACACCTAACTCCATATACAGCATGCAGTAATGGCAGCGGAAGGACCCTGCTGGGAACTGTGGCTAGAACTCTAACAAAAAAGAAAATTATATATATATATATATGTATATTTATATATACTGTATATATATATCCCATAAAAAGATTCAGTATCTCCCTCCACCTCAACGCGCGGCGAGTGTCGTCTGTGCCCTCGGCAGGAACTGTCCAGACGACTGCTTTTGGGCCGGTTTTGGGGGTGTTTCAGCACAGGACTTCTCCTCATCCTCCTCGCTGGGCTCACAAGCCTCCTTGGCTAGTCGCCTCCTCAGCAAACAAACTTCTCTCCGCTTGCTCCCCCTCTCCTGGATTGGTTTTTTTTCCTCTTTTTTTTTTTTTCCCCTTCTTTTTTTTTGCATTTCTGTTTTTTAGGAACTAAGAGTTCTAGGCTCATATCAGAAAATACAATTAATAAAATCAACCATGACTCAGAATCCCTTATCATTCACGATGTCCGCGGATGGTACAATGAAAGCGTGGCTCGACGCCGGTCTCCTTCCTCCCTTTCCTTTCGTGGTGGTGTGGTAACTGTTGAAGATCTATATATCTATACATATATATATGTACACATGGAGATATATATATATATATGTATATATATTCTGAAACACAAATGGCGGCACAGTCCATGAGAAGACGGGGAAATCTTGGCAAAGGAGAAAACCGGTGTGTCTGGATGGAGGGTCCCACGGGAGGGAGCAGGCGGGTGGCGGCAGTGAAGAGGACAGGGCAGGGGACAAGTGCCACACTCCGATGGCCCTGTCCATCCTCCACGCTGGCCCGTGGCAGAGAACAACGAAAATAGGGGGAAAAAGTTGTAGGAGACAAAAAAAAGAAAAAGGGGTGAAAAGAAAAAGACTCAGTCGCATTGCATCTTCAGCAGGAAGCCTTGGATTATTAATTTTTTCCTTTTTCTCTCCATTCCAAATTCCCGTAGTGTTTTTTTTTTTTGCATGTTTTTCCTCTCTCCCCCTCCCCCAGGTGGCCTGGCCGGATACTCTCTCAATTCTTATGATTATTTTCGGAAACGGTGAACACTTCTTCTTCTTTTCTTCCTCTCCTTTCTGCTTGCGCTCGCTGGCCGTGGTCGTCGCTGCCGCTGCTCCGCGGGCCGGCTCTCGGGTCAAAACTGGCGGGCGAGGTGGGCAAGCGGGAGGAGCAGCAGCCACACGCAGCCACTTCGCCGCCACGCGCCGTTGTTCCCGTCGTGCACTGCACCAGGGCCTGCAGGAAGGGACAGGAACGCCCGTGTGGTTGGTCACAAAGTCAACAAATAGCAGAAACCATGAAATAAAGATTAAAACCAAAATATATCACGCTATTTGGGGCCCCGGTGGTGTTGCACATGGTGGGATTGCTCTGAGAGTTCTCTGGGTGCCCCCTTCCATCTGTGCCATCTCAAGAACATGGGAATAGCCATCTCTGTCCCCACAAATGCTGATTTTTGGGACAAGATCCTCTGCGGTCCCTTTTCAGGCTGAAGTCCCCATCCCAAGCCCACTTCCTGTGTATCACCACCATCCAACCTCCCCCAGTCCCCTTCACCCTCCTCCAAACTGGTCCCAGTTTTCCAGCCACACTGGTAGGGGAGATGACACTTTTTGCCCCGCACATTCTGCTCACCCCAGGGCAACCCCCCTATTTTCCTCTAGTGTCTCTTGGGAGGGACAGTAACCACCTGCCCACCTTGCAGAGACACTGCCAGCAGCGCTACATTGAGGACTTGGTGTTTTGCACCTCTTCAGTGTCTCTGTGGGGCTCAATATGGGCCCAGACCACCTCAAAGAGATGGGATGAGGAGGGTGGTCAAGAAGAGCCAAGCCCACCCATCTTTGGGGACCACAAGAAGTGAAGAGTTCAAAGCTCACTGTGGGAAAGGATGTGGAGGGTGTCTTAGCCAATGGCTTTCACCAAAACACCACTTTTTTCATCAAATAGTTGGCCCAGGAGAAGACTAAGATGGAAAAAGACCTCAGGAAGGCATCCATGCTCATGTCCTGTGGAAGCAGGGCTGACCACAAGGTCTGATTCACAACTGCTTTTGAAACCCCAGGACATGTCCCCTCACTTCACAATCTGACTGGGGCACTGAGTAACCATCTGGTTTCCCACCAGTAACACTCTCCAGCACATTCAGACACCTCACACCTCAGAAATCCAGGTCTCACACACTATCTCCACAGACATCTACAAGTCATCCCAAGGACTGACCACTCAACTCATCACAAATGAAGCCACTCCAAAATCAAGATGATACCAGGTCAGTTGGCCAGACGGTAAGATTGCACAGCAGAGAGGTGGATGTCCTGGCCAGGAATAACACCAGGAGGGGGACCAAATGCCTGTCCACCCCTATCTCATCCCATAAATAATGCACTAGAAGCATCCCAGAGGAGGAAGGACCTGCCACAGGGCCCACTCACACAGTAGCACTGGGAAAGCAGCCCAAAGACATCCCTGCTTTGCCCTGGCAGTGGGAAGGGAGCAGTACACCATGGGATGGGGACAGGCATGCAGAGGGCACAGACCATCACCAGACAGGCACAGTAGGCTGGCTGGGAGGGGGCAGGATGGGAGAGTGGCTAAGAAAGCCCTAATTCATCCCTACACCAGTGAAAGCAGTGGGGTTGTGGGGCAGGAGATCCAGATAGTGGGTGCTGCGGCTCCCACTGAGATGAGTTGTGGTGGGAGCCAGAGGGGCCCAAGGGGAACAGCAGGGGAAGCACTGGCATTGTAGGGGACCCCCAAATTACTGACCTTTCCAGGGTGTCAGAGCGGTAGTTGTCTCTTCTAAAAATTAAAGAACAAGTGAAAGTTAAGGCAAAAGGGCAATGGAAAGTGCAGGCTCGAGACACCTCCCTCAGCCTGCCCTCGACCTGGGGTGGGAAAACCACTGGATGGGGTAGAAATGGGATCTGTTGCCCAAATCACACCCCACTGCTGTGGGGCCATGGTCCTCTCATCTCTGAGATGAGATGAATGTGGGACCTCAGACCTGGCAAAGCCTGTAGTTGAACCCTGTGCAAAAGGCAAAGCACAGGGGCTGGGATATGAGGATACAGGAGGTTCAGCTCTCCCCTGTGACTTCAGGGCCCATCCCTCTTGCTAATCCTGTAACATCCCCAAAAGATTTATGGCCTGACAGCCGCCTCTGGGAGCAACATGGACTGTGTGATGGGTGAGAAGCAGAGGGTTGGTTTTTTCCCCAACTCCACAGAATGATGTGGTTTCCCTGAGCACTCTATCACATCCCAGACAGCACCAAATGAGCCGCTGAATGAGATGGCAGGTCTGGAATAACGAGTGCTACATGTTAAATAAAGCACTAGTTGACCTCCATGAAAAATTAGATTAAAAAAAGGATTAGAAGATGAACGCTACATTAGCCCCTATCACAACCCCAAAAAGGCTCATGTCACGGTACCTGCACAAATTTAACTTCCATTTGTGGGGGAAAAACTCCAAAACACTCAGCTTCAGGGAAAAGGGGCCACTCACAAAATTGTCCCCCAAAACCTCACAGAAGAGACATTTCTCATGCACAGGCAGTGCAGCCACCACATCCACTTCCCTCTTATCTTGCATTAAATAAATAAATATGTCGATAAATAAAGACACATTAATCTCCAGATTGAAGACACTGGTTGCTTAGGGACGGGTGAGCTCGACCCTGTGATGCCTGGGGCCATCACATTCCTGGTAACTGGGGAGGGATTGTTCCTGGGGGTGCTGGGGAGCCCTGCACCAGGAGATGAGGGACCTCTGCATATCACAGTCTCCTCAGGGAACTGTTACTCCCAGCAAGAGGACTCAATTATTAAAGACTGAATGGATAATTCAATCAATGCAGCCTTTATGGAAATCATGAGTGGTCAAAGGACTCTGATTTTGCTCCCTGATAGGATTCACAGTCAGACCTCAACGCTATAAAATAAACTTAGACTTTTGTGGGATGTTTCCCTGCCTCCCACCTAACACTGCCTTCACAGCATGAGTCCCACAGATGGGTTAGAACCCAAGGAACCAAGAGCTCTTTAGCAGGGAGATGTCATCTTTACTTTTAGACTGTTCATCCAGCCTGGATCTGCAGATGCCAAACTGAAGGCTCCCACTAATCAGGATTTTAACCCCATAAATACATTGGAAGGCTGCAACATCACAGCTAAGAAAGTGGCTCAGGCTATGCTGGGCACTCGGCACAGCCACCCAATGCCTGCAGCACAGGCAGAGCCAGGCCTGGGTGGCTTTGCAGTGCCAGAGGCATTGCTATCCCTAAAACATGGGGTTTCTGGATTACCAGGAATGCTGGCAGGGAAGAGAACTGAGATAGTTCCTAAGCAACGGTAATGATGGCTTAGCACAGGTGAACCTTCGTCACACACAGCTTGGGCTTTACTGGGGAAGCAAATGGGTCTGAGCTTCCAAGATGGGATGAACTCCTCTGTAACAGCTCAGGGGAACCTGGCACAGGTGCCAGTACCAGTGGCAGGGCAGGATGAGCCTGTCCTGTGATGCCACCCTGACGCCACAGCTGCGGTATGGCCCCTGGAAAAGCCCGACATTCCCTACCATGCTTAAACAGACTTGGAATCCATCCAGCCCATCCCCAAGACATGGACAGAACTTCCCAGGGTCTCCAGATGCCTTCCACTGCCACAGTACTCCAGAACCCAGAATATACTGTGGGACTGCTCCATATCCCAGGAGCTTTGTATGCTTTGTATGGCCAGGGCACAGACTGCCCTGAGGGACGGGGGGACGAGGAAGGCTCATCTGTCACTCTGCTCTGCTCCCTCTGACCCTACAATAACAAGAGACAAGGAGATGACCAGGCACAACTGGGTGGCAAGGAGGAGGAGGACAATGTTGGGGAGGGGCTGGAGGTCCCCAGTCCTCACTTCTCCTGTATGGTTCAGCTTCAAGAACCACACACCCCATATCCCAGCAGGGAAATATCCCCAAGCTGTGCCCAGGGATGAGATCTGTCATCCATTTCTGACTCCTGGAGAGCACAGCCCCTGCTCTGGTTTTGGTACCACCTGAAAAGGCTTGACAAATATGTCAATCAATCACAGCCCTTCCCATGTATGAGCAGCATCAGCATTGCTCTCATTCCAGCTCCAGCATGCAGGAAAAACAGTCCTGGGACCAGGGTGCAAACCTTCTCCTCCTTCCTGCTCTCCACACCTTCCCATTGCCCTTGGCACCTACAATAAGGATATATCTGCTTGGCAGGAGCAGAAAACATGACCTGGAAGGTGATGGAGCAGGGAGCCTGTTGGTTCTCACATGGAAATGGGGCAGCAGTGACGCTGAGCAGCATCTCTCCTCCCACCCAGCCACACAGGGGGATGCCTTCACACAGAGGCTCTACTAGATACTCATCAGAGCAAGAAGATGGAAACCTGCAGCCAGCTCCTAATTTTGCATTCATGGCAGGTCCCAAACACAGTGCCAAACACATCTGAATGGTGGGAGACACTGGACCTGAATCAGGAGGCAGATTTTGGAGGTTCTCCCCTTCCCAAGGACTCACCACAACCTTCAGCCCACATGTCAAGGGCAGAAAAGACCAGCAGCAAATACACATCTCCCCCAAAAGACATAGGCAACCCTGCCCATGTCTCTGCCATCGGTGATGTCACTGTGAAGCCATTCCCCCTTCCTGGCTGATTCCCTCAGCCCTACTCACCGTAGAGGATCATGCTGGCATTGGTGTTCCCTAGCTGGTTGGAGGCTACACAGGTGTAGTTGCCATAGTCCTGCTCGGAGACGTTGAAGAAAGTCAGTCTGGAGAAGAAAGCTTTGTTCTCCACTTTCAGCCCTTTCTGTCCTTCAGCCAGTCTGGGAGAAAAGAGGAATGGGAGGTCACGGGGGTGGCATCAGGAAGGGAAGTGCCTGCTATTTTCCATGCCCAGTTATCTTGTGGTTGTGCCTGTGAATGGGGATATGGAGCTTTGGAGAAGAGGGAGAGGTATTGTGAAAGCTAAGGGATATGGATCTGCTCTGCTGGTCTCCAGCTGCCAGCCCATGCCAGAGGCATCCTCACTGCTGCAGGGTCATGGGATGGTGCTGGGACTTGCCAAATGCTGTGCAGAGAGAGGGATGCTATTGTGCCTGGGAAAGGCTCATTCCCACCCTACAGAAGAGCCTGATTTCCCTCTCATGTCCTCAGTCCTCTCTGCTCTGCAGAATGCCTTCTGTGACCTTCCTCTTTTCTCATCCCTGATGTCCTCGATGAGAGCTGCAATAGGCACCCACCACATCAGGGAGGCTTCTCAGCCAGCACAAATGCTGAAGCATTAACCAACTGCTTGGGCTTCCCTGTACTGGTGTCCCTGTCCTGCTTAGCTCCTGCAGCTCTTGCTTGCTAATTCCTCACGGGCAGTGCTGGATTCCCATTATGGTCCATGCTGGGTGCTGATCAGGCGGGCTGAGCCCGCTCCTGCCGCTGCTCCGCAGGCCCTCGTGATCTGACCTAGTTCTGAGCGGAGCCTTTCATCTGCCACACAAACATCCGCAGCTTTGTACATTCTGCTGCTCCTTTCCTCTCCAACCGGGTGAGGCAGGCAGACCCAGACTTCCCTCCAGCTTCTGGAGCATCTTTTTTTGGCCAAAACATCTCTCCTTATCAGTGACCGGTGTGGCTTGTCCTGTGTTTGAACACACATGGCCACTCTGGGCTAATCAACACAAAAACTGTTAAAACCACTTTGCCTGGGGTCAGAGAGAGGCAATTTCTCCAGAGTGGGACCTACCCCGGGCTGTGCTGCTCGACTCCTCATTCCCCAGCCATGTGCCTGTGCTTTGGAAGGATACAGAAGTTGCAGGTTGATCTAAAAGGTCCACTTGCACCCCAAAGCAGGCAGGCTGTCTCTGGAGCATAGCAAACCCTGTGTCTTGACTGACATTACATTTCTTTTGCTTTTCCAAGAGCTGCCTTCTGGCCAAAGCATTTAAAGAGATGACAGAGATTTCATCCGCTCTTAAGTGCCTGGATTTGTGCTGCCAATATCCATTTTGGATATTATGTTTCACCCAAGCAGGGATTTACCACAACACCTTCAAACAGAGGCATGGGCAGCAACAATCCACCCCCAACGGGGGCTGAAAGAGGTTGCTGGGAAAATCCTCCTCCACAAATTTGATGAGTTAAATAAAAAGCCTTTAATAGATCCTGGGTAGTGGCAGTTCCAGCTGTGGATGCTGGCTGCTTGATGGAATGCCTGGATTTGCCCCAGACAAGCACAATCTGCTGCTTGTCAGGGGAACCTGCCTCGGTGTCCAAACCAGACTTGTGCCAAGGGTTATGAGCTGAAGCTGCTGGCACTGGGTGCAGCCCACGTGGGGTCGGTGTCTTCCCCCCATTGTGCCCCTCAGGCTCTTACCTCTTGTCATCTTTGTACCACTGGAAGTCGGCGGAGGGGACGGCGGAGGCCTCGCACAGCAGGATGCCCTTCTGCCCCACCGGCACCCCGGTGCTCTTCGCATCCGAGATGTACGGCGGGTCTGTGGGAAGAGGGGAAACCTGGCGTGAACACCAGCAGCCTTTGGGACGCCTATCTGTCTTGGTTTACAAGACAGGTGTCTGCTACAGAAGGCAGAAAAAGCCTCCATTGGAAAGGAGAATGTAAACTCCCTCCCTCCCTCTGAATTATTAGAATCGTGAAAGTAAGGGGCTCTCAGGCAAAGATATGGGAATAGGAATAACTGGTCTTTACTCGTATGCATAATAAAGCAAACAAACAACAACTATGGCACTATCCCTTCCCCTTGCTCCTCAAGATTTCCTTGCTCTCCCTGCACGTGGGTAGGAGGTAAAATATCTCTGAGCTCAGCTCCTGCCACTCTTGTACACTCGCTGCTGTATAGAGGTTTTGAGGTTCATGGGGATTCTCTTCCAAAAACAACAGACCCCCAACTCATGCTTGTTACATGTTCAGCTAATAGAGTGACCAGAGAGGGGTTTAGGAAGGTCTTTGTGTATGTCTGCACATGAAATACGTTGCTTTCTTCCTCTCATTTTTTCTAATAGGAAAAAAACCCCCAACATTCTATTTACTGCTCACTTCTCTCCTCTCCTCAGAGGTTATCAGCACATCATCTCTCCATGGGCAGAAAACCCAGGTTGATGGAGACAGCTGAGGAGGAGGTGGTGGAAAAAAATGGAGCTCGAAAAGAAGAGCAAAATAGGGCAAAACACCACCTGCTCAGAAAAACTGCTGCCGCCTGTCTCGCTCTGGGGCCTTTGTGTGCCTCACTTCCAAGAGCCACTCCCTTGTGGGGCGGCACGGTGACCCTCTCCAGCCCCACCCCTGTCCCCTGATGGCCCCAGGGACTCACAGTTGACGGTGACTTTGACTCGCTGGACGACGGGAGCTGAGACATCGTTGGAGGCGCTGCACTCGTACTCTCCCGACTGCTCCCGCGTGATTCCCGTGATCTCCAGGTACTCATCCTCGCTGATGAAGCCCACAGCTGCAGAGACAGAGAGCCCTGAGTGATGGGGAGGCACAACAAACCCGTGCCCACTGGCTGGCCACCATCTGTGAGCATGTCACTCCGCAGTAGGACGCCCAGCCTGCTGGTCCCAGCGGGGAATGCCCTTGTGCCTGTGCCCCTCCATTCCAAGAAAATCATTGCCAGAAAGATTTCTGCAAGCACTGGACTGCTCCAGCAGCTCTGGCCTCACTGAGAGCATCACTTGCTGGAGATAATGTTCTTGAGGTGTTCAGGGTGGGCAAAGTGGGCAAACCTGCACCCTGCAAAAACCTTTGCACATCCTCCCTGCTGGGAGATACCTCCAGGCTAACTCAGCTCACATAAACACTCTTCTCTAATTTTTCAGCTTCAATTAATTCACAGCAATTCTATTCCCCTTAGTGGTGGTGCCAACACCTCTCTTTAGCTGAAACACCTCATCACTGTGCCATCCCAGGTTCGTTTCTGGGGGGACTGCACTTGTTCCCCTCTTCCCCATCCAGGCTGCCGTGCAGCTTCTTGTTTCACTCAAAGCCAGAAAGATGCAATAAATGGCATTTTCTTCATTCTGGCATCTTTCAGCCCCCATTCCTTGCAGGAGCTCTCTTTATTTTGACATACTCCTGGAAAAAATACAGTGCCTGGCTGGCCAGGAGTAGGTTGGGGCACAAGACTCCCCAGGTTCTTCCCCCAAACAAGCAGCAAAAATTACTTTTTGCAGTCCCAAAACAGGGACAACTTCTCCCTTTCCTGTTGTTTACACCTCCCCACTGGATCTCCTGCAGCCAGGATGCTGTAATTACTGCACGGAACATCTCCAAGCCCTGTGTCACACTTAATATTCCTATAAATTTTAAACGGTAGTCCTTGGTACATATGTGTGGCAATTGGTGTCATATTTTAATTAGGCTTGCCCTACACCATCTGAAATTAATAATAGCTCGAATTACCAGTGTAATTTATAAATTAACATTGCTGCAGCATTAGGAAATAAATTAGCTCTGGACAGCTGTTTCTGGGAGTGAGTGCCAATGGCAGAGAGGCCAAGCACAGGTCCCTGGTCCCCAGGGGGATGCCATGAGCTCGGCCAGCCCTCACTTCCCACCTGGATACTGCTCTCTGTGCTGGCGTGACCTGATGGCCACAACTCGCCGCGCTTGACTGGTCAACCGTGTGTATCCTGCTCCTAACAAATGCATGCAAAATCCACACGTGGGAGGCTCCCAGCAGGGCACACACCGCTGCATCCCACAGTCTGATGCTTTTATGGCATCTCTTCCCACACTGCACGAGTAGCGTGGTCAGACTCCACCACCCACCATGGAAAGACCCGAGCAGCACTGATGGTGTTCCTGTCATGCCCTGGAACAGCTCAGCACTGTGAGCACCCCAGGCATCTGCCAGGATCCTGCTGCTGCAGTCCCAGGTGCCACTATTGTCAACTCAAAATAGTGCAAATATGCTCAGCTGTGATGAAATCCCACCTTGGCTCTCTCCCTGCACCAGACCTCGCAGCTGCCACCTCCACACAGCATCCCCAGGACTTTGCATGTCCACTGCACCCTGAACTGGGGACCCCACACATGCACACATACATCCCAGTTTCCAGGCTGACCTAACTGGGAAGGCAGCCCTGTGAGCTTTGCAAAGGAGTGAAGTGAGTTTTCCTGTTGATGAATTGCTGACATCCTCCAGTGTCCTCAGCCCTGTGCTGAAATTCCCACCCGAGTGGCTGGTGGTGCAAACCGCTGAGCTCATCAGTACTTAGTGCAACTGAAGGGTGAGATATGAAGGCGTTACCCCAAAATCAATATCCTTTAGAGACACAAAAATTACAGCTTCACATCCAGCGGCCCTGCAGCACTGCAAAAAAAAAAAAAAAAAAAAAAAAAAAGAGAGAGGGGAAAAAAAAATTCCTTTTTGTGGCTGACCTAGAATCAGCTTCTCTGTAGCACAGCGCTGCCTGCTGATAAAGTAAGGACACAGCCGGTGGCCTTCAGATGCTGTGTGCACAAATCTGACTCTGGGTTGTGCAAAGGCTCAGATAACACTGCTTCCCAACTTACCAAAGGCCCTTTCCCAAGTTCCAGAGTCGGCTCACACACAGCAAGAATTAGCTCTTGCCATAGTCAAGCCATAATTTGTGTGCCTGGTTTAATCAGGGGCAAAGCAGCTCGAGTGCATTTTGTTCCCAGCAAAAGTCTTCATTAAAGTAACTGCGAGGGTCAGATTTCCACCTGCAAAAGCTCAGGAAATTGGGGGATGAAGGTTTCCTCCGTGCCTGTGTTGCACTGAAGTCTGAGATATGTGCATGGTAATCAGCTGATGGAGAGGCAGAGCTTGAAGTTCAGGGACTCAGGGTGTGGCATCCTGGGAATTTGGCTACAGCCAAACAGAGCCTGCCCGGGACTGAGACAGGATGCTCTGAGCTGGAGATGACTCCAGTTTCTGTCCTGTGCACAACCTGATGTAAGTCCTGCTCAGATGAAAATAGCATTAGGGATACCATCCCTGCAAGAGGCTCTGGCCCAGGGATGCCTCCTCAGTGCCAGCTACAGCATCTCAAATATTTAGGTGACATAAAGAGTCCCTTCCCCCGGTAAAGCACGTGACACCAGGTGACTAAGACAACATTCTTTTCCCCTCTCCTATACAAGTGGCTTTGCAGGAAAACCAGATTTATAAAGCTGTTTCACTCTGTGGGACCACATCCTGGAAGCACCGGGAACTTGGGAATGCTCAGGGCAAGGCTTGACCAGAGCCCTGCAGCTCCAGGAGCTCTGCCAGAGGTACCAGTCCTTCTCTGCCTGAACTAATGGTGGGAACTTTCAAGGCTGTCTCTGCTTGAGCACAATTAGGAGCTGAAATATTACGGGAATTAATGGAGAGCTCTCTCATCTCCTCAGGAGCTAGAAAACTAGCACAGCCAGCACCCATCATTATTATTATTAATACTAATAATATAATACAGGCTAGAAATGGAATAGCCATGGACGATGCACAAGTGTAATCCTTGCTCATCAGCCAAGGATGATGAACTAACCCAGTGCGAGCCAGGGAGATGGAAAAGCAGAGCCTGAGTCCTTGTGCTCGGTGAGCAGGAGGCTGCACACAGACCACCATGCAGTATTTGGGACTTGCCATGCTGATCTCTGTTAAAAGCCTCAGGGAAGGGGAAGTTTGACCATCATGGCAGTGGAGGAGCCACAGAGGCGAGTTCCTGGTGTGGCATGGAGCACCAAGGCAACCCAACAGATGGCCAAGCTGTGCTTGGGGTCCCACACAGCATGGATGCGATGAGGTGTGGGCAGATGCCTCCTGCATCCATATTCCTCCCTCCATGCCTTTCTCCTTCCATCACTTCTCTTCGCTTTCCCATCCTGACTCATCTCCCTTCTGACTCCTCCTCCCCATTTGCTTCCATTGAGCCTCTGACAAGATAATAACTCACCAGAAAGTGAACACATGTTCCCAAATTAATTACACGCCACTGTCCCCTGGCTCACTGTTGCAGCCATGTTCAGGTCTCTAGAACACTGCTCACAGCTTTCCCTGGCTGAAGGCTGCCTGTGATGCCATTGAAAAAGCTTCCTTGGAGCTCTTCCCTGTGTCCATATAACTCCCTGCACCTCAGATCAAGCTGAGCCAGTCCAGCCACCCAGGGCTGCAAGATTTTCACCTCTAAAGCCTAAAGGCACAACCCCAACAGTGGTCCCCCAACAGGTTCGGTCTCTGGGTGGTCAAAATCCCACCAGTGATCCCAAAGCACTGCCCTGCCCTCTACACAGTGCTGCTGCATTTTCCAGGCACTGATCCCAATGGCCAGGATGAGCCAAAGAAAGAGAATATTTTATGGAGATAATTTTATTAAAATGTTTACAACAATGCAGATATTGACATCTCGCTTCAATCAATAGCACAATTTATTGTCCTTCAAGGTGAACATTAAGCCAAGCTGCCCATTAGTCAATATTTACCTCCAAGGTCTATAAATCTTTATACGGGCTTCAGCGGATGTTGACAGCAGCTGATTCCAGATAAGTAAAAGTAAGAGCGTGAAACATTGCTCCTTTTGGAGGTGAAATAGTAACTAGTTAATTACAGTCCCTACAGCAATTCTCAACTATCAATTTATGGCTACTTCTGGCAATAAAAATTAACATCGTGCAGACTCCCGGCTCCGAGTGACGCACTAAACCCGAGAGCCATATATTTCAAACGTCACCCCGATGCGGTGCTGATGGCCATCCTATAACAGTTTATGGTAAATAAATAAAACACACAAAGGTAATAAGAGAATTGTTGGCACCCGAGACCTGCTTCACCTCTCCTTCATGCAGCAGCGAGAGGAAAAGCGCTGCTGGGATGGGAGCAGGATGGGAGATTTAGCAGAATCAGAGCAGATGGGGAAGGATGTGGGGAAAAGAACCACCCCAAAACCCTCTCAAAAGAGGCAGGACACAGCCCCAGGTGGGTGGGTAAACAAGAGCTAAGGCTGCCTCCAGTACACGCCCCAGCCAAACTGGGGGATGCACCTGCTTCACCTCTTATTAACCACTATTACCCTCTCCTGATGGCTCATTAACACACAAGGAACAAAGTTCAGGCATTTCTGAAATTCCCTTTCCCATTTTTGTTTGATCAGGCGACTGACCCCAGCTAGGGCAGCTTCTCCTCCGTGCACCCCCTCTTTTCAGTCCCCCTGTGCCAGCTTGAAGCTGCCATGCTCCAGTGGACAAAGATTAGGGATAATTAACCTGCTGGAAACCATCCAGTGCAATCATTCAAAAAATGATTTTTTTTAAGATTACCCTATCGACCCAGAAAAACTCCTCTCCTCCTCTGGTGAATATTGCATCCCTGAACCACAGGCTCAAGCCCATTTCTATCTGTGACCCCCCCTTAGCTGAGCAATCCATTTAGGAAGCACACCTACATGAGGTACGGGGTCCACACCTCCTGTTCTTCATGTTCACAAGTCTTCAGAAGCGGGACCGTCTCCCCAGAAACGGGTACACAGCATATCAAAGTCTGTGTCGTGTTTACACGGGGCCAAGCCACTGTTTTTGAAGTTTCCTGATGACAAGGAAGGAAATCTCTCCTCTGACATGCTTTTCCATGTTAATTAGCATGTTTCCATGGCCTGATGTTGTGCGAAGCCCCAGGGGATGCTGCACTCACTGCCTGGCATTGCACGGTGCTTAGGGATGTGGGAGCTTGGCAGGAGCTCACTCCACTGCCACAATCTGAGGTCCCTCCTCATCCTCATGCCCCAGGGGTGGCAACCATCACCAGTTGTTCTGTTGTCACCAAACAGAGAGAAAACATCATGTTTTCCTTACTCAGACCCTTTATTACCTTGGATTTGGGGAATTCTCACAGCCAGTTTTGCTCCTTGTGCATGGCAGCACAGGCTTTGAAGGAGAGGGGTGGCCATAAAATCCTTGACATAAAGTCCTTCTCCTCCACTAGTATCAGTGTCCTCTCCTCCCTGAGGCCGTGGGAGCTTCTCCTTGCCTGTGGCTTTTCTTCCCCTTCCAACTTTTTGGGGCATAGGTGAACTGAGGGTGCCCTGAGTTTTGTTCCAAGATACAAGGGAGGACCGGCCCAGGCCTGATTTTGTGCTGACATGAGCACAGCTGACTATTTCTGAAGGGCCCATCTCTGGCTGCCCGTGACAACAGGGTCAGGACATGCAGATTTTGACAGGCACTTTCCAACACGGAGCTGTCACAAAGGCAGGAAAGGCACGTTCTTCAACTTCTTGCTCAATGCAGAGCCAGAGCTAAGACAGCACCCACATTTGTGGCTCTGTTTGCTCAGTGCATCCCTTGGGGCTCATATCTCACACAACTCTGATATTTACTATTAGGTGGGCACATGCCACACATCTAACTAGTCACAGGGGCAGGTGACCTGCAGAGACCTTCCAGATGCCACTGCATCTCCTGGTCACTCAGCGTGTGGTCACACACAGTCAATTTATTGGCATTAACTCCAAGGACAGTGAATGCAAGGCACTGGGGCCCTGAGCAACCTGGTCTAGTGGAAGGTGACCCTGCCCATGGCAGGGTGAAGGAATGAGATGGTCTTCAAGGTCCCTTCCAACCCAAACCAGTCTCTGACACCCTGCCTTGCTCCTCCTGCAGTGCTCTGGGGACACCTGCCCACTCTGCTCACCCCACCGATGCTATGCAGAGCTGCCAAGTTGCCTGAGCCATCCATTATAGCACCATTGTGAAGAGTTTTTAGCTTAAAAGTCCTTGAAAGTTTCCCACTGTGACTCGTTAAACAAGATCTTTTTCACTTTCCCTCTATTCTCCGCTAACAATATTTATACTCATTTCTTTTATTGAAATCTATCTGCCGCCTGTTCTATTAAAGCCACCTGAGTGGCAGCTCCTATTCTCCGGGAGCCTGCAGCCCATCTATTCTCCAGACAATGAGGTACAAGCAGTCTATCTTCTATTGTGCTTCCTGGCCTTCGGCTCTCAAATCTTCCATCTCAAAAAGGCATGTCAGAGACGCCTCCATGCAAAAGATTGGAATCCCGGGTTGTGGGGGCTTCCCGGTGTTGGCCGGGCTTGCTGCCCTCCCTCTCTGGGTGAGCACCTCCAGGGAGATGCTGCTGTGGCACCTGTGATCCCTCAGGGATGCGCCTCCCCTGTCCCTGCACATCCTTAGTGTGGATTGTGGCATCAGCCGGCGCACGGCTCGCTGCTGCTGAGGTTTTTGCACGTCTCAGACAACTTATTTGTTACCAGGAATAAAAGAGGAGCATTAAACCTTTTGTTTGCAAGAAGTAGTTCCTTGGGAAATAAATGGATTATGGAAATTAATATTTAAAGAAACAAAACAAAACAACTCAGGGACCAACCACCCTTGAACGAGGCTCTAACTCAGGAGTAAATGAGTCAAATAAAGAATGAGCTCTTTTATTTCAGTGAGAGGGAAAGCTCAGAGGCAGCTCAAGGCTCGACAAAGTGGCAGCGACTGTCTTCAGCCTCTCCCAGCCTCTACCTCCTCCTGGGGTCCTGGTAAGGACACTGGACACCAGTAAAAGGTCCAGAGGGCACGTGTCACCCTGTTAGAGCAAATTAACAATGGCTACAGTTCACAAAGAGCTTAAATAATGTCAGATTTGCAGCAAAGATGGGTGCAGGGCTTGTCAGAGGGCTGCTGTTGTTAATGACACCCATCCATTATCACCAGCATGAGCTGGAGCCCTTTCTCCTTGGCCCTGGAAAGGCAAGGGTGACCCTTGTGGTGACACTGGGAGGGACTGATGCTCAGCAGAAGCTGTGACTGGCACAGAGCCACTTCCCATGGAGGTTTTCTGCCTTCTTGCAGAAACAAATGCAAAAGGTACATGAAAATCAATGTCGAGGCTCCCACAGAGCCAAGCCTTCTCCAGAGAGCTCCTGAGGAGACAGCACCTCCCAGCAGCTCCTGCCTGAGCACCAACACTGCTCCTGGCACCACTCTTCCTCCCATGGTCTCTTCCACAGCCCAGAGCATCCAATCAGGTGCCCGACACAAAGTCCTCTCTCCTTCCTTTCCTTACCCCTCCTTCCTTCCTGTGGTTTTTTCCCTGTAGCTGCTTCCAAGGTGAGAGAGGACAGCGTTGCTGGAATGAAAGATTCTCCTGCATGCCCTCTCCCAGCAGCGGCCCTAATTCATTTTTCATGGCCCCTTGCAGTGACAAAAGCCGCTGCTTCTCTCTTGTAAGCGTGCGCCATGCAATAAGTCAAAGCTGATGTGCATTTTCCCCCTGGGTGCCGAAGCTGTGCTTTTGATTTAATTTGTCCTGTTGTTTGGCGCTCAGCCTTTGCCGGTGAGTTCCTCTGGAAAAGTGGGAAGTAGGGCCCCATCCATGTGGAGGGGCTGCCTAACAGATGGGGTACAGTGGGTAGTGGTTAAATAATTTGTTGCAATGCTACCAAGATGTTGGAGAGCGACAGATGCTGCTGGAGAAAATCGCTCAAACACGCATCCTGTTTGTGGGAACGCTGCTCCTCCATTAAATCCTGTCGCAACTTGGCTCCTCTGGAGCTCATCCCATTTCTGGCAGCTTCCTCCCTGGCTCTAGGAGAAGCTGTGGTGCACAGGGCTTGGCGAGGACAGCAAGAACCAAAGTTGCTCCTGCCTGTTTATCTGCAGGTGCTTTGCAAAGAACCCAAAAAATTCCATGGGAGATCCACCACATCCCTTCCCAACAACTCCATGTGACCACATTGCTGTGCAGGAGAAAGCATTCCCAACACTGCCAAACTCGAGGCACCCTGCTTTCCTCTGGATTTGTGTGAAAAAGAGCTGCTGGCAGCCAGGACCGAAGGGTCCCTCTGGCTGGAAATTTAAACCCCAAGGCTTTCTCCACAGGACAAGCTCTTAAGAAGCAATTGCAATGCAAAGCGTTAAATGGCTGTAACCTCGGTTAAGCCGTATTTCAGCCGCATTAGGGAAATATCCCTCAGATGGGAAGCAAGTGGCATAATGGCATTAGACTAAAAAAATAAGCATCAAGTGCCAGTTAAATCCATCCCCAGTGCTGGCAAGAAGTCATGGGGCTCTGGGAAACTTTCCCTTCTCCACGCAAATCTCTGCAGGCAGCTCATGGCAAGCCCAGACTCTGTGGCTGCCACAACTTTCTGTAAATGGGGGATATTTTCCATCCCTCTTTTTCTCCTGGGACCCCCTGACCACACTTCACCCCCCAGAGTTGTCTGAATCATGGCAGGGTGAGACTCGCTGTCGCCTCTCCATCATCTTTATCCCGTCTTTATTTTTTCAGACACGCTATTTTCCAGCCCAGTGGCCTTGCTCTGTCCCTTGTGTTTTATGGCACTGATGTCTCCATTTCTGCAGGATCACTCACAATATTGTGGCTTATTGAGAGAAGACAGGGAAATGCAGGGGTGATGAGTTGGATGGGTCTGGGGCTCTGGGGGGCTGAGGGTGCCCTGAGTCTGGGGAAGGAGAATGGAGTGCTTGTGACAGGAATTTCAGGGATGTGTGATTCTGGGTGGCTGAGACTGGGGGACTGGAGGCTGGGCTGAGCTCCTTCCTTGGAGCCCATCAACCCCTCCTCAGGTCTCTGTGTAGGTATTGGTCCTGCTACAGGATCTGGGAGGGCAGTGAGAGGCATTGCTCTGCAAGGGAAATGCCATTTTAAATAACAGCAGTGTGTCACAGGAAGGGGAAAAACCCATGGGCTACAGCATTGCTCTGGCTTTAAATTATACCGTAGGAGAATAAAAATAAAAGAGAGGAAGACAGAGAGAGAGGCCAGGAGGAAAAAGAATTGCCATTGTTTTACCAAGCAGATGGGAAAGTTCAGGGGATCAGAAAAAGACTATTATTATCTTGACTCGACCGAGAGAAGATGGGAAAGGAAGAGGCATTTTTTTTCCCTGCAGTGAGGAATGCTGTGGCTGATGTAATTTCAGCAAAGAGTCGGAAGGAAACGATGCCATCGGCTCGGGGCAGCGCCCAAGTTACCCCCACAGCCTGGGCATGCCACCATGATTTGCTTTTTTGTCCCCTTTCCCAGCAGTGACACCACATCCTGTGCTTCTATTGCAAGGCCAGGGAGGGGTAACCAGGGCACACATCTCTCACCACCTCCAGCTGCAGCAACATGCCAGATGTACTGCCAGATGTGCCCACTGCCAGTGGCGCTGCAGCTGTGGGCACCCCTCCATGGCACTGCTGGTCCCACCACCTTCCCAGCCTCGGGGCATGACCACCTGCCACAACTACCCAAATTTCTGCTTCCTTGTCCCAGAAAGCCATTGCTTGGCTACAAGCCATTAAATACCCTAAATACACAACAGAATTTCCTGCTGGCTGTTTAACATGAGCAGAATATGATTTTTTTTTTCTCCCCAAATTCATGTGAGAAACCCTTTTTCTGTGTCTGCAATGGTGCTACAGCTCTGTGGCTGTAGCTTCACTGCTGTTCTCCAGCTTGGTATGGGGCAGTTGAGCCACTCTGGCTCTCCAGCACATTTCAGCTCCTTGCCCTTACAAGCACAGCAGCATTTCTCAGCCTCACCAGAGACAAGGAGACTCTTTTTCTACCCATGTTCAGGCCAGGGGAAGGGCACAGCCTCGAGGCCTATGGCAGTGACCGAGCACAGACATCAACAACTGATTTACAAACTGGGGCAAACACTGGTGCAACATCTTCCCTGACAAGTGTCAAGGTGATGGGACAGGGAAACGAGGAGGTGAGTGTAGGTCAGTTCTGTCGGAGCATCCTTCACCCACCACATCCCTCCTTAAAGCCTCTTTGCCACTCAATTTCCTCCCTTTCCCTCTATCCTCACTTTCTCTCCTCCTCTTTTTCCTCTTCCTCCCTCTGCCACATGGTCTTTCCCTCAGTCCCCCCACTCTTCCTTGTCACCTTTCCTTCCCTACACCCACTTCTCTGCTGCACCCCTGGGACACAGAGAGGGGCTGACAACCTGCCCCGCTTAATCCCAGGGCCACTGACTCCTTGGGCACTTAATATTCACGACAGAGAGAAACATTTCATGGCGAATTGGACGCACATTCAACTGGAAATGGAAATTTTATGACTCTTCTCACTCCACGCAGCAGATTACACCAGCTGAGAAAACATGGAAGCAAATGAACAACCTGTGAACTGTAAAGTATATTAATAATGAAATCACAGCCCGGGAAATGAAGGCTTTATTCTGTTTATATTCTGCTCCATTAATGGAGAGTGCTTGCAGTAGCTCCGCCCCATTAGCTGGCAATCTGCGCCCCAGGAAGAGTGCAAGGATGGTGGGAGAATGGTGGCACAGGGCACAAACCTCCTTCCCACTGGGAACTTTGGCTCAAAGCATTTCCTTGTGCTGCCTCCATCTATGGACAGTGGGGGCGGGTGAACATCAGGGTTATTTTTGGTGTCCTACCCCATGCATGCTTGGGAACAAGGTTATAAGGCAAGGAATGGAGCAAATGGTGATGCCAGGAAAAAAAAAAAGAACAAATTTGGGTGGAAATCAGCTCCAACACCAGAAGGAGCCACCCAGCAAGGAACTGGCACTGGGAAAACCATCCATAAAGAGCCTTATGTGCTTTCTCCTTGGGCTGCTCATTCCCATCTCCTGCCTGCTGCGTTTGAGCATCCCCATCTCTCCAGCATCCTTCCCACCCCTCATCACCACATCCCATTTCTCCAGGGATGGAAATACTTGTGCACCCACAGCCCCAAAGCCGTGCTGATGGCCACAAACTGAGCCAGGCCAGCAGGGTTTGTGCAAATAAATATTTCAGTGCTGTTACCCAGCACACAGCCCTGTCCTTGGCTCAGCAGACCTGGGCCACGTGTGACACAGCCCAGCCAGGCTCTCTCCTTCCTGAAAACAACAGCAGCAGCTTATGCAAAGCACATCACGGGAGCTAAAAGGAGCCAGAGCAGAGTTTTCTATAGCTGGAGCGACCTGGTGTTGACAGAATGGGGACGCATATCCACAGCTCAGATTTTTATAATAATACCTCAGGGGAGTCGCTGGCAAAGTTTGGCCCAAATATAATTAGTTTGCACAGCTATTAGGGGCTGATAAAAGGTTTTAATTTGCGTGGAGATCTCTGGAATCTCAGACACTCCTGTCCCTTGCTCTTCCCCAGGCCAGCTGAATGAAAGGAGAGTCCCAGGCAGGGAGCGACACAAAGCCACGCATTTATCGGGGAAATAGGGAGTTGTGTTCAGCAGCAAAGAAGAGATGGAAAATCCAACAAGCTGACATTGCCGGTGTGTTGGGCTTTGTCTGCTTTGTCCCACCACACCATGAACATATCCTGTTCTTCCTGCAGGGAGATGCCATGCAGAGCACAGATCGGGGCATTTGCAACTCCTCAGTGGATCTCACCTTTGTGGGAAAGGTGGTCAAGGACCAAGGGAATAAGACACAGGATAAAATTTCGGGGTGCAGGTAGGGGGCTTCCTGGTTTTGCCCCCTATTAGAGCAGCAGGCAGCTGCTTCCCCAAACTGTGATGAGGAGTAGATCCCTCTCTCCCTCTCAAAGTGTGACATTGCAAAGCTGCATTTAGGGAATGTCTTGAAACCAAGAGGGTTTCTTCCCACCCTTTTCTTAAGGGAAAGACATTGCCTCATTTGTAGCTGGAAGGGGTCTTGTTATTTTTGTACCAAGATGCATATTTTAGAGGTAGCTATGCCAAATATGCAAAATCAGCTCCAAGAGTTCATTTCCACCATGCAGGGAACCAAAAATATTACTTTTATACACATAAAAGTACATAATCTTCCCATTGCTTTGAACAAGCAGGAGGAGCTAGGGTGCATCAGGAAGGGAAATGCTAAAAGAAGCTCCCCACATGTTATGCTAACCAAGTTTTAGTCATTCCTCGGCAAAAGAACAACCTGGAGACCATGACATGATTCCACCAGACTGTCTCCTGCTGGGTCAGATCCCTCCCCCATGGGAGCTGATGGGGAAGCTGCTGGCACTCAACAGGCTGAATATTTCCCCTGATCCCTGTCAGGATCTTGCTGGTGGTCATATGGGTTCACAGTCAAGCACCACATGGCAATGCCAGTTTTTTCCTCCATCACCACAACCACACAAAAAACCAGCGTCCATCCCAAAGTGCTGCTTCTCCATGGCCACTTCACCATATTTATTTATCCTATTTGTGTTCCCTACATGATACAAGCAGAGCTGGACCACTGCTGACCCTCTGCCCGGCTGCTCTGCCTGGCACACGTTGATTAAAGGAGTATCAAAAGTGGTGGCAGATTTACAGGTTAACAATGATTTAGTGGAGAGCACCGCAGCCAAATTAATGCCGGCTATAATGTAGTTTACCTCATTAAACAATGCACACCAAGATCCTGTCTGTTGTAAAACAATTGGTCTCTGAAGCCTAGTGTTCATCTTCCAGGGTTGCTGGGAGATAATAAATGGGTAATATTCCGGCGATAATGGTAATGGAGTCACGGCTCAGAGCTAATATTATGGCAAAGCAGTAATTATTTCAACAGTAAACAAGGGGATGGTTGAGCTGCCAACAGGATTGGAGCCAGTTGAAATGCTCCAGTTAAAACAGTGGAGCCCAGGCCTCCAGGAAGGAGGATCAGGTGCTTGGCCATCAAGTGTGTCAGTTGAACCTCTGTTGAGTCACCCAGACACCAAAAGACAGGAGGGACACATGCAGTAAAGTGAGGTGGGACAGCATGTACGACATGTTGGCCATCCCATCCCATCCCATCCCATCCCATCCCATCCCATCCCATCCCATCCCATCCCATCCCAACCCATCCCAACCCATCCCATCCCGAGCTGGCAGCTCAGGCTGGGCTCTGTGCCCCATCACACAGCAGGAGCACTCGCTTCCCTTCTTCAACACACCACTCATGTTGGCTCAAAGCAGAATCTTCAAAGCAGAAAAGAGGCAGAGCAGAGACACAAGACCTGGGATGAACACAGAAGGAGCCTTACACGAACCATCTGCTCCCTCTGAGAGGTGTTTCCCTGCTAAAAGGGCCAGGAGAGGACACGGCTCTCTGGTCTTCCATTAATGAGGTGATGTGAGGACAGGCTAATGGGAGCAGATCACAGCATGTGCAGCTGACTGGGGAGGAACAAGGCAGCACAGAAGCAGGCAGAGATTTTCCCACCCAAGTGGATCCCCCTTCTCCCTGTGCCTCTCAGCTGGGCTCCAGATCTGATATACAACCTATAAATATCATCTGCCTCCTCTCCAGGGAGGATGAAGACGGCAGGCAATGTGCTTAATGGACAAACCTCTGAGACGGGAGGATGTCTCCCCTTCCCAGGGACAAGCACCTCTTCAAGCTGGATATTTTTTGCAGATGTTTGTCCTCCTTGCCAAGAGCCAGGGAGAATCAATATATCCAAATATACCAGACTTCTCCCAGAGTCCCTTTGCTGGTTTGCTGCTGATGTATAGACAGATGATCTCATGAGACCTCTGCCACATCAGGCCACTGTGTCTCATCTATCTTAAGTGCGTATACGAGCTGTGATTACTGCTGTGTCTGAGTGCCTCACGTCTGGAATGTGTTTACCCTCCTGCAGTTCTGTGAGACGAGGGTCTGCGATTGTTCCTCTTCCAGGGAGGCCACGGAGGTTAAACGGGCTGATCATGGGGGATATCCTGGATGTGGCCACATCAGGATCCTCCAGGCATCTCCCCAGTGTCTGCCTTTTAGCACTGAGGCATCACCTGCCCCACAAATGACAGCTCGGCCTCAGCTCAGGACTCGAGCTCTGTACAGGATCCAGCTTTCAGCACCCAGCTTAATCCTGAGATTAATGGGGGATTCCCACCACACAGACCTCTCGATCAGACCTCTTACAAGTAAATACACCATCAGCCAAACCATAATGTTTTCCTACCCTGGCAGCCACTGTCTTAAGCCTCACACCAGAATCCATCATACTACAGCAATAATCAAAAAGCAATTAGATAAAACCATGGCAGAAAAGTCCATCAAGGGTCATTAAGGATGACGACTTGGATGCTGACTCTGGCTCGGGATGTTTGTGTGTGGCAGAGTGGTGCTGGATGAGCCAGTGGAGGGATCTGCATGCACACACCCAGTTTTACACCCTTTCCTTGTGCCTCTGGCCCTGCCATGGCACGATAACCCCACTTGTCTGCCCACACAGCCCTCTTCATCATAACTGCTAAACTGTGCCTGCTCCTCCTGGGACAGAGGCTGCTGAGCCTTCATTCCTCCTGGAAGATCCCTCACTTCAATTCCTTGGCACATTTCCCAAGCTTAATGGGAGGCATGACTAGTTTTGTGTCTGCAGCACAGATAAATATCCCCTGGATAGCTCAACGTGGTGCCACTCTCTCTGCCAGTGCCTTGGCGTCACCCTGAGCCTGGTGGCCCGGCGTGCTGTGCTTTTTCCCAGCCAAGAAATCTCAGCCTTCATCCACCGAGAGATGAAAACTGGCCTGACAATATGACAATCGCCATGACAACATCAGTTACCCCCCAAAAATAAATAAAAAGCCCAGTAACTATGGAAACACCTGAGTGACCAAAACCAGGCTATTAACTAGAAGACCTCACCGCAGTTTACAGACAGCATCAGCACCGCAAGGCTGGGGACTGTAATCCAGCCAAAGACTTGGAAATACAGACGTGCTCAGCACCTAAGGGTGCAAAATGGATATTTATGGGCACCCACAGTGCTGCCTTTCAGACCTCTGAGTCCAGGTCTCTGCAACTTCTACCTCCTCTGGGCACATGCTGCTGCCTTCCTGCCAGGTGTTATATCCAGGCCACTGTTATCTCTGTAATTCTCTCCCTCTTTGCCTCCTTTGCTCCCTCCTTCCCCCCCCGAGATACCTCTCAATTGCCATCCCAAGGGTCTGGGTCCCACAGGGGTGCCAAGAAGGGATGGAGCTTCCCCATCCCATGCCAGGTCTTGGTACCTCACAGCAGTTTCAGAGAGCTGAGTTTTGAAGCCCCAGTGCCTGGCAGCTCTGCTGGTACTTGTGATGCCAGCTGGAGCATCCAAGCCCAGGACAGAGCCTCAAAGCTGTTAAGTCTCCTTTGTTGAAGCAGAAGAAGCTGTGACTCCAGCAGCTTCACTCCTTTTTCCACCTCAATCTGTTCATCTGCATTAACAGGAGTTGCTGTGAGTTAATACAGCATTACTGGGAGGAGAAATAAAATAAGACAGAGAGAAGTGAGGCAGAGGGACAGAAGACAGGCTGTATCACACCTTATTTGGACTGGCCACAGGCTCACAAAACACTTCTCCAGAGCTAGCAGCCTGCTTTTGTTCATGCAGGAGGATGAGGATGGGCACAGGTAGGACCAAGGTCTGAGAACTGATGGAGGCACCAACAGGGCCAGCATGCCTGCGTTTCATAAAATATGAATCAGAAACCTCCCTTGCTCAGGTTCACTGAGCTCTTCAGTTATACCATGAACTTGGTCTCCTCATCCCAGCTGCAGGAACTCCTCCAGCCCCCAAACCAAGAGAGCTTCCAAAATGGGCTTCACAACTGCTAGAACATGGCAACAGCTGCAGGCAGGCAAATTCAGCAGAGTTTCCCAGCCCAAGCCACTGAATGCAAATTCATTGGAGCAGAGACTGCAGTCAGAGGAGCCTGGAGTGGCTGGCAAAGGATCTCAAGTGAGATCAGTCACTGGTGAGCTGGGCTGCTCTCGGTGTGCATCCTCTGAAAGGCCTGCCCATGCACTCCCTGGTGAGCAAACACTCTTCTTTGCTCCATTTCCCACCAAGAGGTGCACTGTGTGCTCACAGGTGCCAAGGAAATCATAAAACCCGTGAAGTGCCTTTGCACAGAGCAGCACTCACCAGTGTCAGCTCGGGGGCTGATCCTTCAGCTCCTGGTGTGGCCGTGCCTGGCACACACAGCACTGGCACAGCCTGTCCCGAGCAGCACTGCTGAGAGCCACTTCCCCACCCGCTGTGTGAACCCTTAAATTATGCACCAGCATTCTCCCAAACAATTCTCCCTCATCCCTTTTCTCTACCACTTCAAGAGAGATGGAGAAAGATGGTGAGAAGGAACAGGAGGCAGCTCGCTCGAGATTTCCCACGGGATGAGTAGAACAACAACCAAGAGGGGCCAGCAGCAAGCTTTGGGTTTTGCTTGCCCCTGGCACTCTGAATTAGAATGTATCCTACATCCCAGATCTGCTAAAGCACCTCTGCATTTTCTCTGGCTCTCATTTCAGTCCTCACACTTCCGATCTTCATCTTTGCTGTGTGTGGTGAATGCAAATTGGAGAAGTAGAGGTTCCCCTTGGTGGCTTGGCAGACCTAGAAACAGAGGAGCTGCCCATGGAGATGGGCAGCCATGGAAGTTGTCGTGGGCCACCTCTGGGCTCATCACCCTCCATCAGCAGGAGACCAGGCTCTGGTAAATCTCTGTGATCATTTGTTCCCTTTGAGTTTTGAAAGCAGAATGCCTAATCATGGCCAAAATCAGGAAAGAGCTGCTGCTGCAAATTACACAGCGCCACAGGTAATTTCTGATTAGCTCACTCTTCCTCTCCTGGTGCATCCTCAGTTTCCATAGCAGCTAAGTCCTAAGTAAAATGGAAACATCTGGTTCAAGCGCATGTAAAGATTCCCTGGGGAAAAAAACCTGCTGGATGGCAGCAAACACAGAAAATAGCCCCTGTGAAAGACAGAGGCATCAGGAGCTGGGAGCCTGGTTAGGACAGGATGGATGGCATGTGGGAGAAAGCAGAAAGGGGCACATGAGTGGGAGACAAGGGTTCTGGGGAGCAGGAGGGGATGTAGGAAGGAGAGTGGACCTGTGGGAAAACAAGATGCTTGTGAAAAACAGGTACTGAGGAGGCTGAGCAAAACAAAAATATGTTGTCAGGGTAGACAAGGGGAAGAGTAGGAAGAAGAGGCTTCAAGATGGGATCACATGGACTGCCTCAACCACAAATGCTGCCTGATGGTGACACACAGTGACAGTAACTTTGATTCCATAGAGAGACACTCAGGGATGGGGAGGAGCACATGGATCCATGCACAGACCCTGACCAAAGCCACCAGCTCAGAAGCAAGACCACCTACAGTGGATAAGCCAAGATGTGCTCTGAGGGAACGGTTTGTAGAAACTCCTGTCAAGGGAAGGGGCTGAGATGCCGCCAACTCAGCTTGCTCTGCCTGAGCTTTGCAGAGTGATGGATCTGGCCCAGCCGTTCACTCCAGCACAGACAAATAGCAAAAAAATCAATGGAGCTGCAGCGAGACACTGCAGCCCTTGTCAGGAGCTGAGCAGGGAGAGCAGCCACGGCGCCATCCGCCACTGCCGCCCCTGCGTCGGCTCCTTCGGCTGCCGGACGTCCCCCAGGAGAGCTTGAGGCAGTTGTCTGAAACAACAGCCCACGACGGTAAAACCTCGGGGGAAACACGACTCTGAGGCGGAACTGAAGCGCTTAGACAGGATCACAGGATCAGAGCCAGGCATTGCCGCTTGGCCGCACGGCTCATCCCACCCAGAGCCTCCAGATCTCACCCCCGGCTCACCCACGAGAACCTCGCAACCGCCTGGGAATAACAGGGCAGCAAAATGCAAAACAAGTGCCAAAAAGCAGCTGGGAAAGGGGGTTGAAATTATACGGTCCTGCACGCCTGGGAATTTGCTTCCCAGCAGTCACACCCACACAGTTCTGCTGAGGTTTGCTTACCAATTAACAAGGCCACCAATTAATGCTTCATGTGTTTTCCTGCTCATTTGCACTATTTACAATCCTCCTTTGAAGCAACCTGTAAGAATTGCCTGAAAAATTTTCAAAACATGGCCAGACAAGCACATTCAATGTGCAATGAGAGTGGCCCATGAGGAACCCCATGATCCTTGTGTGTCCCTTCCAACAGAGTGTATTCCCTGATTCTACAAATCTCTAAGCACAACAACCCCAACCTGGCACCTACAGCCAGTCCTCCACAGGACTAAAACCATCAGCTTCTCTTCCAGACCAGCAGGATGGATGTTCCTCCACCACAGTCACCAAGTTCTGTGTTGAGTCACATCTTTTTGGTGCATTTCACCTTCTCCTGGCAACAGAACGAGCCACTGACCCCTCCCCAGCCACAAACAAGAGTGTTGTGCCCTTCCCAAAATATTTCTGGTAACATTTGTTTCTTACCTTTGGGTGAGATGTGTCTCCAGGTGATTGTCGGGTCTGGCCTGCCCGTGGCTATGCAGGTGAGGCTGACATTGCCGCCCTCGTTGATGGAGATGTCAGAAGAGATCTCGGTGATTTTTGGAGACACTGCAATAACACAAAGAGGAGAAGGAAAATGAAACTGGTTCTGCTTCAACTCAAATCTTAGACTGTGGGTGAAGGAGGCTGAATTTCCATCCTCCCTCCGCTTTGACAAATTTTGCAGTAGCCCATCAGTCTCATCTGACTTGGCAGGAACAAACAGGGAAAAGAGGGGGCAGAGAAGACACAGCTGAAGTGGGAAGAAACTGTCGCTAGAGGGGATTCAGTCATTTTAGGAAGGCTTGAGAAACTCCTCCGTGGTGTGAGACAGTACTTCTTCCTACCCCACTTCCAGCATTCCTTGTGTTCTCCTAGCCACGACAAACCCTTCCCAGCAGAGCTGCATCTTCCTGAGGAAACACGAGTCACCCCCTTCAAACTCCTGCAGCTTTTCCTGCAGCTGTGCAGGTTCTCTGCCAGGCCCTTGTGAGCACCAAGAGGAGCTGGGCATGAAGAGAGAGTCTGCTGAGGAGCCTCTAAGGTCCACCACCCTGCAAAGGGAGGGAAATTCTGCGGGGATGAAAGCCATTCCCCTGCATTGGCACTGCCACCCAGAGCACGCAGGAGTCAGATACAGGGGGTCCAGGCCGCAGGAGGGGACACAGGTACAGGATGGGGGTGATGAGGAGGGGGCTGGGAAGGGATGAGGAGCAAGCAGGGAGCACTCAGCTCCTGCTGCTGCATGAGCAGAGGACACGATGTGGCTGCTAAGGAGGGCTGGGACATCTTCTGGTGGGGATGTAGGAGGGAAAACCATCAGCTGCTGTTATCAGCCTGCACCTGCAGAATATAATGAAGACTGTCACCTTCCTGGGTTTATTTCCAGACTTTCTCCAGAGCCCAGCAGGCACTGGCACCCTGCTGCAGCGCTTTGCAGGAGAGCCACAAACCACCTGCACCTTCCACCCTTGCTGGGAGAGCCAGAAACATCACCCCACTTGGGGCTGCAGCCCAACACCCCAAATCCTGACTTGGACCCCGCTCCTGACCCTCCCTTCCCTGCCTCTCCCCACCTCCCACACCTTCCTGGGCTGCGCCAAACCGGAATGACTGCAATGGCCTTGCACGCAATGCCTCTGCTGTGCAGGTAAGTAATTTATTGATCCGTAAAGCACTCCAAGACGCTCTGGAAGGGATTATGTCATGCCAGTGCCGTGCAATAAAATAAAAAATGATGGATTTTTTGTGAACATGATGGTGATTTAGGGTTTGTAGTTGGAAGTGTAGTTAAAGTACATTTTAAGTGGAAATCAAGGTGGGTAATGAATTATTCTCTGTTTTGAAGGGCTTCTGGGAGTTCATTTTTTTGCTGCTCTGGGCATGATGGCTAATCTGCTAATCATGCACTGGAGAACAGCTCTGGATCAGCTGCTCCCAAGCAGAGAGGGCTCTGGGGCAGGGCTATGGAGGGCACAAAGACAACACCTAAAAAATATTAATATGCTTCAGTGTCACTAAGAGGACAGCACATTCCTCATGGGACCACTCAGAGCTGGGAATGCTTTGCCCATGGCCAGGTCCATTGAGGAGATGCAATTAATTACAACGTCGTTATGATTGCCCCAGTGTGTTCCTGGTGAGGCTGGGACTGCCAGCCAGGAAATCCACATGTGCTCTGAAAACACAGAGTGTATGGTCTCCACAACAAAAAGGGGTGTATTACTTGTCCCATTGTAATTTTGGAGAGGTGGGAAGAGCCAAGGGGAGGTGCAGTGATCGCCCACCTTTGCCTGGGAGCAGCAAGAGCTTCCAGCTCTAAGTCCCAAAAAAAATGAAAGCAGTATCCATCATCTTTAATGTGCTGTTTGCTGCATCACAGAGGAACCTTTCTGATGTTTTTAACTGCTGAATCCACATCGACCCAATTCAGCTTGTTTTCCAGAGGCTTTAAAAAAAGCAAGTCAGGCTTTACACTGCTGGTCTGGGACTGCACAGACCCATTTTCACCAGCCCAGGTGAGAGACAAAAATCAACTGACCAGGTTATAAAACATAATTAAAACAATTTAAACTTGGGTTTGATTGATAGGACAAAGGGGAATGCCTTAACTTGAAAAGGGTTGATTTAGAACAGTTATAAGAAGTTTTTTACAATGAGTGTCATGAGACCCTGGCCAAGGTTGCCCAGAGAAGCTGTGGCTGCCCCATCCTTGGAACCGTTCAAGTCCAGGCTGGACAGGGCTTGGAGCAGCCTGGGAGAGTGGAAGGTGTCCCTGCCCAGGGCAGGGGATGGAACTAGAGGGTCTTTAAGGTCCCTTTCAACTCAAACCTTTCCATAATTCTATAAAAAGCAACTCAAACTGCACACGCAACAGGGGAGAAGTTCACCATACTCTGGGGCAAGCTCAGGACACTTTGAGAGAGACACAATTTACTGTGTCCCATCTGGAATGAGAGGAGGCAAGAACATCTGGGAAGCAAACCAGAGAAACATCACTGAAGCTGTTAACTAAGTCTGGAATTGTCTATGCAGTGGTAGGATTTAATACGGTGGTTATTGTATGCTAATTAAATATTTGAATATTTTACTGCACAAACTATTCCAAATGCCTTTCTAGAGACACAACAGGTGCTTTGTAAGGCTTTTACCAGACTAGGGAGGGAAATCTTAATAAATAAATGATCCAAGCATATATTTAATATTATTTAGCAGTCACTGGTGCTTCCATTCCCTCTGCATTAAAGGACTTTCACCAGCGCTTGACATTTCTGCAGCAGTGGGGCAGAGGAGACATTTTCACTGCTGAAAGCAGGACACAGATGGAGCTGTGCCCCTTTGGGAATGAATAAATAAATAAAGCTAAGTAAATGCAGGCTTCCCAGGCGGGAACCCTCTCCTTGCGGGCAGTCCTTTTGTGTTCAGCATCTCTCTTGCTCGGAAGTGATTAAACATGGCAGTGTTGGCCAAGCTGCTCCGGTGACACTGCACAGATTTCCCCACAGGCAGGCTGGTGCTTTATTGATCCAACTCTTTCTTTTTTCCCCCTCCATCTTTGATACAGTTCTGGGGAAAGTCTCTGGGTGCTCTCAGCCCCCACCAGGTGCCCAGGGCATGCCCCCAGCTCGCCCCATCATGGTGCACACAAGGAGTCCCCAGGACAGAAAGCAGCTTGCTTAAATATTTAACCAAAGCATATGGTGAGCTGCACGTTTGAGGGTGCTCAGGCAGGTGATAGATGTCTTTCCAGATCCAAGCATATGTGCCTGCCGACACACATCTATTCCCTGGCGCACAGACACCCTCCTGCCACTGGCACAGACCATATCCCTGCTCTGCTTTCACCTCCAAACACCCGCTCCTGAGCCAGCACAGGTGTGCAGCTCACAGATCCCACGTCTGCAACGCACAGCAGTGCTGCACACAGATCTTCACATCGTGGGAATGTGGTGGGGCTCCCTGGGCATTTCTGCCACCTCTTCTCCCACAGCACCCACTGCAGTACCGAGGCCTTCCCTGATTATTCCTCCAGCTGCCTTTTACAGCTCATCCCAAATTGCATAAACATCACCAGCTTTGCCTCCTTGCCTGGGCCCTGCCACCTCCACTTCCATCAACATCACCTCCCCACCCACCTTCCTGGCATGTACTGACTGTGCTGCTTGCCCTTGACCCCATGCCCCCAAGTCTATCTCCTGACACCCCCCATCCCAAATTTCAGCCACACAGCAGGCTGAGTGGAGGGTGCATCTGGAACAACCTCTCCACCTCAGACTGGCAAGGGGACTTCAAATCAAGTTGCCTATTCTTTCTTCAAGGAGCAATTGCATTTTTTTTGCCTTAACCACTCCCTTTCTATCCAGTTTTGGCAGGCAAGCAAGTAGTGCAGAAAATACAGCCGTGACTTTTCCAGACCAGCAAACCCCTTCTGGTGTGGGAGTGAGGCAGAGCAGGTGCTTGACCCAGCCAAGGGGTCTCAGCCCCTGGCACAACCTGGGAGAGAGTGGCTGTCCTGGTAAGCCCAGCCCTGCTTCCCTTTCATAAAACATGCAAACCTCCATCTTCCAGCACAAGCAACATCTGCTCCAGATCAAAGGAAACAACAAACAACAACTATAAAAGTGTCTGGAAGAAAGAAAAAGAGGGAGAGTCAGACTTGCATTCTTCAGGCGATCTGTGATGTGCACTGGCAGCTTCCTGAGCATCAGCCTGATGCTGCTCCTGCTTCTCATAACAGCTTCTTACTGCTGTCACACTCAGACTTCCCTGTGTTTTACAGAGTTTGCTGCCATGAATGCTGCCACTGGGATTGGGTGAGGGGGAGTCCTGGGTGTCCTATCCCTGCTCACAGCAATGCTGAGTCAAACTGAGCCCTCCCTCAGGCAGCCGAGGGTCTGCCAAAGGCAGGGACCCAACGTCCAGCTCCAGAACTCCTCCAGGTCGTAACCAGAGCACTTTGTAGTTGCCAGGAGAAGGTCAGGAGAAGGTGCAGTGCTGGCTGCCACAGTGCCAGACACCTCCATGGAGCCTCCTCCCTCTTTTGTGTTCCAAAGCTTTCTGCCTTTAGGGAGCAAATTGAGAGCCCTGTGCCTTCAATTACAGGTGTATTATAATGGGCTTTTAAATCAGTTTGTGCTGCTCTAACACAATTATAGTTAAGAGAAAAGCAGGGAAGGCTTTGTCTTTCTGTCATATCATACTTCCATCATTACATCCTTCCTTCATATCATCCTTCCATCATATCAGGAGCTGTTTTGAGCCCGTCCAAAGGTGTGAGGAAGGGCAGACACAGCCTCAGAGCCTGCTCAGTCACAAATGTTTGCACACAAATCCCTTGTGGGTGTCTCTCCTGCTTCCCAGGGCTGCCTGGACCCTGGGTTGGCACCATCACCCCCTTCCTGGGTTCATCACAGCTTCACCAAGGGACTGATCTCCCTCTTCACAAACCTGGCAGCAGCCAAAGCAATGAAAAAAGAAGGCTGGAAACAAAGAGGACATACATAACGACCTTAATAAGCAATTAATAAATAACTAATGACAATTGCTCGTTCTAAAGCGAGGCGTAATGAGATGTGTCATACGGCACCAAAATGCGTCTAAATGATTTCCCAAACAGGTAACGGCTCCTGTTGCAGGGAAGCTTGGAGGACACGAGATTTTTTACGCCCGTCTCTGCAGCAGGTTATACAGCACAGCATCATAATAACTCAGAGGAGGAGGGGGAAACAAGACGTTCCCAATCATTCATTAGTAAAGTATTTGTGAACGCGGGTATAATTCACCGCATAAACAGCAGGGTTTCTGCAGACAAACTTTATAGCTAAGTGCCAAAAGGGAGCCCAATCTGATTCCACTTACGACAGCATAAATCAGCACTACTGCTGCAGTCAACAAGGGATACACCACAATAAATGTGGCACAAGAGGAGAGTCGGGGCTCAAGCATGTGGATTTTTCCCTGATTTCTGGATGGGTCCAGGTCACGAGCCTGGATCAAGAGCAGCTCCCTAAGGATTCAGGGTGATGCCTTACTAGATTCACTCCCCTGTTTTCAACATTTTGAAGGGATCTGCATAATTTTTCCTAGCAAAAATAAAAAAGAAAACACCTAACACCAAGCCCCACACCTGTGGGGAATCAAACCAGAGTTTCTTTGCATGGCTATTAATGAGCAGATTTAAGAGGAGGCAGAATGCTTCCCTCAGGTTTGGGAGAGTTCTGTGTTCATGTTACAATGCCCAAAGGAAAATATGGCACTGCTCTGGACTTCGTTGCCTCCTTTAAAATGAGTCGAATGATGCTGAGTGAAAAGAAAACAAGAAGAAAGATATAAAAGCAAAGTTTTTCCATTATTATCCATGAAGAAATGCAGCCAAACAAGGAGTGTTTGGCAGTTCAGCTCCCTGTCTAGACAGATCTCATTTTCAACTCCACACACGCTGCACGGATCTAGTTTCCAGTTTTTGCACCCCGAGCCACCTGGGATTCCCCCTGTAAGCCAAGCAACGCCTCATGAAAGGCAGAAAATTGAAGGATCTCGAATCCTTAAGACACCGGCATCATTTTTCTAGCATTATTGACACCTCTGCTCAAGGTACGACAGCCTCTCTCACAATTGCCTCCACGGTGACCATCAAAGTGACAGTGACTCTGTCACACCCTGCTCAGGGGATGCAGGGTCCCCAGCTCCTCTCATTCCACTGGGTACCAGTGAAGTCTCCATCAGACCCTTGGGAAAATCCCTTTGTAGGGACGAGCCAGAGCGTGCTGACAGCACCCCAGAAAGTTTGAACACGACTTGTGGTTAATACAAAGCTTGTCAAACCCATCACCTCGAAATGCTGAATGTCTTTATTAGATTCCTTTATCTCCCCCCAAGATCGGAGGGACACGACGAGATGATTCTCAGCGGAGATGTCATCATCCAGAAACTAATTAAAGGCTGCGCGGGAAGTCGGGCCACGCACTCTGGAGAACAAAACGCATTAGCAACCCGAGTCGGGGAAAATATTACAAGTGAACTTCAGATCAGAAAGGGCGAGCGAGGGATTTCACAGCAGCTCTCCTCTCCCCATCTTTCCTCACACTCATCCTTACACTCCCTCATCCTCGATAGGTGACCCCAGCTTGGGGCTGATTAGGACCAGCCTGGGACCTGGGGGATGCAGGCCAACAGGGGATCCTTTCCTCCACCCTGGGAGAAAAGCATGATTTGTGGAATTTCCTTTATTTTTAATCACAGAAAAGCATCCTTGCTGTGGGTCAATAAGTGCAGAGAAGAATGGATGGATGCTGGCTCTGCCAGAGTGCTCCTGGCAAAACCCTCAGTCTCGTTTGGTCTCATCTCTCCATCAACGTAATGACAAGAATTTCTCATCCTTGCAGGCTCATGAAAAAGACAACAACATATGAAATTTTAAGATACCCAGAGCCTATGGCCACAGGAACTGGACGTGGGGGCATTTCTCCATGGGGACAGATGCACAGATCTAGTATAGAACGTGTGTCTCAAGTGGATGTACCTGCAAACAGCCCTTCCCAGCCAACCTGGAGTCTCCAATAGAAGCAAATATCCATGATATTGCTCATCTGATCCATCAACACACGCTGTCCTGCTAAATCCTGCACAAACCCCCAGCTCCCCGTCCCACAACCAGCCAGAGTGGTCAAGCCCCCCTGCTCTCCTGCTCCCCACTCTGCTGCTGGAGAGCAGAGGGGGCTCTCACTGTCTCCTCTGTCCATGCAGAGTGGGCATCATGCCAAGGGCTGAGCTTGCCAAACTGCCCTGTGCCACTTCACTCTTCAAAAGGGACCTGACAGGAACAAAGGAGCTCAAACATCCTTTCCAAAGATAAATCAGATGCTCTAATGCAGCCTGCATCTCCAATGAATATAGGGCAGGTGTCTCTGAAGTGAAGCATTAGTTAAAATGATGCTCTTTAAATTACATTTCGGCTATTTCAGGCAGACAGGTTGTGTGTGGGTTGGGCTGGGTTTTTTTATGATCTATCTAGAGGCTTAAAAAGACACAGAGAGAAATAAATCTCTCTTCCATTAAAAACACACTATGCTCTTGCATATTTGTTCTTATCTTGGCACTCTCGCTCTCGTGCTCCCTCTCCCAGGGCTGGAGCACAAAGTAAGTGTTTGTGATTACACTTCCACCCTGACACTCAGCTAATTCGAGGAGCTGCCAGCCCGTGCCCAGGCGGAGCACACGCCTCACCCACCCCCGCAGGAGGATGAGCTGTGCTTCCCCAAATGCCTCGCTGGACCCAGTGCCTTTACTTCAAAAACCATTGAGATTCGGGGTGTTAATGTGGAACCACGCAAAAGTTCCAAGTTTTGATTGAGTTTGTTTGTATCTTCTGAGTCTATCCATGCCCTTTTTGCCTCATTTATCTATTTACATCCCTCCATTGCCAGCGCTGCCTGTCCCCAGACAGTCCCTTCCCTCCCATCCTCCCTGAGCTCCAACTCTTCCAGGTGCCCCTCATGCTCCAGACAGGGCTTTTACTTCTGCTTGGGCTTCTTCCCATCTTTTCTTTTGACTCCAGTTAAAAATTAATCGATCAGGCAGGGAGCACAGCCCTGTTATTGTCTGATTAGTTGGTCTGGAGGCTGCTACTTATGCCCAGACTCTGTTTGTCTGGGAGAACAGAGTGGGAGAACAAAGCTTGTGAAGTGGGAGAACAAAGCTTGTGAAGTGGGAGGTCAGCAAGGTCCAGCAGTTCAAAATGAGCACAGGTGAGGTGATCCATGCCTCCATGTGCTGCCACTCCTCCTATCCCCATGGGAACATATCTCTTGTGACTCATCCATCGCTCCAACGGCGGCAAAGATGGCCCTGATCCGTTCCTTACTCCTCTTAGTCATTTCTTTACATCCCTGCTTTTTCAGGCTCTCCTTCTTGGGCTCCAAGAGCCCCCCAGCTTTCCTCACCCCTCCCATGGAATATTTCTGGTCCCTCATCCTATCCCAAGGCACATTTCTAGGCCAACTCACAACTTCCCCAAACCCAGGGGACCAGCCCAAAGCTTGGCCAAAGGTGCCAGGAACAAGCAGGAGTGCAAATACCAATGACCCAGAGTCTGTGGGATGATGCTCACTGTCCTTCCCAAACCTTCAAATGTGGTTTATCCCTATCATCAAAACTCTGGGAGATAAGGGAGCGTTATCATTCCCACTTCACGGATGGAGAAATGAGACCCAAAGATCAAATAGGCCAGAAGTGCCTGTTCAGATCAACGCTCTGCAGCACCTGCCTCTCAAGCTCTGTGGAGCTTGGAAAACCAGGTTAAAAAGGCACAGGGAGAGCAAGGGTGGCTGCCAGGGCAGGCATTTCCATTGGGCTGCACGGAATGAGAGCTCCACAGTTAAGAATCAGTCATCAGGCCACTGAGACACAGCTGTGTATCCCTGTACATAGAGGGGCAATTAAAATTCCAATTGCCAATTTCAACACAACCAAGGAGCATTTGAGAGAGCTAAAAGCAAAGGAAAAGGAGGGAGCGATGGTCCCACAAGGGAAGGATATTGATGTGCCTGGAGAACGCGGGGGCTGTTCTCCTTTCCCATTAGGACTGCTCCTTCATTTCCTGTTCCTCCTAAACAAAGCCCTCGAGCCTTCTTCTCGGCCACACTCGTGCCTCCGAGAATGCCAGAAAAGCCACAGGGAATTATCCCCGCCAGAGCATCCTTAATTTCCCTATTTGTCTTCCTAATGCCCAGCCTCATCACCAGCACCATCTATTCCCCATGTGCTCCTACTTTACATGGATGGACTATTTTTACCCCATTCTTCCTATGCCTCTTTTTCCTCCCATTTAATCATTTTGGAGGCTTTTTATCCACACTTTCCTTTCCTTTCTTTCCTCTTTCCCTTTCATTTTTAATACCTGTGGTTCTCCGATTCAAAATCATTACTGTTTTTAACTTGACTCGAGCCTCTTAATTAAGTTACTTTCCATTATTTTTTATCTAGTCCATTTGTCTACATCCCCCGCACCCTCCCTAATTCTCCCTTTCCTCCCCAAGGCAGGCTGGGTATGAAATCTTACATTTCCATTTGGCTAACAATCACTTTGAATTTTTAAATGCTATTAAATTGGATCACACCAGTCACTGGACTGGAGTTGTCGAGCTGTGATATTTACTCGCGCCAGTCAAAGGGAAATGAAATTGTGGCGGCGCGGGGGGGAGGCGATGGGGGAGCCCAGATTTATTCTGCCCGCGGTCCTCGCAAACAGGCACAATCCCCTCGGATTTCTGAGCGAGTTCAAAGGAAACTCTCACGCTCAACCATGAATGTATTGTAATGTCTTTAATAAATCAATTACTTGTTGGCAGGGAAGTGTCACTGCATCTCCAATCCTTGTAATCACCTCAGCCTTGCTGTGTTTTAAGTGTGGAAAGCCCACGGAGGTAGACGGGGAGCCAGGAGTGTTGTCAGCGTAGGGCAAAGCACAGAAAGCACCACTTTGTCTTGCCAGGAAAGGCCGAAATGTGCAGAAAGGATTTGCATCATGTAAAAACACACACACACACACAGAGTGACCCCCAGCTCCAGGATGAGCACACCATGGCGCTGGAGGGACCGCGTGGGGCTCATCCTTCCCAGGGCAGCTCCTGGGATGCAGAAGCTTGGAAGGAATGACCACAGCAGGTTCTTGGGAAATGCCTGTCCCAGGAAATCAGCCTGCGGTGATGGGAGCAGCCCCTGCTCCTTCCTGCCCAGTGCTGAGCAGGGGTATATTGCAAAGCAGCATTTTCCCACTGGCCCTAGAGCCAGACAACCTTTTGCTGCACTAATTCAGACCCTGAGTTTTGATCTTCTTCTCCAGGAGGCTACCATATTTCAATTTACTAAAAGAGGCCTTTTCCACTCAAAAATTTGCTAAAGGAATAGAGATTTGATTACAAAGCAGCCCCAGCCAAATCCAACCCCTCCTCCTCTCTCTGTGCCGACAACATCCTCCCCTCCACGACAACAATCATCTGAGCACAAACAGACAACAGAGCTTTTCAGAAAGTAATGAACTCCGGTCGGAGCCAAGGCAGGAAGGGTTTAATGTTCAGCACAGAAAGCTTGGCGAGGCCATCAATTATATAGCCCTGCTGCTGAAGGAGCAAAAAAAAAAGAGTATTTCAGACAGACTCGGCCAAAAAGAAAAGATAGGGAAGGAAATCACTGTGAGAGAGATTTAATTTCACAAGCAGGGAGAAGTGTTTGCAAAAGAGGAAGAGGATCAAAGGCTGAAGCTCTCGGGCTGGCTGCGAGGAGGAGGGATTACAAGGACAGCAAACCATGGAGGAGACATCTCTGTTGATGCCTTGTGTCAATGCTGGGCCAGGCAAGCAGAGCCTGGGGCACAAACTGGGGAGTCTGTTGGCTGTGGGGGCCCAGTGGGCAGGAGACTTGGGCAGAGAGGAGGGTGGATTGTGACCTGTTCATCTTATCTCACACAGGACAGTAAGCCAGCACGGGGTCTGTGGCCTCTCCTGCCTCATCCCAAATCCTGCCCAGGAAATTATACAAGATGCCAAAAAGGAGAGCTGAAATCTTCTGGGCATCTCCACTACTGGGACCAGTAAGCCAGAAATGAAAAATCACAGAATCCCAGAATGGTTTGGGTTGAAAGGGACCTTAAAGATCATCTCATTCCCATCCCCTGCCATGGGCAGGGACACCTTTCACTATCCCAGGCTGCTCCAAGCCCCGTTCAACCTGGCCTTGGATGCTTCCAGGGATGAGGCAGCCACAGCTTCTCTGGCCACCCTGTGCCAGGACCTCAGCACCCTCACAGGGCACAATTCCTTCTGTGTGAGGTTATGGATTCACCTAAAAGAAGAAGACCTCCCCACTCTGTCCCCTTCATACAGTGGGGCCATGCTGATCCCTTCCAGGGATCCAGTCATGGACTAAGGAACAAATTCACTTCCTTTTTGGAGGACAAAAGGGTTTTACTGCTGTCTCACAGCAGACATGGAAAACCCAAACCAGAAATATTTCAAGACCACATTTCAATATCGTATGTGAACAACCACATTTCCACTTTTTCCATTTTTACAAAGATCCTTGCCTGTTTGTTTTCCACTTCCTGCTTCTCCTTGTCTTTCTTTTTCTTATCTCTTCCTTCTCCATTGCATCACCAGAACAGAAAGGAAAAGAAAATCGCATCTCTCCCCATGTTTCAATGGAGCTCCTTCTTCCCATCTTCCCCCTCTCCTTCAAAACCCAAGCAAGAACAGTGTGAAAAAACCCACATTTTCCACCCAGTTCCCCCCTTTATTCTCCCAGTGACCTCCTCCCAGCCTTTCCTCAAGCCTGGAGATTGCTGGAGGTTCTCTAGCCCTCGGAGGTGGCAGGGCCGGGCAGCTTTTTGGCAGCTGTTCCCTTGGCCTCTCCTTTATCTCCAGCATTGTGTTCACATCTGCTTCCCCCTCTGCCTCTTTCCCTGCTGCTGGGAGTCTGCTTTTAAATCACTGCTCAGCACAGCAGCTGCCAGGCACAGGTTCCATGCCCCGTTTGGATGGGGGATCCAAAAGCCGTTTGCAAACCTCCCTCTGCCTTTTCTCTTCTCTAATTTTCTTAATTTTTTTTTTTTTTAATCCTCCTGAACCTGCCGGTGCTGCCACACTGCTTTCCCCTCCTCCCTTTTGGCTGAGGAGCTCTCTTGGCTCTGGAAGTATGTTCAGACACCTGGTTGCTGGCAGCATGGGGTTTGGCAGCAGCTGGCAGCATGCAGCTCTCCGATATGGAATGGGAGGAGAGCAGGGATCTCAGTGGGGGTCAGAGCTACCCACCGTGGCTATCAAGGATGTGCTGGTGGCCACTTGCACTGCTCCTGGCTTGTTGGTGGCTTTCTACCATGCACATTCATCTGGCTTTGCCTGCAGCTTTGGCCAAGGACACTTTTTGGTTTTGCTGAGGATTTGTAGGGTAAAATAACACAGATTTGTGCAGCATCACTCAGGAGCTGGGAACGCATTTAGGACAAGGCATTGCCATCTGTGGCTCCTGTCCTCGGCAGAGTCCTACTCCCAAGCAGGGCAATTTTGGCAGAGCAAGGCAGCAAACCCTAGGGAGCAGAGCCAGGCACGTGGAAGGCTGGATGCCTCACTGCCACCCTGCCCACGCAGTGGCTCCAGGCTAAATTCCCATTCCAGATTGCAATTTCTCTGTGCTACCAAAAAAAGAGAGGGCTATATCCTTCCGGCAGCCAGTAATGTACAAAATTCCCTGAAAAAACTTGGCTGATTCCTCCCCAACCTCCTTTCACTCAAGGTCTGTGCAGGATTGCAGGCCAGGATCCCCATGGATGCCACCTTCATGGCAAAGACTACAACAAACAGACAAAAATCCCTTGGGAAGAGCCCTTTGCTTCATCCTCTGACTCCCCAAGCCTCTGCAACAGGTTTTTGCTTCTGGACTCGCCTCCAGAGAGACTGGCCAGAAAAATCAGTTCTAAAGGCCAAAAAGAAGAGCCAGATTAAAGTATCAACTCTGAATTTATGCTCAGGACTTAAGGTTTAATAATGCAACAGAAAATCAATATTTAATAAAGCAAATGATGGAGAAAAACAGTGAATGGGAGATGAGCTGCTGCTCATGTTTTCAAACATGTAACCCCCAGAGGAGCAGGGTTGGCAGGATGGATGTGGAACCAGATTGCCACAAAGAGCTGGCACACAGGACGCCCCAGGTCCCAGTGATTCCAGCTCCGGTGTCAAGGGGAGCTCACAGGTCTTTTATTAAAGGACAAACAAGGAATTACTGCGGTGGTCAGAATCCAAACACTCATGGAGAGAGATCAAATGCTGAGGCACAAGGGGAGCTGAGCAGCTGCTGCACTGAGCAGGCCCAGACAGGGGCTGGGCTGGAGGAACACAGGCAGGAGCAACACCCCCAGATTCAGGTGCCAAAGAGCTGTCTGAGGATGGAGATCTGAGAAGCTGGGAGGGAGCACAGGGGCTAAAAGCAGAGGGAAAACTCTTGCCTGCCGAGCAGGAGAGGAGGTGGATAGTTCAGGTGGGCAAGTGGGCAATTGGGGCACTATGCAGGGCTGGAAGGTGGGGTGGCACAGCAAATGTGCATCCCTGGGCACAAACCACACATCCCTGGGCAAAGCAAACCTGCATCCCTGGGCACAAACCACACATCCCTGGGCAAAACAAACCTGCATCCCTGAGCATGGCAGGAGTGCGTGTCTGGGCATGACAACTGTACATCCCTGGGCACAGCAAACAGAGATCCCTGGGCACACTAAGAGTGCATCCCTGGGCACAACAAACCTGCATCTCTTGGCACAAAGTGCACATTCCTTCTGCACAGCAAGAGCTCATAGCCAGGCAAAACAATAATGAATCACCAGACACAGAAAGTGTGCATCCCTGGGCATGACAAGCATATATCCCTGGGCAGATCCCTCAGCCATAAGCACGCAGCCCTGGGCATGGCAAGTGTGCATCCCCCGGAGTGCTGGGTCTGGGCAGGATGAGGGGAGCTCTGCGAAGCTCGGGACAGATCAGCAGCTCTGCCTCCCTCCCCTGGAGGCTGGAGAAAACTGCAGCGAGCCCCTGCATGGCACAGAGATGTCACCTGCGCCTTGTCCCCCCACTGCCTTTCCAGCCCTGATACAATGCTGCCAGCGGGGAAAGGAGGAATTTTGCGGATACCCATGCCAGTGGTGGCAGGTGCTTCTTGAGGTGCATGGCTTAGGGTGCAAAAAGATCTGTGCACCACCTCACAAAACCTGGGGACTCTGGATAAATCCTCTAGGCAAAGGAGACTCTCACTTGCACAGGAATCAGTGCCCTTGGATGAAACCTCTCCTCTGGCACACTGCGTGTGCTGGGTTGTCTGCCTGGCCCTGCAGCACGGCAGTAATTTGTAGCTTGTGCTGGGATCCTTCACATTGAAAGATGACATATAAATATAAAACGTTATCACTCCATAACAGCCACATGCTATAAAACGCCAGGCAGAAGGATCTGGAACTAGATGGAGGCAGTGCTTTAAATCCTTCCCTGCAGAGTTACTGCTGCTAAAACAACAGACCTGCTCCAAAGAGCTCCAGCAACGGAAGGAGAAGAGGACAGACCCCGATAAAAACACCACAATTGAGGAATTAGATGAATAAGTGATGGGATTACAGCATGACCTCCCCATGTTGACAGCCCCAGGGTAGCAGTAGCACCGGCGCACCGGTGACGTCTCCTCCCATTCATCCCCTGCTGTGATTTTCAGCGGATGCTCCATGTTCCTGTAGTAGCAACAAAGCGCAGGTACCAGCGTTACACTACAGCGGGCTGACTCCGCTCCCACGGTTACGATAACAATGCTGTTACTGTAGTAACATTACAGAGCCGGGGTCTCACTGTTCTACCCTTAATTTTATTGTCGTAAGATTAAATTGCAATAATGTTATTGAGCTGCCATTAGTGTTGTCATGGCAACAATAACATTAAGGTAGCGATATCGCATTACAGTGGTCCAACCGTTCCACCACAAATATTTTAATGTAGTAAAACAAAAGAGATTACTGCAGTAACATTAAACTGCAGTGACCTCATTAAACCCCCACCGGCTTTATCACAGCGCTCCTCTGGAAACCGCACGCGGCAGTGGGAGTATCCTACGCACATCCTGGGTGCTGCTGTGCCACCCCTTTAGCTGGTAAACCCATGGGGAAGGAAGGGGACTTGCTGCACATCTGGAGACCCACACACAGCTCCAGTCCTGCCTGCCTGGAGAGCTGCCGGCACCGCGTGCCGCTGGCCTCGCGGATTCACCCGCTCCGCAGAAGGGATTAGCGGAGTCACTCTTGAATGGCTCTGGGTGAGGCGGGTGACCTCTCCCTGAAAGCCTTTGGAGAGGTTGGGTGAATGGGGCTGCTGGGAGCTCGCGTGCTCAGAAAGGCTCAAAGAGGAGCAGACTCTTGTTTTCTAGAAGAGGGGTGATGCGAGGGTGACCTCCGCAGCTCTGAGGGAGTAGTAGAGAGAGTTCCACTGAGCTCTCCTAGCTGCCGCAAAAGTGCACACAGCTGAGCCAGGCAGGATGGAAATAGTGGAGCCACAGGGATGTCAGAGGTGGGAATGCCCCCAGCACTGAGGCATGGGACATCTGGAGGGGACCACAAAAGAACTCTGTCAGTGCTGCTTGAGGGAACTCAGTGACAAACAGGACGACAGCATTAGCACTTCACTGGGGACACAAACAGGAATTAGCCACAGCCTGGGTGTACGCAAGAAAGAAAAACAGGAAGGAAATTAAACTGGTCTGTGTGTCCTGTGAATCACTGGATCTTTCTTCTCCTCTGCTCCAGTCTCCTGCCAATTATTTCTCCTTGGGAACAGGATACATCTCTCCATGACTCTCGCAGTGCCTGGCCCACTTCATCACTGGGGTGCCAGGCAAGCCTGGAGGGGAATGGTTTGGAATTGAAAAAGTTTGATTTAGAGTTGATACAAGGAAGACATTTTTTTAAAATGAGGGTGGTGGGGTGCTGGCCAAGGTTTCCCAGAGAATCTGTGGCTGCCCCTGGATCCCTGGAAGTGTTTAAGACCAGGTTGGACAGGACTTGGAGCACCCTGGGATAGTGGAAGGTGTCTCTGCCTGTGGCAGGCGATGGAACTAGGGCGTCCTTAAAGTCCCTTCCTACCCAAACCACTCTGGGATTCTATGACTTCCCTTCATCCCAAACTCCCTATTACCAAGCTGCCCTCCTTCAAACTCAAGCACTGTTCGCCTCTCCATCCTTCCCTCCCTTTACACCAGCAGGCTCATCCACAAGCTCCAGGAAGGAGCAGCATGGTGGGACACATCCGCAGTGGGATGCAGCGTGCCTGGCTCCTTCCAGCAGCAGAAGAGACATGAAACTGGGGCAACCTGAAGATGCAGCAAGGGCAGAATGTGAGCCCAAAGCAAACTCTTCCACAGTACAGACTCTGGAGTCTCTTTTCCCTCCCTGCTCCAACCCCACGATATAATTGCTAATTAATAATAACGTTTAGCTCTCAGATAGCGTGTTCCATCTTCAAAGACCTCTGTCGACATTAATGAATTAATCCTCATCAACCCCCCTGTGAAGTAGGTGACAATTATTATCTCTGCCTCACAGATGTTAAACTGATTTGCAAAGAGGTCAAGTGACTTTGGGGAGGCTGGAGGGAGCCTGGCCGGGTACAAGGCCACTCCACAGGGGAGCATGGACAAGCACATCCCAGAGAAGCAAGGGCTGGGATCCGAGGGTGTGGGGAGATGGAGAGATCTAGGGGCAGTAATGGATGTGGGACCTGCAGAGATGCTCCCTGAGGGCAGAGCAAAACGAGGATAAAGAGCCAAAAACTAGGCCAGTGCGTGAGAGTGTGTGGGAGACCTTCAGTCCTCCACAACAGCCCTGATACAAAAGGCAAGGATGCTTTGACAGAGGGACGATGATTAGCAACAAAAGAGAGCCGGGGAAGGAACACATCAGTCAAAGGAGCCGAGAGCACAGGCGAAGAGAGGGAGGATTTCCATTTCGTGCCACTGGTTTCCTCCCCTTCACTGCTTTGGGGAGCTCTCCCAGCTCCTCCATGTCTTTTAGGAGTTATTATCTAAACCTGCTTTTGTTTCTAGAAGGTATAGCTGCCCCCATGGGGGAAACGTGTGGACACACCAGTAAATCCATGCCAGAAGCAGGGGGAGGATCTTACCCAGCGTGAAACTCCAGCCCACGGCTTCATACGTGACCAATGTCTGCACATCCTCTGCCACTGGTGGGCAAATCCTTTTTCCCTCCTTGCTCCCAGAACAGGAGATGTGCAATGCAGGCATTGGTGGCACGGGCTCAGCCTCACAGGTAAGGTGATGATGACTACAGAACTGAGCCTTCCTCTCAGCAAAGGCATTTCCCAGGCACCCAGGCAGCAAAACAGCAACAAAAAGTTCTCCTTGATGTCCCACGAGTGAAAGAGGCTTGTGGCATCAAAGCAAAATTAATTGGGTAGAGTTTGGTCGTTGAAACAAAGCCGACTCAGGCACCACAGCCCCACTGGTGGCTTTATCTCACCGGCACAGACCTTGGCAGCGCTGCTCCCTGCGTGGGGACAGGTGCCACCAGCACTGCCACCTCTGCCCCCTGCCACCTGTGTCCACAGACCCCCGACTCTGCCGAGCAGGTAATTAACTCCCAGACAAAGGCAGGGATTTGAAGATTAACCTGGGCTCCTGAAGGAGTGGGGAAAACTCATTTACACCAAACAAAAGGGGAGGGGTGATTAGTTTCTCCAGTGACAACAGCAAGAGCCAGATAGGGCCAGGGAAAGTGATAAAGAAGCAGGGAAAGCGCTAATATCCCTCCAGTTGCCTGCTTTTGCCTTTTTTTTCTTCTTCTTTCTTTCTTTTTAAGCACTAAAATTCCACCATTTTCTATCATGCAAATTTGTGTGCCTAAGTGAGATTAAACTCTGGCAGGCTCCGTGCCTCCTTCCCCAAGTCCATTTCCTGCACTGAGATAAGGCCAACTTCCCTTAATGCATCTTACAAGGCAGTGGGAGTGTTTTGCAGGCACGCATTGGAGACGGCTTATTATCAATACAAATAACAGCTTTCCAGATAGCGTCCTTCTCCTCCTACCTCGCCTCTCTCCTTTAAACCCAGGAGCCCAGAGAATGGCTTAAATAGCTGAAATGTCCTGCAGGGAGCAGGGAGAAAAGGGAGGCTGTGCCTGAGATGCTGCTGCAAGAAGCAGGACTTGCTGAGGAAACCAGAGTGGGATACAGGAGAGGAGAGGAAGGAAAAGCATCACTCCTCAGAGGTCAGTGGGACATAAGTCCTGTTTCTCACTCTGGGTTTCTGCCCCACTCCAAGTTCACAGCTTGCCTATTGCAAGTGGGGCTTCCTTGGATTTTGTTTCTTTGGGATTTACTCCCAAAAACATCTCACTGTCCCCAGGGTCCAAGGCAGATTCCTGCAAATACAGGCAGTGCTTTTGGTGCTTTGTCTGGTCTTACGGCAACTCCTCCTAAGAAGGAATGAGTACTGAAGGAGTGGGAGCACCTTCCAGACCCTGCAGATGACAGGGATGCTCCCTGAGCTGCTCATTTTAGCTCTGTCTGTAATCTGGGTGCATTTGCTCAGGAGGATCCAGGTGCTAAGAACCTCCTTGTGCCTTTGGCAGCTCTGTTTTTGGCTGACATCAGCTTGGCACCACCAGCCTGACCCCATTTAGAGCAGTCCCCAAAATAGCAGGTCTGAACTTCAGTGCATTTGGTGCCAAGGGTCTCTGTCTCATTCCTGAGCTCATTTGTCCCACATTAGCACAGAGCCACCGACCTGCTATTCCTGGATCAGCAGCAACCACCTTTTCCCTTTTGTACCAGGATTTCAAGACTGACAAGTGTTTCTGAAAGCCTGGCCAATGAGGAAAAGTGGGAAAAACAGAGCTTGGATGGTTTCAGAAAGAAGGCGGCTAAGGGGCACCAGGATAACAACCTTCCCAAAAGCAAAAGGTTATTACAGAGGACACTGATCAATTGTTCCCCACATCCACTGGGAATAGGCAGAGAAAAACTCCACTTCATTTGCAACAAAGAAGGTTTAAGTTAGATATTAGCTATACATTTTCTAATTAAAAAGGTAGCAAAGCAGTAGAATAGATTGTCTGGGGAGAATGAAGAACCTGCTTTGTTAAAGATTTTCAAGAATAGCTTTCACATGTGCTTGGCAGCGAGGTCTCTGCCTGGTTGCAGGGGGACAGGATAAATTAGCTCTTGAGGTGCCTTTTCCCCACCTATTTTGGGATCTTGGCCATCCAATAGAACCAACCTAGAAATAAATGTGCAGCTCACCCCTCGCTGCAGTGTGGGGCATCCTCAGTTGCTTGTGTTTCTACCTCATTTTCTCCTTGGGGATCATTCCCGACCCTCGTACCCTGAAGGAATATCCTTCTCCCACCCCTACCCCTCTCCTGTGTTTTGCTCTCCCCCCTCCCATAGCTCTGCTCCCCTCCATCAGCCCTTGGTCAAAACCACAGATGCTCTCCATCCACGGCTGTTTCCCAGAGATATCCCCCAAACCTGGGAGGAGCAGGGATGCAGGCATGGGCTCAGAGTGTCTGGGCCTGGCTGATATGCACCCATCCTGCTTGCCTGGGGGAGCAGCAGGCTGCTGCAATCCTGGCTGCAAGGGGGAGAGCTCCTTGCCCCCCCAGCAGCTGGTCCCTTTGGAGGGCACAGCCTGCCCCGGGGCACGATTTAATTGCATCCTGAGAGGCTGGAGTGCTCCTGCCTCCAGAGCTGTGCCCCCAGGCCCTTTCCTGGTGCAGCAAGGGGAAACTCAGCACCTGCTTAGAGCAGCCTGCACACCTTCCTCTTCCTGGCTAAACCTGTTAAAAAGAAGACACCACCTTTCCCACCTCCTCAAATCACCTCTCCTTTCCTATCAAGCTGCAGAAAGGGGCAAAATGTCCCAGGGCCGTGTGCTGAATTTGGCACATCCCTGAAATCCGGTGCTGAGCAACCCTGCTTTCCTAGGAGGAGGAATAAGCACCACTTCCCACAAGCTGAATGTTGTTTTGGACAGGATTATTCCAGAATACATATTTATAGGGCCCATTTTCCAAGGCAGGAAAGTTAATCCTGGCACCACAGCCAATTTTCATCGAGGTCATTAAGGCAGGTTTCCCTTTAATTGGACATGATAATTCACTTTCATGTCCTGCTCTGAGAAAGGGCTGGGTGAGCCAAAGAACAGCTCTTCAAATTAGGGGGCTCGCTCTCCAGAGCTGGAATTTCTGCTGGCAGCATGAGGATCTTCAGCACATTACAGGACTGAGCCCATCACTGAATCATCCCGTACTTAACTGCTGCAAGGAGTTAAGCTCTGACCTTTTCCTGCAGTGTCCAAATATCTCTTCCTAATGATACAGCAAGACAGGGGAGGGATGGGCCTGGATGTCTGGTGATACAGGAAATTTAGGTCAGGAAACGGGAATCAGAAGAGAACAGATAGAAATTGTCCTGCATCACCCCAGCATCTGATAGCGACTTCAGAACTTGCTGGCGATCGACTTTGGCTTAAGAAATTCAGGCAGGTAATAAGAGATTGCAAGATAAACAGCCAGAACCGGGGCTGGCAATGCATCCGCTTTGCCTCTGCGCTTAATGGAGATGGAGAAAGTCCGGCTCTGGTTAGTCAGCTTGATTGCTTGAAGAGGAAAAGGAAAATGAAAAGGGAGGGAAGAAGAAAAATAAAGGCCCTGAGTCTGGGTTTTTTCCCCACTTCTATTCATTAGGCTGTCAATAGCGCTCAGGCCTGGAATATCGACGGTGGATTAGCTCAACCCGACTCTGTGTACAAGACCAATGCCTTTTTAACCCAGCTTGTTTCCAAATCAATACACCCATCAGCATTCGAAAATTAGCCCGAGACGAGATTCCAATACTCAAGCTGGTGTGTCATGTTAAGAGGGCTCCCGGCCAAATCACAGAAGAAGCAGCATGAAAAAAAATGGTTGCTAGCAAGGGATTAGGAATTTTCCATTAATCTTCCCCCAGGCTAAGAGCTCATCAGGCTCCGTGTGTCCCTCCAGTGTGTCCCTCCATGAGGCTCCCCCTTGTCCAGCTCTTGTCCAGCCACATGGACACAGGATCAGTCTTCCATGAATGTCCATCTGCTTGACCATCCCTTGTGGCCACACCTGTCTGTCCCCTCTCAAGAAGTCACACACTTGCTGAAGAGCACATATAGGCATCCACTTAGACACCAAAAGTGCTCCAGCACCCTGTGCTGGTCTTTCTCCTCCTCTTCCTCCTCCAAAAGCATGGAATTTCAACACACAAACACATATTGTTGTTAGGCATACACACACTCCCACAGAGCACACAAATCTGTCAGCTCTCTCTTTTCCCCCAACACAAGTTTTACTTCAAGCACTGCCTCCAGCGTGCAAAACAAAAAAACATCAAAACCCAACAACAACAACAAACAGCACCATGGATTTGCCAGTGACTGTGTCGGGAGGCAGAGCTGCCTGTATCAGAGCCCTGGGATTATGTCAGCAAAGTTGGATAAAAACAAGCCTGACAGAGTTCAAGAAGCATTTGGAGAATACTCTCAGAGACATGGTGTGACTGTTGGGGATAGTGCTGTGCAGGGCCAAGAGCTGGACTCTATGATCCTTTTGGATCCTTGTGGGTCTCTTCCAACACAGCAAATTCTCTGATTCTGTGAAAATCATTACCCAGCTTGGGACAATCCCAGCTTGTGGATCAGCCTCTACTTCTGCACCATGCTGTGTCAAATGTTCAACATAGGAGCAAGAGGAGGAGAAGACACTAGAGAAAAAACAACAGAAAGCAAAGTCCCAAGCCCAAGCCCTCTACAAACTCCTTTTTCTTACCTTGCACGATGAGATGGACACGCGATGTCTTGGGGTGATTGTCTGTCTGCACAGAGCAGGTGTAGGGGCCCTCATCGTACACGTCCACATCCTGGATCTGGATGCTGTACTGGGTTTTGGTGTTGGCCAGGAGCACCACCCGAGGGTCCAAGCACCACTTGTCATTGCCAGCATAGAGGATGCTGCTGCGGTTCAGCCAGGCCACCCGGGTCACCCGGTTGTCCACGGAGCACCTGGGGAGAGGCAGAGAGGTGACCCATCAGTGTGCTGCCCTTGGGCGCTCTCCCTCCCTCCCTTCCAGCCCTCCTGGTCCTCCTGGCACTATTTTTAGCTTTGCTGTCAGCAGCACTTTCAGAGACCCAGTGCTTTCAGTGTCCAAAGAGGACAAGGTCAGCGCTTTCCCCCTGGTGCTCAGGACACCACTATCCATCTAAACTGGCGGCTCCAGAGATTTGACCAACAGCTTCACAGAGTTTTCAGATGCAGGGAGGTCAGAGCCACCCAGTACCAGCCTTTCACTCCTCCATTACAATGTATTCTTTTGCAAACTCCCAGACAAACAGAGCTGAGCCCAAACCTCCATCCCGAATCCACACTTTTGTTTGGGGGGTTCAGTTTGTTACTTCCTGGCCAAATCCATCATTTGTCATTCTCTCTGCAGACCCTCACATCTTCACAGCAGCCACACAAAGAGATGCAAAGTGGTGCTGGGAAAACTTGTGCTGCTTCACAAAGAAGTGAGGAAAATTTATCTTTGGAGAAAGCCAGCTCTGACACACACCTCTAAATATAAACCTTGAACATCTGACCATTTGTCGCCTCTGTCAACTTTTCCTTCTGTACCCATCACCTGCTCCGCTGCACCTCCCTCACTTGTGCACCTCACCTGAGCTGAGTACTTAACTTATCCAGGGATGTTTTGGAAGTAGAAATCCTCTATATTCAGCCTCAATAAGCACCTGAGTTCCCCCTGGAGACAACGCAGTGCAAACCCAGAAATTATTTTGATCCTGAGGGAGATTATTTTCCTGTCAACATCAGCTGGGATCAGTCTTGCTCCTCCCAAAGGTTTCTGCCAGCCCTGTAACCCCCCCATCCCCATGTCCCCAAGCCAGGTTTGAATCCTCCTATTTCCACAAGAAAAGCATCCAGACCTTCTCTAAACATCAGAAACCTGCAGCTCCCACAGCCAGCTAAACCCCTGCTTCTCTCTGAGAAATTTTGGGATTACGGAGCCATCGGGATTTAGCCACGCTTTGCTGGATGCTGGCTCCAGAGCATAATGTGCCTGCATAAAACCACTCAGCCTAAGATCCACTGTTTATATTCTTCCCCAAACTACTTCATTACTTGTGCAGTGGCTGGGATGCAAATTAACTTCAGAGGCACCGAGTGGGAGCCCAGCAGCTTCTGGGATGTCTCACTTGGTGTGACTTCAAGCAATGTAAGGGACTTAATGGGCTCCATGTGCCAGACTGCACTGACAGGGGAGGTAATGACAAGGGTGGATATGTCTGTGGCACATGGACTTGTCCTGGACACCTGGGAGTGTGTCCTTTCTCTGGGTGAACTGTCTCCTTGCTGGGGGTCCTTATAGTCACCTTTGGGTGAGGATTTACATTTTCTGCACGGTAACAAGTGATAGGACAATAAGAAATGGCCTCAAATTGCACCAGGGAAAGTTTAGATTGAATATTAGGGAATACTTTCTCACTGAAAGGGTGGTCAAGCCCTTCCACAGGCTGCCCAGGGCAGTGCTGGAGTCACTGGAAGGATGTAAAAGCCACATGGATGTGGCACTTAGGGACATGGTTAGGGACATGGTTGGACTGATCTTAGGGGCTTTTCCAACCTTAATGACCCTGTGGTGGAAGATTTCTCTTCCTGTGTCCATTACGGATGCCAGGGAAGACACAGGTACCCACCTGGGGACAAGCTGTCTCATCTCATTCAGGCTCTTTTTGGAACATCTTTGGCCCCAGTGATTACAGGAGAAGCTAGAATAACCCACCCAGCCTCAACACACAAATTTTGGGGGTTTTGGGTGGCAGAGGAGTTGTGTTGTCTGCAGCACAGGACACCCCTGGTTTGCCAGTACCAAACTCCTGCTCCACCCTCCCTCCCTGGTGTGAAAAACAGCCAATAAATTAAACCATTTTACTGCTGTTCCATAATGATATTACGATAATAATAAATTAAATGTGAGCAGATTTTTATGATCTACATTAAAAAAAGCAATAGATTCAGTCTGGGCTGAACACCAAGAACTTGGCTCTTGCTCTCAGCTGCATTACAACTTGAGTAAAAGGCCTGAGAGTTTAGTTGCACAAGTTGGATTAAACTGGAGATTTCTTCCCAGAGGATGGGTTTAGTCTATTGAACTCCAAATTTCAGCTCTGCTGGTAGCTCAGACCTATGGGGCTCGAATGAAATGAAGTGGTTATTTGGTGTTTGGCTCTGGTACCATGAAATAGGCTCCTGTGGTGGTGGTTCTGCACAAACACAGGGGTGTCCAGGGCTGGGTGATGAGAAACCAGACATGACTTGAATTTCTCACCCAATCCCCTCTGCAGACGTTACCTTGAGGAACTGTAAGCAAGCTGAACTAAAAATATGTATTTCCTCTCTCTTCCTCCACGCCAGTTTTCTTTATGAAATGCATCAGCTTGGAGATCCTTGGATAATAATGGAGCCAGACAGTGTGCAATCCAAGCATTCCCTCTATCATATGGGCATTTAAGTGCTTTTGAAAAGCAACGGGGCTCAGGTAACGCATGAGGCAACAGTGAAATAAGTGCTTTCGCCCTTCACAGCACCCGGGCACAATCTCTCCTTATCATCCAGACACGCTTCCCTGTTCCTGGGATCGGCAAGCTTCAAGCTGTTACTTTATATTCTTCCCTGCCTCTTAAAGCTCCTGAGCCAACATATATATATATATAAATATATATATAATAAAGCACAGCACAGCTCCTGGGAAAGAGGTGCTTTGACCTCTGGATGCACTGGGCTATTTAGGGATTGGCAGTTGTGCTCTTTCCTGAGCTGCTTCCAAGCACTGTGCACCTCCTGCTTCTCCAGCTCCTCCTGCTCCTCCAGCCCCTCCAGCCCCTCCTGCTCCTCCAGCCCCTCCAGCTCCTCCAGCTCCTCCTGCTCCTCCAGCCCCTCCAGCTCCTCCATCCTCTCCTGCTCCTCCTTCCCCTCCTACTCCTCCTGCCCCTCCTCGCACAAGTGCTGGTCGGGGTCCCCGTGGCCAAGGCTTGTCACAGCGACCTGATGCTCTTCCAGCCCCTCCATCTGCTCCTGCTTCCCTCCTCCAGCAGCTCCTCTCTCCAGCAGCCCAGTGCAGGGATGGGAAGCCTCCTCTCCCACACGCGGGCAGCCGAGCAGAAAGCCTTTGGCTTTGGCCAGGAAGCCACGCTCCAGGCACAGGTGGAGAGCAAAGCCACCGCCGAGCCCACAGCCTCCCCGCTTCCCACCCTGCTCCTGGCCAAGTGCAAGGCCCTGGGATGCCTCCTCCACCTCGCTGGAAGCTCTCACTTTCCCTCTCTCCCCTTGATGTGCCAGGGAAGGAGGGGAGGGAGAGGTCCTTGGGGTGCCGGAAAGCAGCGCTTGCCTCCAAAAAGATGATCTAAAAACAATTATGCACAGATGAGGTAATTTTCTCTCTCAAGATCCTTAATCCTTGTTCCACTCCTGCTCAGACAGCAAGGACTTCTCCAGGAAGATGAAAACCTGCTGTGTGCCAGTACAAGGTGGAGATGATGCTGCTCTGGATACTGCTGCCTCTCTCTGCTGTTTCTTTCCCAATAAACCCAGAGTCCCAAGCCTCAGGGTTTCTTCTCTGGGAGATGGGAACTCTGCCTAACTCACCCCTGCTACATCATCCTGGGGCAGGCAGGGATGGTTTGCAGGGAAATGCTCCTCCTCGTGCTGCACCAGACCCTCTACTCTCTGTGGCCTCTGTGGGCACCTCAAAATGACCACAAATTTGGGCATTTTAGACAGTTACACACGCTGAGCAGAGGTGAGAGCTGTGAATCTCCATCCTCCCCAGCTGTCCCAACCCACCTGCTCATCCCTTGCCCTGCACTCCCCGATTAATGATGTGTGGTGGGTGCAAAGGGAAACGGGGGGAGCTGCCCCTTCCAGATCTGTCATCATCTCCCACAGCCAAAATTTCTGGGCTTTATCCACCCTCTTCTCTCAAGTTGGCCCATTAGTGACTGGCCACTCTCCCCTAAACTGGTATTCCCAAACATTTCCATAGCCTGAGGGTTGAGCTGATGCATCTCACAGGGCCCCACAGGTGCAGCCAACAGCCCACCTGGCTGTAGGGACAGCACTCAAAGACAAATTGGAAGAGGGAAAGCAACAGCACAAGGATTCTGCCAGCGAGCACAAAGATGACCTAAAAATGCCAACAAAGCCATCAGTGGGGACAAAACTGCCTCATAAACAAGTACCAGGAATAAACAAGCAGCAGGGTGCTGAGGCTGAGTTCCCTGACCACTGATCCCACTCGTGCTGCGTCCAGCCCCCAGCACCTCCCTGCACTCCCGAGCAGACACAGATGGCACACACCAGCAGTGACGTGCCCTCCTGAATTTCTCTCTTTGCTTTCTTGAGTTTGTACACAAAAAAAATGACACGAGAGGAGGTGGGCAGGCAGTGGGGGGAAGGAGGTTTTTAATTACTGAAGTGTAGTAATTGGCACACAACACTTTTTTGTTGCCTCTTATGCAGATTGCTGGTGTTCCAGAGGGCTGGGCTGGAGAGCACAGATTGTCTCAACCCAGCAGGACACACAAGAAATGAATAATGTTAATTAGAACTGAAAAGAGCTCAGCAAAATTACCAACCTGATTGCTGCTTTCATTGCAATTATCAAGGTACAAGCTCCATCATGGGGAGGCAGAATGGGGCTAAGCCTGGCTCACCCCAGCAAACGTGGAGGCCCAGTCTTGGCTGTGACCAAACTGACCCTCCCCAGGTTCAATTCTCCTTCCACCACCCCCTAATTTTCATGGCATGCCCCAGAGAAACCACCTTCTTAAATCCTGGCCACTTGATGGAATTTCACAATGGCATTGACCCGAATCCTTTAGGTTGGAAAAAAACACCTTTAAGACCATTGAGTCCAAGCATTAACCCAGCACTGTCAAGCCCACACCTAAACCGTGTCCCCAAATGCCACACCCACCATCAAGCATCCCCAGATGTCTTTTCATTTTCTTCCCAGTCTAACTCAGCCATTCCCACACGCTTCCAGATTTTTAATTAATCCCACACCAGCAATGTTTTGTCTGCTATGAGCTAAACTAAGCTGGAAATCAGGAATAAGTTTGGGGTTTATCTTAAAATGGGGTGCAAATCCTCCCACTGAGGCTGGTTAAGATGACAGGATGCTCTGGACCTGCCTTGTCCCCAGCTTCTCATGTCCCAGACATCACCTTCCAGCCTCTGCACCGTCAGCTGAGCTATAAATGATCAACTAAACCAGCCTGCTGCCCGAGGCAGAGCTCCACATCTTCAGATTTATTTCTGTGATTATCACATTTTATTGTTATTTATTAGGATTAATTAAAGGCCGGGCTGTGAACAACTCAATCCCAGTCAGGCACAGTCTCACAGACTTTCCTATGATGTTTAGAAGAGAATTTTGGCCATCAATTCCTGAGCAAAGGGAAAGCTGGGGCCAGATTGTGCCATGCTCCTTGGGACAGGTACTGCCACGATCCTGTAAGGCTGGCATGCCCATGCCATGGACAGCCTGAGGTGTGGATATCACATAGAACATTGTCTGGAAGCTTTTTAACTAATAAATATCGAGCCAAATCTCTCATTGTTACAACCCAGTCTGGTTTCACTCTCTCTGCTGCACTGGGCTAAGTCACGCACCAGCAATTTCTCCCAGTCCAGCCCTTCTCCAGCAGGATTTACAGCATCTGCTCCCTTTCCGTGCACACCCAGCCTGTGTTTGCTCACACACCCCCCCTGCAGCACCGTCTGCTCACATCCACAGGGGCAGCCAGTGCTGCCCTGCACACCAACCCCACACAGCACACACTGAGAGTGTGTGTGCACCCACACACGTGGGGAACAGCGTGTGCTCCTCCAGCAATAATCCCATTCTGCTGGAGCAGGGACACCCAGCTCAGGCCATGGAGCTCGGATGGCAAGGTTGGATGTGCTGGTCACAGGCTCCTTGCAGGAGACATTCACAGTGGAAGTTGGACTGTTGGATTAAAATATCTGTAGGTTTGGTACTGCTGAAAGCTGCCAGTGCTCAGTCAGGGATTTTAATGGGGGCTGGAGGCTCAGCTCTGCTGGGGTGAGTGGCTGTGATCAGGTTCTTGGCATTCCTGTCCTCACCTGCTCCCCAGGACCAGCCCAGTCATCCTCAACCTCACTGTGAGTTTGGCTGGAGGGCATCCCTGGAGCTCCCACTGATGTCACACCACCAAAGACACAGCCCGAGGAGGTTTTCACAGCACAGAGTGGCTCACAGGATGAAGAAACCTCTTCCCTGCATGGGGAGCCTGGTTCCTGACAGGCAGGAGCTGACCCAATGGTTAACACAGCAGTGGGGTCTGGCAGGAAAGGGGGGTCCCTGCTGGGGCTGACTCCTTCTTCCTGTCCCCCCTGCAGCAGCCAGAGCCTCTCCAAAGACAGCAGGGTGAGGAGGTACCCTTGGATCAGATGCCACCCCAGTGCCTCTTCAAAATATCACTGAGCTGGCCAAAAGGAATGCTCAGAAGTGGAAAATAAAACCCCTTTGTGCTTCCCCCTCTCTTCCCTGCCCAGACAGTTCCATGTTGGTTGTTGCAGAGGGAGTCAGGGCCCTAGACTGGGAGGTCCTGCATTTCCCACTGGCTCATGCAAGTTCCTGCCCTTCATTCCTGCCCTCTGCAAGGCTTTAAAGATAGCTGGCACCTCCTTGCCAGGGAGTGTGAGTTAACTCATGTTTATAAAGTACCTGATCTCCTCAATTGAAAGTTTATACATGCAAATGATTCACACTAATTACATTAATAATAATACTGGGCTCAAAAAGATCCGCCTTGGTTCACTGCCCGGGATTTGCAGAGCTGCAAACAACTCCCAGTGTGCTGCCTTAGACACGGTTATTGGCACATGCCAAGGAAACAGGAGGAAACCGGACTGGGAAGGGAAGAAAGGCTGCAAAAAGAGCTGGAGCTCCCGCTGACTGAGCATCAGGCAGGGTGGGGAGCAGGCACGGATTCCATGAACACCTCTGTGTGCATGCTGACAGTCCTGGGAGACGCCTGTGCCGGCCCCGAGGGCTGGTGCAGAGTGGGCAGATCGCGATGCAGCCGGCAGGGATGGCTCGTCTGGAAAAGTCTTTATCTCTCTGCAATGCAGCAGTGCACCAGCACCTTTCCAAGTCCCGTGCTCGGCTCATCCAGCCTTTCTATTTATCCTCCTATTGTCTCTGCTAACAACAGGGCTCTGCACATCTATAGCATCTTCCATCTCAGCATCTCGGAGCGTGCCACAAAACATCAATGAGGGCAGCAGCCATGGCAGCAAGTGTGTCCCTAACCCAGGCTGTGGCTGGCTCCCTAGGGCACCACTGGAGTGTGTTCCTGCCCCATCTGCTTGGGTGCCCTCCAGAAGTGCTAATGGCACTGGGGACGGGGTGACACCAGCACCAAAACGCCTGTGAGGACACGGATGGTTTATAAATGACATGGAACCCAGGGAACCCATGGGTGGGATCCTTTGCTGAGCTGTGGGACAGTTATTCCTGAGGGTTTTCTCCTTTTTTGCATTCCCAAAGCCCAAGTAATGAGCAGGAGGCTCCTGGATGCCAGCAGGCAAACAGCCCTCACTGAAAGCCACCCCTCCCCTGGCAGTCTTCCAGGTTGCCTACAGAAGGATCCTCACTCCATCAGCCCAGTCCACGACCAGGCTCTGGCAGCTTCAAAAAGAGGTGTGGAAAATGCCACAAGAAGAAAATAACTCCCTGATGATCTCATCCTCTCCCCTCAAACGTTACGGAGAAGCGCAAACCCTAGAAAACAAGGTCTCCTCATCTGAGGGGGTGCAGAGAAGCTGTTTTCTCTCTCTGCCTCCAAAAGAACAGGGATCTCTCTCCTTGCTCTGTGCTTCTCTCTAGAAAAAAATGCTCTTTACCACCTACTAGTCCCGGGCTGAGCCACTCAAGCCACCCCAACTCCCCATCCTTCAGCCCCCCCGGCAGCTCCTCTTCTCCTCCTGCAGGCTGCACTGCCAGCAGCCAGTGCCGATCCCCGGCGCTGAACTCGCCCAATTACGAGCTGTGCCCCGGAATAAATCCCGGTTCTGCTTTGCCAAGTGACACTAATGGCCCTGGAATAAAGCGATGCCATCCACCCCAACGGGCTGCAAAGGAGCGCGTTTAACTGCGCACACAGGCAAGGGACTGCTGAGCTTAACTGCACTGAAAATGCATTCCAGAGGAAGCGATGCACTTAACTTATCACAAGTGGGAAATTATCACTGAAGTGGCTTTTCCTTAGAAGTTGAGGCACAAAACAGGAACGGTGAGGGGTGAACGCTTTCTGCCAGGACTGCAGAGGGAGATGGAGGAGGGAATTGGAGGCTGCTGAAGGATGCTTCGAGTCCGGGGGCTCTGTGAGGAGGAGCAGGGGGCGAGAGGGAGGGAGAGGTGCTGCAAACAGTGGGCTGCAGGCCACTGATGGGGACAACACAGGGAAACCTGCCCAGGGAAGGGCACAAGATCAGGAATCAGGTTTTCAAGGCACTGGCAGAGCTGCTCTGGGGAACTGAGGGAGCTTGTATTATCACTGCCTTCTGCTGACCAGTGGGGTCTTCGTAGGATCATGGAATGGTTTGGGTTGGAGAGAACCTTCAAGATCATCCTGTTCTATCCCGTGCCATGGGCTGGGACACCTTCCACTCAAGCAGCTTGCTCCAAGCCCCATCCAGGCTGGCCTTGGACACTTCCAGGGATGGGGCTGTCACAACTTTATGTAGCAAAAATGTGCTGCTATTGTACATATATACACCATATCTATATATATCCATCTATCTATTCTCTGTCTATATATTCTCTATCTATATATTCTCTATCTATATATTCTCTATCTATATATACCATGCCATCTCTATAATTCTAGCCTGGGAATAATTGCAGGTTACCACATCACCTTCCTACACCAGCTCTCCCTCACGCTCCTAATTGCATCCTCACCACGACGCCCGAGCTCGTCGTGCTTCTGCTGCCAGATGGGGAGAGATGGGCAGAGACAGAACAAGGACAAGCAGCAAATCCTCAAAATTAAAATAGAGAGGTGGTCCCAGCAACTCAAGGCTGAGTAGGAGGAGTGGGGCATCCCAAGCCTTTGGAGATGAATCCTGAAGCCTTGCAGAGCTGTGCTGCATCACAGGGCGATTTTTCTTTGGCAGAAGAGCACAAGCAGCTGAGAGAAAAAGCTAAACTGTGCCTCGTGCTCTGACAACCCTCCTCAGAGAACACAGCTCCCTAACAAGCACCTGCACAGCTTCTCACAGACACATAAACCCCACCACAGAGCCAGATCTTCTTCCACTACCTAACCAGAAGGTGGTTTGCTACATAAACAAAGTTCAAGCGCTCGTCTCATGACTCCCATGTGACTCATCACAATGGGGTGGGGACTTGTGCCTGGCAGAAGAGGCTGGAGAGGCACTGACATAGCAAGGCAAGCGGTGAACCAGAGGAAGTGGAAGGGAGGAGCAGGAGGGATATCAAGGAAGGAAACATGATGGAGCCAAAGCAATGGGACCTTCTCCAGCCACGCCATGGCACCACAGCCCTCTCCACATTTATAAAATAGCACTAATGAGACCAGAAACAAAAGAGGGAGTAAGGGAAAGGACCCTTCCCAGTAAAGACACCCCCCATCCTTCCCTCTCCCCTTGAGGACATCATCCTTAAAATATATTTCATTTCACAGCTGCATTATGGTACCACAAAATCCTGAGAATCCAATTTAAGAACAGATTACCTCCTCACTTACTTCATTTGAAGCAATTACATGTTAATTTTCATTGAGACCAGCCTAATGCATACCAATCTGATGCTGCAATCTCATTTGAATACTTGAGGGAAAGCTGGTTGGGCTCTGGGCTCTGGAGGCTCATATTTAAAGGGCCACTTCACATTTCCTTTCCCTTTTCCCCTGGTTATTTACGCTCTCATCACACTTGTGGTGCTCCCTCCCTCCCTTCAGGGCGTTCCCAACAGCTGCTGCCACTCCTGAGACAAAATAAAAATGGCCAATAGGTGTTGCAGTAATGCTGCTGTGTCCATCACCAGGCCAACCCCCATGACATGACCTTCCCCAGACCAAGGTTCAACATCAACCACGTTCTTCTCCATCAGTGAACAACATGCCAGCATCAAAATCACTGGGAAACACGTGCTCATCTCAGCAAAGAGACTCCTCCTCCCAGGCCAGGGACAGGCTCCACCACGTTTCTGGCTGATGGTTATCTCCAGCTCCCTCACACTCACTCTGTCTCTCCTCTCTCTGCAGAGCTGCGGTATCGATCGTGTCTCGGACACCAAGCTTTCAGTAATTAATAATGCCAGGAGAGTGTGGATCCTGCTCGGGGTTGAGGCGGGGAGGCAGCTGCCCCTGGCTGGCTGCACGCATCCCGGTGATAAGCATTCATGTTGGAGGCTGCACCTTAATTAGATTTTTCAGATTGCAGAAGCCCTGAGACACTTGTGCAGACACCATATAAATGTATATTGCATTGTACTGTAATTAATCCAAGGTGATGGAGCAGGAGCCAGGGATTCACAGTGAGACAATCAGCCTCAAAACTTCAGCACATCATGGGCTCCAGCCCACCCTGTGGCCCAACCAGCTGCAAACCAAGAAATCTCTCTCTTCACTCACCAGAGACACATTGGACAACAGGAACACCCCAGAAGCCAAAGGTTTGTTGGTGCCTCCTCCCCACACAAGGCTTCCACCATTAGGTGTACGTCTTCCCTTCCACACAAGCAGTTTAACAGCCAGAAAGACAACAAAAAGCACTAAAGACAAGCAGAGATTAATTGCAGCTCCTCCTCCCCAAAAGAAATAATCGATTGCATAAGGCAGGTGTCTGTGCTGTCCCTGAAAGCACGTGGATGTCACAGCCATGGGCTCCAGACATTTGTATTCCACATCAGACAGCCAGGGTGCTCCATGAGCACTGAGGGAAGTGATGGGGTGAGAGAGTTTTGTTGGAGAAAATCTTTGGAAAAGGAGTTTGCGCTGAGGATAACTCAGGGAATGTGCAGGAGGAGATGAAGTGACAGATGAAAAATTGCTGTCTGAAACATCACTCAACCTCCTAAAGCCTCCTGTGCGAGTCACCTGCCTAGAGCAGGGGGGAGATATTGCTTGCTGGGAGCTGTGGGACATTTTCCTGGCTGTTATGAGCTTCCCTAGAAAACAGAGATGCACAATCCAAGCTTGCATAGCGCAGGGCTGGTCCCTGTTCCCACAGGTACTTGCCTGCAGCAGAGATGCTCTGCTGACCTTGGATACAGCCAGACCTGGAGCTGAGCTGGGTTTGCACTTGACCACCTCACCCTGGCCCTGCTCCCTCCATCCTGGAGCAGCCAAGGGGTTTCACATGCATTTTCAAACTCCTGTAATTCCTATTAATGCAATCAAGCTGCTGCTGACTGAGTCCAACAGCCTTTGCGTGCAGGAAACAACCACCAGCACACTGGACCCTTTATGCAGAGCCACTGGGCTGGATGAGACCCCTGGGGAACATCCTGGCTGCTCCAAGCCCCACGGTGGCTCGTTCAGAGGGTCCCAGGACACAATGACTCAGGCTCCACTGTGCCCACAGGGTAAAAAGCCCTTTGGGGAGGGAGGGAGCTGAGCTGGGAGCCAGCTCTGCCACGGCACCAGTGGGTTTGGGAAGGATGGAATGAGTCGCAGGGCCCCACGGTGTATGGTGAGAAACCAAATAATCAGGATTCAGGGGAGGAAAGGCAGTTACCTGGGCAACAGTGAGCTGCTAATCCATCTGCCACCCCGCAGGACTGCCCAGCTGCTCCTCCACTGCCGGGGGAGCCCCCAGACCAGACTGCAGCTCCACAGCCTCACGGGGCATTTCCCAACCCAATTCCAGGCTGGGTAGGAACCCAGGGGTGACCCCACACTCAGCTCTGCCACGGCAGCTCTCAGCAGAGTCAGCAGCTCTCACTGCCCGCCCCCCCAGCCCGAATGAGGGTGGCCATCCCCAACACACAGAAGGAGCTGGTGTCCCACAGCTCTGTCCTGCCTTGGGTACCGTCCCTTCCCAAGGGACTGGCCATGCTTTTCCCCTGCTCCATCTCCCATCACACCCAAAAGCTCCTCTGCAGTGCAAGGAAGGACCTGCTTCTGCTGGCAGGCATGGATGCAGGTGCCAAGGTGACACAAGGACACAGGGGATGCAGGGGATGGCAGCACTCAACCACGATGTCACTCTCCTGTCCCACACACACCTCCACCCCTCTGTGGTGACATGGGGCCTGCAGCAGCCTCTGCTCCCCATCCAGCTGCTTTGGCAGGTGGAGAAACACCAGCACTCCAGCTAAAACAACAGTTTTGGCAGCTTGGGGATAGGATTTCAAAGTACCCAGAGAGACTTTGCCTGTTTCCTACTGATCCAACTCAGTCCCTGTACAAGCCTTTGAAAACATGTCCTTTATAGTTTTCCATTTTGATGTCACATCTGTAAGAATATATGGTGGGGCTTTTTTCCTTCTTCTTCCCCTCTTCTTCTTAAGAGTAGATATCACACTTTGAACTCTAATTTTTATTTATTTTCGTTTCCTAGAAAAGGACTGATTCCCCACTGAGAAGTGATGGAGGAAGAGAAAAGGGGGTGGGGAGGAAGCCTTCAAAAAGTGCCCAGATTTAATTTTTTATCAGAGGAACAGAAAGAGAAATTTGTTGATGATCAAACAGATTCAAGTACTTTAAAAGAAAGCGACCGCCGGTAAATGGAAACTAGTTAAGGAATTACATGAAAGACATGGGAGACACTTGAGAAGCGGAAGAAATGCTGTAACCAAGTGGAAAACCAAACCCATCTGTCCCAAACCACTGGAGCAGTGAGGAGCAGGAGGTGAAGTGTTTGCTCAGCAGCAGCACAGATGATGGGAAAGCTGGAGGTTTGCAGAGCTCTGAGCCAGCCCCAGTGCCTGGAACCAGCACCCAGCCAGGGTTTTACCTGCCTGCCTCCCTGCACAGCTAAAACAAGTGGAGGCAGGCAAATAAAGGGCTGCATCACTTTGAAAAACAGCACCCCGGGGGCTCTGTGTTTTGCTTTTCCTCCTCGGCACATTCCAGCTCGAGTGCGCTCGGTTTATAAATTCGAAGGGAGTGGGATTGTTTGGGTTGGGTTTTTTCCTCCCTTTGCTTTGGTTTTAATCCAACGGCAGCACTTGAACACTCAGGCTGGGAGCTGAAAAGCTGGCAGAGCCGGGCAATGGGATGTGGACAGAGTGATTTAGGGAAGGGAGGGGCAAGCAGAAGAGGAGGAGGAGGAGGAAGAAGGGGTAAGACCACGGCAGCACCAAGCTGGCCTGCAGGAGTCAGAGGCAGACAGGGCTTGAGAGAAGAGCCGGATCCATCTCAACCCTAACAAGCCTTGCTGAAGCCCTGAAGAGGCCAGATCCTGTTGCTTCCTGAACTGTGACCCACCTGGCTTAGCTCGGAAATCTTTTAAATAGGAAAACAGAGCCGGCATTTGCTTTCATGCAGAGTCAGTGGTGAGCAAAGCCCAAGGGTTGCATTAGATTAGCAGCTGGCTCCTCCGAAGGCATGGAAACTTTGATCATTTAATATGTATGCACCGTGTCGGAGCGCACAGGTCTCCAAACCCCAGTAAATGTTTTATTAGGGCAGCTCCGGCTTTTATGCCCAAGCCTTGCTCCTTTTGGACTCTGGGGATCTTGTTGTGATTGGAAAGACACTGTTCATCATCTCCCTCTCTCCCCGGAAGGGCTGCGCAGCTCCTGCCTTGCTTTTCCCTCGGATCTCACTCAAAGTGCAGTGCAGCCCAGGAGCCTGGATGGTGGCAGGAGTATCCCAAAATGACCTCCTGCCCTCCTCAAAGATTCTTCTTGCATCTTGCAGCAAACCCCAAGACGTGAACTCTGATGTCAGTGCTGATCACAGTGGGAGCAAAGGCTCTGCTCTTCCTCCTCCATCACCACCTTAGGGACTCGGGGACATGGTTTAGTGGTGGATCTGGCAGTGCTGCCTTAATCCTTGACACAATGACCTTAGAGGTCTTTTCCAACCTTTCTGATTCTGTCAAAATGTCCACCAGAGCTGCCCAGAGCTCCCAGTCCCACTGGGACATGGCAGAGCCAGTCACCCTCACTGGGAAGCCGCCAGGCAGGAGCCTCTCTGGGGAGGAGATTTCTGACTGAAGCATTGCAGAACCAGCCCCAAGCTCCCCTGAGTCCAGAACATCTCAGTGTTATCAGGAGCACTCTTTGATTTTATTCTTTTAATTTGCAAATGACTTGTAGTTGCCAAAATTTGGAAACAATTCATTGCCAAAGTGATTGTTTGCTGTTGAAAATGTAATTTTTGTTGGAAATTTAGAAGAAAATCCTCACTAAACAGCATGGTTTGCCCTCCATGCTGCCACACTTAACTCAAAATGGATATAACCCTGCTCAGTACTGGATTTCCAGCTTCCCAGGAGCTGGGATTCAGATTAGGAACAAGTGCATGAAGAGAGAATGGGGCAGATACAATCTGCTTGTACAAGGACTGTGCTTCAAAGGACACTGGGCCAGGACCATAAATCTGAGATCACAGTCCTACAAGAGACATTCTAGGGGAAAATTACACCACTTGTAGAATCAAAGCAGCCCCCCCCCTTTTTTTTCCCCCGATTGTAAAAAATATTTACATCCAAAATAGACAAGAAAAGCCTAGTGCCAAGAAAATAGGGGATTTTTATAGATCCTGTTTCTGCAAGAAATTACCAAGACAACAAGTCACTAAGTTCTGAGAAAGGATTTGACATTTTCCTGAATAAAAATAGCACCTGAAGTGGCATCATTTAGGATTACACCTTATGGGCAAGTGCTGCTGAAGCAGCCGGAGTATTAAACCCTTCCCATGGGTGGAAAAATTCACCTGTGGGATCCCACCAGGGATGCTTCATTGTTTCCCCTTTTCTATAGGATTTCACACTAATTTCCAGAGAATCCTCTTGGTTTTGTCACTATTAAGTTTGATTAGACTTTTTTTTTTTTTTTTTTTTTTTTTTTTTTTTTTTTTTTTTTTTGCTATAAAGGAATTACAAGAAGCAGGAATTGTCATGCTTCAAGGCATGGACACATCATCAGCTCAGAATGAGAATGACCCCACGGTGCCATCCGGTGTTTTAGGGGATTTCTGGATTAAACAGAAAGCCAGGCTTTTCTCCCAGGTGCAGCCACTTGTGCTGTGAGATTTGTCTGCAAAAGCACACTCCAAAATTCCAGCTCACTGGGCTCTAGCTGCAGAACAAAGAGCAAGAGGGGTGGGTGTGGACAGGAACCTGGTGGGAAGGGAGCACCTCATCCAGGCAAGGATGCATCTCCAAAAACACATTCTCTGGCTGTTCTACCTTCCACATTTTCTCTTAAGAGCACAAAAACCACCCACGTGCACATGGTAGCACACCATGACAAAAGGAGACCGGACGCCAAGAAATACAGGAGAAAGCCTGGACATGGAATGACTGAATGAGGACACTGGGATTCTGGATAAGCATTATGACCATGACAGCTTTCTGCATTTTCTACCTGCAGCAACAGAAAGCCCTGAGGTGTGTGGAGAAGGGCAGATGATGATGCATTGCCACAACCACTGCAGCCCTTACGGGAATGCTGCCATGGCTGTGTCCCATCGGATGGGATCCGAGCTCTGCCAAGAACACGCATCCATCTCGTGGAGCTGACAGCAGGACACAAACCAGCTGCACCTCTCCTCTCTGGGAGAGTCCTGTCCTCCCCAGAACTGCTAATTAACCCCCAACCCGTGGGTGACTGACGATCCCCTGCCAAGTGCCAGGCGCTGCCTCCACACCTTGGGATGCTCCTCGTGGAGCGCCAGGCAGGCAGATGGACAGCGAGGAGCAGGAGAAGCAGCACAGTGCTGGTGCATTGGAGAGCCAGGGAAGGGAAGGGAAGGGTTGAGCCTTCTGCTGGAGGTGCTGAGCATTGCTCTGTGCTCTCCACAGCTCCTCTGGCGAGGCCGAGCTGTCCCTCTGCCCCTGCTGCCTCATCCCTGCCAACGCCAAGTTTGACCCTCTTTATCCAGATGGCCCAAATCTTCCAAGCACTGAAGCTCCTGCAGTTTTCCAGGAAAATGCCCAGCGGTCTCATTATATCCAAACCCTCCTCCTCCACCGAGCCCAGCTAATTCACTCCTTCCTCACTGCCTGTGTGGAAATCAGGGAAAGGAGGGACCAGGAGGGAAAGGTGGGGGATTTCATCTATCCAGGGGCTTGATTTCTTCAAGTTTTGAAACCTAGAATATGAATGTGTTTATTTTTAAATCGAAATTCAAACTAATTATTAGCAGGAGGCTTTCAAGTCAAATGTAGGTCATGCAATGTGATAGGGGATAATAGCAATTGTTTCAGCTTCAGGAAGCACAGAACTAATGGATACTCAGGAGTTGTCCAGTTTGGTTAAGCACACAAAATTGGGCACCTTTTTGACTTCTACCTGGCCACCCTCTTCTCAGGCACCCAAGGAGTGCTGCACTGGAGTCATGGGTGCCCACTCCATCATCCAGCAAGGGTTTTGCAGAGGCCTCAGTGCAGAGGGGTGAAACACAGCCCACAGCACACCCAGCTCACCTCAAAGGATGAGCTGGACCTGATAATTGCAATATTTAATGATAAGAATTAAAATTATTTAAATGGGAATGTCAAAACCAGGAGTTTGGGATGTATATTTTATGCTACTCCTTCAAACAGAGGTGGGGGGATAGTGAGACCTCCTCCTTCCTGCATCTCAGCCATCAGAACTGCCTTAACCCACTGCACAAATGAACCAATCTTTTCACTCATTTCTGCTTTAAGAAAAGCCTTAAAAATAAGAAAATCTTGGGATGTCAAGAGCTGTGAATCCTCAGCAGCTTTTCCCCAGCGCCAGGTGCTTGTGGGCAGCAAATATCAAAGCCAAGGCCTGGGAATGCAAAACGTGGCGTTTACACATAAGAAAATGTTTGGCAGCAATAAAATCTTTGTGCTACACCCAGTTGGAGGGAGCAGGATCAGGAGGGAACTTCTCCACGCCAGCCCAAGGTGCCTGAGACAGCTCAGAGCAAACGTAACCTACTTGCAGTCAACCACGATCAAGGCGAAACAGAAAAGCTGCCAATTAAAAACACAGAATGATTTCAAACAACAAAGAAATCCGTGGACATTGTTTGATCACACATATTCTGCCCGAGAAGAAAGAAACACACAAAAAATAGAGGCTAAAAATAGGCTGGGTGCTGTGAGCCAGATCCCCAGCCCAGCAAAGGCACCGGCTCCGGGGAGTTATGCAGCTTTAACCATGCAGCCGTCATTGTTGCTAAGTTCTGAGCTCTATTCAAACTTGCAAAACGTTTTCTTTTCCTGCAAAAATACAAGATTCTCCCCCCGCCCTCCCCATCTTGGAGCTCATCTCTCCTAAAGCAGCTCACATGATGATGATCAAAAAATAAGCCCTCCAAGCCTAAGCTCACTAACATTCATTTCTCTCCTGCTAATGCTGGACTTCTTACTGTTAATCCTTAAATATATCCTTAAATAAGAATGACAGTACCTGAAGCACCTAACAACCCTGTATCATAAACAGAGACAGCCTCTGCATTCCTAATTTAGCTTGCCACAGACGAGCTGACACTAATCCCAGATCCCGAGTCCCGGATATCTCACACGTAAATGCCATCGCCTTGCTCACCTTGACATTACAGAGCAGCCTGAACTTTCCTTGTTCTGCTCAACTTTCAGCTGCTTGTTTGTTTTTTTCCCTTGTTTTGTACAAAAGCTGACCCATGTCAAGCTCAGCCTCTGGGGCTGGGGATTAAGGGGAAGTGTCACCTTCACCCTGTGTGGCTCATTGCTGCAGGGACACGAGCCATGAGTGACACCGGGAGTAGGAGACTGCGGATGGAATCTGCATCAGGCAACAACCTGCAGTGAAAGTGCCCAAATCTCCTATTGAGAGCTCACAATTACAGAAAAGACAGCAGTGGGTAAGGGGCAGGGGACAGGAGATGACCACACTGTCTCAGCTCAGCCACTGCACTAAAAATCACCATTGTTTGCAATTTCTACGTCTAAGGCTTCAGTTTTCAAAGTGCTCCAGACCAACACTGAGAAACTGGCATAGAATCACAGAAATCCAAAATTGTCTGGGTTGGAAGGGACCTGAAAACTCATCTCATTTCAACCCCCTCAAGACCTTCCACTAGCCTGCTTGCTCCAAGCCCTGTCCAGCCTGGCCTTGAGCAGTTCCAGAGATGGTGCAGCCACAGCTCCTCTGGACAGCCTCTGCCAGTGCCTCCTACACAGCCTGTGAGTAAACGGGATTGTTCCCAAAATACCAGGAACCTGGGTAAATGTGTGCACTTAGGAGGCAGGAAAAGAGCATTTGACATTTTGCAGGGACTCCAGAAAGAAAGGAGAGCAAAGCTTTACAAAGCAGAGCTCGCCCATCATTCCTCAGTGGATTTTCGTATCTCTCCAAAAAGGCAATCTGAAAACAAAAGGCTACGAGGGACTGCAGCTGGCTCCCACAGAGCAGGCACCAAACCCAGCCACTCCATGTGATCTTTAACAGGGAAAGCACAGAGGAGGGAGGATTTTAGCAAATTGCAGCAAGGAATTAGCTCTACATCAATTTGGGGGCTTGTAGAGTAATTTCTCCCCTCAGCATGAGGGCAAGCACACTGCAGCTGCAAGCCAGCCACGAGCCAGGGACAAGAAATATCACCAGAGCAGTGAGGAGAAGCATCAAGTGCCAACAATAAGCCAGGCACAAGCCTTGAAGTTTGTTGCAAGCCTCTGTGGACCCAGGAGGGCACCGTGGGCCAGCTCCAAGCTGGTGATGGGAAGGTGCCAAAGCCCATCATCCTGTCAGTGCTGTCAGCTGGCAGGGCTGCAGTGGCACGCTGGGGTTGGTGGCCCCATGCCACGGCCAGGGGACAGGCAGTGTCCCTCTGCAAAGCATCTGCTGTGGTCAGAATAATGAGTCAGAGCAAGGGCTTTGCTGCTGCTTTCTGCAGATTTGCATTGCATGAGCTCTGGGCTTCCCAGAGCGGGGTGGAGGGATGGGGCTTTGCAGCCCAAACTGGCTCTGCTGTGCTTCAGTGCACTGGCCCACACTGTGCTGGGAGCACCTCGGGGGTGGGTGCCTGACACCCACAGGGTGGTCGGGCACTGAACAGGCTCCCCAGGGATGTGGTCACAGCCCCAAGCCTGAGAGAGCTCAGGAAGGGTTTGGACAACACTCTCAGGCACAGGGTGTGACTCCTGGGGATGGTCCTGAGCAGGGACAGGAGTTGCACTCAGTGATCCTCATGGGCCCCTTCCAGCTGAGCAAATTCTATGATTCTGTGATCCTGCATGCTCCCTGCTGAGTGCTGGGGAGCATCCTGGACCCAGCTCCTCACACAATGGGGATAACACCAACATGTCTTGAATGGCAAAACAGGACTTGGCACTGCTTTGCTTTGATTTTCATGCCATGGCAAAATGAAAAGGATAACACCTGCCTTGCTCCCAGGTGACTGGAGGGACTGGGAGTTACACAGTGCTCACTGCAGAGCATGAAGTCTTCCAGCCCAGAAATGCTCAGATTTAGAGACAGATGGATGCTCCTGCGGCTTACACACCTCTGTGGGACAGGACAAGCATGCTCCAAAGGGCAGGTGCAGCCACAGAGCACAGCCCCAGGTTTCCAGGTTTGATTCCTATCACTGAGATAAGCAGCAGCTGCAGGCTGGGAGCAGGTTCAGCTTTCATGCTTTTGCTCAGAGCTGGGATTTTGCTTTGGGCCTATCCTCAGCCAAGAGTGAAGTGGAACAAAATCACTACAAGAAAGCATTTGGTGTCTCTGTTTCTCTGGACAAGGTCTGGTTCCCCCCTCGCACACTCCGGTGGCTTTGGAAAACAAAATCCTGCTCTTTCTGTGTGCCAGATCCCACATGAAAATGGGAACTGGCAAACGGCTCCAGCTCTCACCAGCAATTTCTGCTGGAGGAAGGAGACCCAGATCCAAATGTGTCTGGGCTCCAGACAATTTATATCCCACTTAAAGGCTCTGAGGAGGGAACTGGGGGACTGGACTGTGTTTGGCTTCTGCTGGACCTGCTTTCATCCTTGGATGGAGACTGAGGAGCTTTGTTCTATGCAATAACACAAGAGGATATTTCCTGGTGCTGCCAAACTTTACAATATGACCCAGTATTCCATAACCTTTCTTATTTTCCTTTTAAGTCCCAGCTCTCACTCATACATCGTTATATAAGAAACCCTTAGTGCTCCTCACTCTTCCCATTCAAAAATACATAAATCCACAGGAAAAAACCCAAATCAAACAAAAATGACCCAACAAAGCAACAATGAAATGCTTCAAAAACCACCTCCAGTCACCAGGCACACGATTTGAAAAGCAAGACTCCGGATTTGGAATCTTTAAGCTCTGCCATGCTTACTCTGCACTGCACAGGAGCCCCTAAGAACAACTCTCTGGCTCCTTCCTGTCTTTAATCTGCCTCAGCAGGCACAATAAACAACTACAAATGGAATAACAATATCGGAAAAGGGGGCTGGGAGGACAGGAGAGGAGATGCTGTAATGTAGAGAAGGCCTGAGAATACCAGCAAAGGCTTTTAAGAGCCATACATGCTAATTATGGTGTTAAAAATCTGTCAGTCGAAGGGCTGGATATTAAATGGAATTGGCTTGAGATGACAGGGCTGAACTGGATTTTAAAAAATTATTTATTAAAATGGTCTGGATACAAATTAATGTTCTTAGTTCAAAATGTATTATTGTCTCTCTGCTTTGATCTGCAGAGCACTTTGAGCGATGAATGGGAAAGGTTGTCAAATTTCCCTCTGCACCACTCTCCAAATGACTCCACAGCCCCTGCTGAGAGGCTGCTTTACAATTTCCTCCAGCAATATCTTTTCTTACATTCTCAGGAAGATCTGCACCAGCAAAGCCATGCCCCTTCTTCTGGGGTGAAATATTTGGGAGAAAGCACCAACACCTGGATGGAGCCAACGTGTGGGATGGATGGAAAGCTTGCTGAAGCCAGGGATGAGGCTGCTGAAAAACTTGGGATCTATGAGCCAGGAATGAGGTTTTCCCAGAGGAAAGTATCTTTGGGAAGGACTCAGCTCTCCCCTCCCTTTGGCTGCAAGTGGCCGCTTGGTCTATGCACTCCAGTCTGGTGGAAAATAACTGCCCTATTCAGTCATTTGGGATCTATTTGTCCTTGTCAATAAGGCAAGGGGGAAATGGCTTAAACCTGAAAGAGAACAGGTTTAGATTGGACATTACAAAGAAATTCTTCCCTATAAAATTAGTGTGGCTCCAGCACAGGTTGCCCAGAGAAGCTGTGGCTGCTCCATCCCTGGAGTGTCCAAGGCCAGGCTGGACATGGCTTGGACAACCCTGGGATGGTGAAAGATGTCCTTATCCATGGCAAGAGGTGGAAACAGACGATATTTAAGATCCCTCCCAGCTCAAACCATTCTGTGATTCTATGATTAGGAAATCAGAGGATAAGGGGTGGGGAGACCAGGGGCAGCAGCACTGCACTTATCCTCCCAGCACCTGGAGGAGGTGGGAACCCTGTGCTGATGTGCAGGGTGCCCGGGAGGCTCCAGCTCCAGCTGTGCACAGTGATCCTTTCCAAATAACAAACACCCTCCACTGCAAACCCAGGTATGCATTTTCGGCCAAGTCCATCCCACACCTTGCCTGAGAATCACATTCCTTGTGGCCAGGGAATCGCTCTCCCCTCTCCAGCTCATCCACCACATGCAAATTCACCCACTGCCTCCAGCAGCTCCAGCTCTACACAGTTCACTCCACTTGGCTCCCAGGTCACCTCCTTCCTTCCCACTTTATCTCCTCTTAGTTTTTATTTTCTAATATTATTTTTTTTTAACAATGTCTGTACAATTTCGCTCTCGATAACACACGAGTTAATTAAGCCGTGATCTCCTGGAGACAGGTTGCTACAAGGAGATAAGCAGCAGCTTCTGTTTGCCATAAACAGCTGTGCTCCTCTCCAGCTTCTGGGGATTTGCTGCTTTTGTACAGGAGACAAAACAATCATTGCCAATTAAACCTGGACATCGTATTTCCCCATCACTGGCGAGTCTCTTGACGTCACCTTTCCCCATGATCCTTGTGGAGGAGTGAGGGTGCAGTGCTGTAAAGTGAGACTTAGGGGAAATTAATATCTGAAGTTGTAATAGGTCAGATAACAGCATGAATTGAGCACAGGGCATGGCTTGAAGGACAAAAGCCACTGCAGTCCCAGCAGAGTTGTGTTACATGGCCTTGGTGGGTGGGTGACACCAAGCCAATGGGTTTTCAAGGGGTGTGGAGGGATGGGTTTGGAATTTAGAAGGTCTCAACACATTTTAAGATATCCATTTTCACATGAAAAAAGAGGAAATTCAGTGAATAAGATTGTGAAGCAGGATGCTGAAGAAAGGAAAAGTCTAAACAAATTAAAGCAAGAACAAACAATTTCCCTCTGCTCCATGTGGGAGATTTTTGCTCAGCTCTTTACTCTTCACCCACTGCAGAACCAGTGATTTTTACCACTTTGCACTGATTTTGGCAATAGGACAGCAGCAGAATGCCAGGTCCAGTATGGACCCGGAACCATAAAATGGAAACAACCACCTTGAGATCACTCTGCACCCAAGGCTGGAGGACACTGAAGTGCAGCAGTAAGGAGGGACCTGGAGATGCAGAGAGCTGGACTCCTGGCTGCCACTGCCAAGGCAGGGCAGGATGCCAGACCAGAAAAATCATCAAAATGGCACAACCTGAGACTTTTATACTTCTGGAGGCTCAGTGGCCTCCTCTAGGTCTGCTTGTTGTCAACACTGTGCTGCCTGCAGACTTTTCTTGGAGTCTGGTTTCATTCTTTTACCCCTTCAAATCTGGTTTAAAGCTCTGCTGACTCCTTTGAGAGATCCTTTGAGGCAGGGGTTACCCCATTGTAGAGACCAAAAACCCCCAAACTCTGCCCAGAATTAGATACCAGGCTCAGGTATTGATCTGCTGGCTCTTTTCATTTCTTCCCTCAGCATTCCCTCTGACTGGAAGGATACAGGAGAGCTCTGCTTGTGCTCCTGATTCCTTAACCAGTCATCCCAAGGCCACAAAGTCTCTCTTGATTGCCCTTGGACTTCTTGCTGCAACTTCATTGCTGCCTATTACGAGTGACATGCCAGGAGTTGCTCATTAAACACAGTCACTCAGTCTTGGGGGGGAAAGGAGGTGGGGGGGTTCCTTTTTATTCCCCTTGAATGTGGCTTTAATGATTTTAAATCCCTTCAACCCAATTACAGCTCTGTATCCTGATTAGGAACTGAGCTATTGTGCACTGGAGCCATTATCTGGCGGCCCATAGAAAAATTAGTACCTGGAGAGGCTGCACTGGGAAATAAATCTTTTCCTGACATTTTAGGACCAATTCTTGGCCAATTAGAGCACACTTTGCCATGTAGGTAATGTGTATCCAAACTGCTCTCCCTGCTGAAAAGGGCAAGCAGAGAACAAGTGTAATCCATGCAAAAGAGGAGGAAAAATCACCTGCTGCCAGCGAACTCTCCAGTGCTTCCCGACAAGTTGTGTGCCCTCTGCAGAGCTCCATCTGACCCCAAAGCCACGGGGGATGGAGCAAAAAAGCTGCTCCTCTTTGTGCCACCAGCCCCATCCCACTCCTCTCCTGTTGCCTGTTCCATCTCAGCCCTGGGCGTGAACTGCAAACTCTGAGCTGCAGATCTGGGAGGGTACAGAAGGATGGATGCAAAGCCAAAAAAGGGGACCTGGCTTGGGATCAACATGTCCCAGTGTGGTCCTGAGGCATTCTGCTCTGCAATGGTCAAGGTTTTGGCCATCCCAACAATGAGGACATGACAGTGGAGCTGAGAGACTTTTCACAAGCTGTGCAGAGACTGATGATGGCTCCAGAAGACCCCAGACAGGACAGGAAAGACCTCAGGTGGATCTGAGGAGGTTTATGTCCCACCTAGGGTGGCATGGACCAGAAACCTGCCCCACCAGCCCCAGCCCTGCAGCAAGAAATGCAGCCCTCATTGCCCACAGGACTTGGGCAAGGCATGCAGACAAGACATTGAGGGAAATACTAATTCCCAGGAGGAAGCTTCTTCTGAGCCATTTCTCCTTTGCAAGCACTTGTTCAGCTGGTTTTGCACCTCTCTGTCCCTTTCTCCTCCACCCCTCAGCTGCAACTGTCGTTACAAAAATTACCTAATTGCTAAAAGCTGCAAAGAAACACTCACTCAGGTGTCCACAACTCTCCCAGCTGTCCCCATGGCACAGCATGAGATGCTCCCATTGCCCCTTGTGCATTCTCTTCTCCCATCCCTCTCCTCTGCAGTGTTTCCAGGGCAACAGGGAAAACAAGGGTTTAAACAAAACTGAACCCAAAAAAAATTGAAGACGCCAAACCTACCCCCTCCCAGCTGAACAGAGGGATGGCTCAGTCCAAACACTTGCCAAGGGAGCTCAGACCAGTGCCAGAGGGCAGGTGAGCACCAGGCACAGCACTGCAGGGTGCTTTGAGGATAGATGTTTGCTTCTGGAGTCAGAAATCCCAACCACATTGTGCCTCCTGGATCTGGGAAGGTCTCATGCTACAAGATTCCCAGAGCAGATCTGGGAACCTCTCAGCCATAGGCTGGGTGCACTCTCTGAGCCAGATGCTTGGTGTCTTGGCAAGGTGGGAAAAGCCTCACTCTTTCTTATGGATGAATTTGGAAATAACCACTAGTCCTGACCCCGCTCCCAGAAGAAAAGAACGGAACAAAGAGCTGAGAGCACAGTACACTGGGACCATTCCCACCTCCCCCACCCCAGAAACTGAGCTCAGCAAAGACCCAAACCCCCAAAGCTCCTACCACCTCTGACCACAGGACAGAACCTCGAGCTACAAAAGGCAGCTGAGCATTTGTGATGATTTGGTATTCTTGGTTCTACAGCGAGACCTCGGCGGGCAGCCCTGGATGCCACCAGCACAGCAGTCCAGCTGTGCAGGCACTAATGGCACAGCTGGACTGAGCAGTCACTTGGCAAATTAAACTGGTGCCTCGTGTTGCCTTTGAACACCTTCCCTGCTCTCCCTCCCGGGGAGGCAGCGGGAGAAGGGATGGAGGGTCTGTGGGATCATGGTGCGCCCAGGGAATGTGAACATCCAGGATGGATCACACCCTCCCCGCCGTGGGGTCGAGTTAATGGAGCGTGGGCCTCTCGATGCAACTTTTTGTCTATAAAAATACTAATGGCGAGCAGTTAAATTCATCCCTGGTGAGAAGATGATCATAGTTAATGGAATTAATGCAAGGTTTTAATTTGCCTCTCGCTGCTCGGTCCTAGCAGCTCCCCAGCCTCCAGCACAAGCGCCAAGAAGATGATGTTTGATCTTCCCTCCCCTGGTACTCGTGTACTTCTCATGCTATTCACCATCTGGAGGTGGGAAAACCCATCAGGCCTCCGTGCTCTGCTGCAGGACTGATAATCAGGAGGCCTGGTGCTGCAAACCCCAGCTCACTCTCACCTCTGGAGGTGCAGCAGCAGAGGCTCAATTGTGGACCTCAACACGTGGTCCAGCAGCTTCTGGGAAAGGACTGGGGTAAGGAGAGGCCAGCACGGAGGGATCCCATGAGCACAGCAGTTACCAGCATCTCCTCCTTGTGCAGGAGCACCCAGCCCTTGTGGAGAAATAGATAAATACAGCCCAAATTTTGGGGTGCAAACTCAAACCCAGAAGAGTTTGGGGCTGCTGGGATGGCTGGGACACCAGGGAGTACACAGAGCGTGGCAAAAGAAATCATGGAAAAGCTGCAAAACAAGTAAAGAACCAGCCAGGAACAGTCTGATCCAAATAGACTGGAACAGCAGAGATGGGGGGAAAGGAAAACAGTATTAAAAAAAGCAGCGGTGTGTTGCTGAAATGAGATTAGAACAGTAACAGGTTCCCTCCCGTGCCAGCTAAATCCCCATTAAATCAGATTAATGCAGATGGTCTTTATGTAACTGACCAAGACGATAGATCAATATTGTTGTTTCAGTCGGGGAAGGAAAAAATTTGTCCTGTCTGACAAAAACACATCATTACCTGCCTACAGCAACTTGTACCTTGCTCAGGACTGCCCAAACCAGGCTGGCTGGGTCAGTCTGGAGAGGACAAACCATCACAGATGGCTCACCCCAGTAACTACTACCACCCTGGGGGGGAAAACCCAAAGTGAGATTTTTCCTTTCTTGGAGTGAGACAATTTGGGGTTCTACCCTTGCCAGGGCTTTGAAATTCCATGTCCCACAGCAGGACCTTGCTGGGAAGTCTCCCAGCAGCCACAATTGCAATTCACCCAGAAATTTTCCTGTGTCAGCAACACTGAAGAGCTGCATTCCACCCAAGTGCCATCTGCAGTCACATTTTCTACTGTTCCCCATTCCTACTAAACCCACTCCCACTTTTGCTGGGGACAGAATTCCCTCTCCCTGCAGGGCAGGTGGGGGACAATGCAAGAACTCACCTCTCCCAGCCCTCAGATCTTCCAAGTGAATAAAAAGGGAAAAAAGAGGCCAGAGAGCAGGGGAGCCTGGGATTATTTTCTCCTGGAGCCATTATCCAGGGGCCTGTAGCACAATTAGCACCTGGAGAGGCTGCACAGAGATATAAATCTCTGTGACATTTCAGGACCGATTCCCTGCCAATTAAAGCACCCCGGCTCTCCCCCGTCAGCAGCCTCACCACCACAAAGGCCAAGCCCAGAGGATGGAAAAATCCATCTGGAGAGAAGACAGAGCAGTGCAGGGGGGCTGGAGCTGGGCCTCTCCCCTGCCAGCCTCGTCCATGGACCCCATGGTTCTGCTCCTGTGCTCCTGCATCACACCAGGTGCTGGGAATCATTCCCCCTGGCTGCCCAGAGCTCAAAAACCCATCCAAAATCCCAGCCCAAGCTCAGAGTTTGGAGGAGCACCCAGGAGCTCTGGCTCCCTCCCTCCATCTCATCATTAGGGATGGATGAGATGCTCTGTGGAAAGTGCTATTTTTGTCACTCAGTCCGGGTTTGCAAAGGGAGAAGCACCATGGACACGCCAATTCACTCACTTTTTGTTCTGGATTTTAACTCCAAACTCTTCTGTTTAAAACAGTCTTTCCCTGCAACCTTTCCTTTACATTTGCTTTATATCAGCCACAAATCTGAAAGCTCAAAAGCAAACACCAGACTACTTGGGTTTTGCTGAGGCAAAAGAGTGAAATCCAGTCAGAATATTTTCCCAGATTTTAAATCCACTGACATTTTGAAACATTTCGTTTGTGAGCCGAGCCTGAAAGATTTTTTTTATACCATCAATCCAAGCACCACTTTCAATCTCAACTGCCTTTTCCAAGCTACTTGCTCTGCCCTCTACAAGAGCAACATTGCTCCATCTCTCCTCCTGCTCTGAATTGCTGCCTCCAAGTGCTCTCTCGGGGAGATTTCTTTTGGATCACGGCTGCTTAGCCTTGAATCCCAGAATCCCAGAATATTTGGGGTTGGAAGGAAACTTAAAATTCATCTCATTCCATCCTCTACCATGGGCAGGGACACTTTCCACTAGACCAGGTGGCTCCAAGCCATGTCCAGCCTGGCCTTGGACACTTCCAGTGATCCAGGGGCAGCCACAATTTTTCTGTGCCAGTGCATGAGGAGCTCAAGTTGTAAGGATTCCCTAATTTTATAGCAGTAATCCTGCTTTCTTAGCTTTGACATCCTCCCACCAAACCCACGGCAGCAGGGATGGGATGGGCTGGTGGAGGTTCAGGCATGCAGAGCTCAGCCTTGCTACGGAATCCCCTTCGGTGCTCACAAAGCTAAAAATAATCATAAATTTCTTCCCCAGGTAGTGTTCTCCCATCCCTGGGGGAAATCAATCACAGCATCAAAGGGAAGGCAGCTCTAAAGGGCTCCAGCAGAGCTGCACACACTCAGAGAGAGGCACCAGGATGTGGATAACAGCAGCAAACCCCTGCAGTCAGCAACCCCTCCCCACCTGGCTGTTTTTCTCTTTTTTTGGTTTAACTTTTAATTATATTTAAAGGTTGTTTGGTGTTTTTCAGACTTGCTCAGGATTGAGTGGCAGAAATCTCAAATTTAATTTAATTAGCACCTCCTCCCTGCCTGGAAGTGGCTTTTCTTCAAGTCTGACAGTTCCACCCTTTGACTGCCATCGCCTCCTTCCCTCTGTGTTTCCAAGGGACCTGGAAAAATCTTGTTCCCTGCTTTATTTGTGCTCCAGCCCCAGCAAAGACATGCTGAAAGCTGATGGGATGGAGCTGGGATGCAGCAAGCCCAGCAAGACTGGAAAGAAGCAGCACACACATTGCTTTTTTCCTTTTCTCTATCATAAAGAGATGCTGATTTAATTGTATTTATTCCTTGGCAATTGGTGGCAGACATGGAAGTGACAGTGACATTAGATGGAAGGCAGATAATAAATACCAGCATTAAAAACAAACCCATGTGTGGGTGCAGGCACTGTAAATTGGCATTTGTGCAGGACAAGAGCTGCACCGAGCAACATCCCATGGCAAAGCTCTCCATGTACAGTGTTAATAGAGCAGGAAAGGCACATAAAATCCAAAGATTCCCACTGCTTTTATAAGCCCTGTGTGTTGAGGGCACAGGTAAAGCTCCCAGAGCAGCAGTTCAATGTGCAAATCCATTTGAAGGAGCACAAAAGGACTAACCTCCCAGCTCAGGTGTCCTTTTTCCCAGGAAAAGGCATCCATGCAGCCCCCTCCTTCCAACCAGGGGCAGAATTGACCCTGAATACACCCCTCCTGCAAGCCAGGAATTTGTTATTCTAAATATTCAGTAATTACACATCACTGGAGAGAGCAAGAAGACCCCGCACGGCCGCATGAATGCGCCTTGATTGGCATGGCAGGCTCGGCTGCACTGTGTCCTAACAAGTGTGGTGTGTTTGCTGATGGGGACATGGGCTGGCTTTGGGGGGGCTCCCTGGGAGCACCAGGCTCAGGATTAAAGTGCCTTGAGGGAAATCAGCACGGACCTCACCCGCAATCAGGGACGCCGGGGTTACGCTGGTGATTAGGTCAGAAAAAGCATCAGTGTAGGGAGGGGAGCCCTTCCAGCTGCCTGTGTGCCTGGTCTTCATGGAGTTATGCAGAGTGATTTTGGAAGTAAGACTTGATTTCTGGCTAGGAAATGGACCTCTCTTCAATCCTTCTGCCTCAGTTCTGAACCAGTTTGGGGAGCTTGATGTCATGCTGGGGAGGCAGGCTTGCAAAAATTATAAACCCACATTTTCAGTATCTGATGATCGACCCACATTTCTAGGGGGAAATTGGGTATTTAAAATTGCCTGCTTTCAGAGAGAAAGGGAAAAGAAAAGCCAATCCCACTCGATCATGCCCTTGTTCTCAGCAGGTGCTGTTTAACCCCTTTGCCACCCAAAGTGTTTTACTCTGGGGTAGCAGAGCCCCTTATAAGTGTTATGGTCACTAATAAGTGTTATAATCACATATCACAGTGACCTTCATGCTGGTAACCACTAATCTGGGACAGGATCTGCACTGAGAAGCAGGACAACACCAGGATCAGGGACTGACCCGCACCACAGCATGATGAGGGGAGGGAAGGGACAGCAAGTGGGGACAGAGACTGCGTCTCTTCATTTCCAGGAGTGGAATCTCCTCCACCAGACACTCTGTGCCTCCTCAGCCAGCACTGAAAATTAAGAGAGGGACAGGTGGTACCTTCATGGGCACAACAAGGGGTGACAGACCTGCAATATGGGAAAGAACTTCCTTACTCTGCAGTGACCACACACTGGAACAGGCTGCCCAGAGAGGAGTGGGGTCTCCATCACTGAGATATCCCAGAACCATCCACAATGCTGTGCCACGTGCTCTGAGACGACCCTGGGAGGCTGGAGCCTCTGGGATTCCTCCAGTTCTGGGACATTCAGAAGCAGAGAATCCCAGACATTCACAGCAGTAGCAAAGGGGACACAACCACATGTCTCATCTTCTCCTCGAGCAACCTGGAAATGCGGTACTCTCACTTGCTTCCTTCTCCTTCTGCTGTCCAACACCCCACCAAGCCCTGACCCTGCTCTTCTCCTGGTCCTGACCCTCCCATCTCCTCTTGTTCAAGCACACACAGAGCATTGTCCTTTTTAAACAGAATCTACTACCCTGCAATTACGGAGCGTGGAGAGGAGGACGGGAGCTGTATTGACTTACAAAGCCCACACGGTTGGAATGCAGCCCAAACAAATCAATGGCATATTTAGCCAAATAAACTGCTCTAGCAAGCTGATGACTCCAGACCTCCACTGGTCCAAAGGATTTTTTACTGGAATGCCTGGTGGTTTGCAGCTGGAGCAGTTTTAAAAGCATGAAGCCGATGAATGTAGTGACACACAAGGGGGAATGGTGTGATGCTCAAAGAGATCAGGTTTAGATGGGATATAGGGAAAAAATTCTTCCCCGTGGGGGAGGTGAGGCCCTGGCACAGGGTACCCAGAGCAGCTGTGGCTGTCCCATCCTTGGAAGTGTCCAAGGCCAGGCTGGATGGGACTGGGAGCACCCTGGGATAGTGGAAGGTGTCCCTGCCCATGGCAGGGTGTGGATGAGATGAGCTTTAAGGTCCCTTCCATCCCAAACCATTCTGGGATTCTCTGATAACATCAGTGCTACAAATGCGATTTCCACATCAGCAGACGGTTCAACCAGGTGATGTCCTAGAAGTTTAATCAGACTTAAATTATTACATGAATCTGTCCATGCTAGCAACCACCCACGGTTATTTCCTCTTTTCTGTGAAAATCTGATAGTGAGAAAGGATTGGCGACACTGATCTGGGGTCGCAGCTCTTGGATAAGCACAGATGGGAAACCAAGAGTGTTGAAGAAGAAAAATATGAAAGGGGAAGTGGAAACACAAGTAGGTGTAGCTCTACTCTTCCAGAAAAGCCAGCTCTCTTTGAAATAGCAAACACGGTCACTTTTACACACCATGGCTCCCAAATTCAATCTTTAATAACCAGGGAAGATGTTGGACTATTTGCACCCAAACCTGCCACCCTTCCCCAGAAAAATCAATCCCACCACACAGACTTGTACACCAGTCCGTGAATGAGGCCAGGTTGCAATAATCACTGTACAAGCACCAAACAAGTCCTTGAGCAGACTGGATCTGCTCTTCCCATAGCTTTGTGTCCAGGGAGCAAAAACATTTCCCACACAGAAGCCACAAATCAAATAACCAGAGTACTAGAGGTCATCTTCTCCCAACCTTTGAAAAATGTATATATTATTAAACAGACACATGTCAACAGGGAACATAATTTGGACAGAAAGACCTGAAATGTTTGTTTTGCAAAGTGCTTTTGGAAATGGACGTTTTCCAGGTTTTTTAATTTTTCCTTTTCTTTCACTCTTGGCTGAAACTCTTCACCACGTTTGGCAGGGCTTCACAGATGGCGCTGGCCGACCCACAACTGAATTTTTTAGAGAATAAGCTATTTGTCCAAAAGAAGACAACATGCCCAGATTTTCTAGGTTCCAACCCTCTCCCACGCTGCTCTTCCTGCCACTGCAGCCATCAGCTCTCCCACCCTGCAGCAGAGGCTCCCTGGGGAGGTGAGGAGTGATTCCCCCCTCAGGAGAGGGATGCAGGAGCATCCCTGGCCAGGAGCATCCCCTGCAAGACCCGTCCCTTACAAGCATCTGCTGCCATGAGCAGTGGATGACACAACAGCACCCAGAGCCTCCCTGAGCTTTCCTTCTCCCTGTGGGAACAAGGAGGGCTATTTGCACCCAACGGGGCTCTTTTCTTGCTGAGCAAGTTCTCTTGGTCTCTGCTGCCCACAAACAGGATGCAAAGCTTGGCCTGGGTGCACAGGAATGGTCGTGATTTGCAAGTAAACAAATGTGCTGGTAAGATTTGCTCTATCGCCGGGCAAATCCTCTTTGAGTCTGAGCCTCTGGAAGCGGAGCCAGTGGAGGAAATTAATCCTGAGAGCCCCAGTTCAGCAAGCTCAGCACTGAGTCAGCCTGTGGGGGGGATGCCCAGGAGATGTGGGCGCTCATCCATTGGGATACACCCCACAGGCACACCCTGAGCACCTCCAGGAGGGCAGGGAGAGGCTTTTTAAGGACACCTAGGAACCTCTTTACAGCCCACAGCAGGAAAAGAGAGACAAAGCACTGCCACTCAGCCCAGGAAGACATCCTGTGTTTCTGCAAGGGATTCCAGCTCCCTTTCCTGCTGCAATCCCAAAGGCAGCCCAGATCCCTCCTCATCCTGCAGCCCCCCAAAAGCTGTGATGCCAAAACCTCAAAAGGATGATGGGGATGGCTGGAACAGGGGAGCAGAGGGACAGTGCCCTGCCCTCCACCTCTCCTCAGCTCCAAGACTCTGCTGCACAAAACAGCCCCCAAACCTAATCCCAATCTCCTTGCTGAGATAACACTCAGCCCCTGATCACCAACTAAGGAACAAGGAGAGTTTATCCATGCTGCTGATGGGAAATCTGGGTCCTACACACACAATGAAATCCCTGCTCAACTTAAACTCCCTGCAGCTTTTGGGGGCAAAAACAAGAAAGGAGACAGAGATTTAAGGCCCTAGAAAAGCAGACAGGTATCCAGCAGGATTTTCAAAAACATGGGAGTGAGAGGAGAGGGGAAAGTCTTTCTGGAGCTGACCCTCAGCTCCACCAGCACCCCACAAGCACAGCCCTGCCTTGATCCATAACAGCATCATCGTGAGCAACACATTCCTACAGCTGACAACACAGAGAGGAGCAGGGATTTGCAGAGCTGGGGGGAAGCCGCCACATGGCCGTGTCTGCAGCAGCTGAGGAGAGAGCTGTCGGTGTTTGCTCACAAACAATATGCTCGTCAGGATCTGGCCTCGTCTCTCAACTAGAAGATTTCCTTATGGAAGTTTCTCCACAGGCAGCAACGCTACAGAACACGCATGGAAGGATTGGTCTGTCATCCAAAGCTCCCAAAGAAAAGGCATGGCCAGTGTTCTAAACACCTCCTGTCCATCAGATCTGTCTTCCATTAATGAAATATTGCTTAATACCATTAAAATATCTTTCCCTCCTTGCCTGTAGTGCCCCGGTGCTGTTACCCTGCTGGTTTTGTTCTAGCAAGGACCCAAAAAAAAGTTTCCTTTATTTTTCACACTTTCACTTACCAAAAAAACTTTCAAAATAAACTAAAAATCTATTTCTGGTTGTTTGTGCCTTTTCTTCCTGACAGGTTCACACCTTTGCTGTCCCTTCAGAGGATGCATCAAACACTTGTGATGCGCCAAGTGACCTGGAAGAGGCCCCAGCTGGAGCTGTGACATGATACCCAGTGCTGGAGAAGCAGATGCTGGCTCATTTTCCCAGGAAGCCCAACGGAGCCTCAGTCACCTGGAGAGGAGAGCTCCCAGTGATTTTATAACTGCCATGACACAAAGCCTGAGGAGGCAGGACAGTCATGGCAGGCGCCAAGCAAATTAATATATTTTTTTAAACCTAAAGGACAACTTGGCTGTGGAGTGTGAGCACAGCTGGGAACTCAGCCTGGCACTGAGCACCCCACATCCCGCTGCTGAATCCCCCAGCCCTACCTGCAAAGTCAATTACTGCTCAGGTTTATTTGCTGGGGAGGAAGTTCCCCATCCATGGAGGCACATAGGGAGAAGGGTCATCAATCTGCCAGGCTGCTGCTCCCAAATCTTCCTTGGGGAAGCTTCCCTGGGGCCTCTGGCAGGCAGAGGGGTCGGTGCTGCTGAGGGAGCCGCACGCAGCTCCTCGAGTGCCTGATCAACTCTGCAGAGCTTGCACAGCTTGGGAGGAAATGAGCTCTTCCAACTCATCCCTGCCATTGCCAGCTCTTCCTTTTAGCCCCCTGCCTGTGCTCCTTGGAAAACCTTTGCCCATAAAGGCAATGGAGCAGTTCTTGTAATATCCAGGGATCCCGAATGTTGCTATTTCCAGCAATGGCAATAAAAAAGGGAAAAAAGATGCTCCCGTGAGTGCTGCAAAATTCACCCCTTGGGGCTGCACACAATTCATCTGAATTTCTGAAGTTCCCAACTCTCCAACCACCTTCAATCTAGCCTCTGGCTTGTTCAGCTTCCAGTTTAAAAGAGAAATGGTGATACCCCTCAAGCAACAACATTTCTCCTGCTGTGAACGACAACAATCCACACAGGATGGGTTTTCCTCCAAGACATGGACCTGGGGATCCTAAGGCCATGTGCTGATCCCCCCTGCTGCTGTTGTTCAGCATCCCATAATGTCATGTCCATTTGCAGATTGCACTTTATTGGTTTTTATTTGGCAGCCTCGCTTGACTCTGCCCTTTAATTTATCCATTATACATCCTGATTAATTGGCCGATAAAGCTCCGTCCAGTTTTTTAAAACAAATTCCCAGTCCATTTGCTTTTAGTGGAGCTGTGAACAAGCAGTTTAACTCATTACATTATAGCCCTCGTGCCTGGGGTTCGCTCTGGAAGCAGAGATTCCAGGATCATACATATGGAACACGGCTCTGATCTGCATTAATAGTCCCTCGGAGGCTGGGGCTGGTAAAGGAGAGATCCCACAGCTCTCCTGGAGCGCTGCACAGGGACAGCTCCTTCCTCCTGGTGGCTCATTTCCCAGGAGAGTGGAAGCCTTTCTCCCCATGCACTGATGCCAAGTTGATGATTACTTCCCACAAAACCAACTTTTGCACTTCTTTTATTTTTGGCTTAATTTCCCAGCTGCCCTGTTTTAGAAGGAGCCATCTCTAGACTCTCTTTCTTCCCATATACCCTCTTTTAGGGCTGGAAAAACATCTCCCTAACCCAAAACATCTCCAAAGCCATTGCTGGAGCCTCTTTCCACCCTCTTCCATAGTACAGAGCCCTCTCCACTGGCAGATTGCTGGCTGCAATCCCTCATTCCCAAATACCCAGCACAAACACCTCTGCCTGAGCAGCGCTTCTGGAGGAGGATTCACATCACCCATGGCAGCTCCCTCCCTGGGCATTCCTTGCTCCCACACCACTCCTTGTTCTGCCTGAAAATCCCCAAATCTCTCTTTTTCTCAGCGCCCAAAGCCCCCAAAGTAAATCCACCAGAGCCTATTCCAGGTGCAAATGAGGAATGACACATGCAGAGATGGGAGCAGGGGAGAAGGGAATTAATCCTGCCGGGTTGGCTCTTCAAAAGCATGAAAGGAAAAAAGAAAACTAAAGGGGAGAGCAAACGCCATTCTCCTGAATATGAAATCAGGAGTGAATAAGCGATGGGCTTCCACAGGGCACCTTAATTCCTGTCCGTCAGCCTGGCTGCCTTTTCTCCCCTCCAAATGTTATTATCTCACACTTTCCTGGCGTCAACAGGACTGGGTGCATCTCTCTGTCTCACCAGCTCAGCTGATAAGCTTGACAGACCTGGCCATTGGTGACAGCATTCACATTTCCAGTGGATAAAGTGCCATTTACATGAGGCAAGTGCTGGTGATTTTCCATCAGCCAGGACAGAATGAGGATGGGAACAGCTTGTAAGCTTCCCTTTTATTTTTTTTCTGGTTTGCTTTTTTGTTGTTGTTGTTTCCTTGGTGGGTTTTTTTAAGGGCAAAATCTGGACTTTCTCCTCCACTCACATTTATAAACATCACCACGAACAAGGCTCTGGCCCTGATTAAAATTCCCAACATGCCAGAGTTTGTAAAAATCTCCGGCCCAAAGCAAAACAAGCTCAGGGAAAAGTCTGGCAACCCATTATATCTGGCTGTTGTCGAGGGGATTAAAGGGGAATTTGGCATGCTCCCCTTTCCCTTCCTTCGGACTCATGCCTTATATTTTTCAGGGACCCTTCTTTAGCCCAAACTGCTTTCTTCTGGAGGAGCAGGAGGGTTTTAATGTTTCCTTTTGTCTTCCCATCACTGCTGTTTTCTTTGCCTTTTACTTGACAAATCGTTGCCTTCTTTAGGCAGGAATTCCAGGGGCCAGTTCCCACAAGGAAAACTGGGGAGCTGGGAAAAATGTGAGGCTGAGACACATTCCTTTGCTATCAGTCTCCTCCTTCTGCCCCTCCTCAGTCCTTAGTGGGGAGACTGGCCCAGCTGAGCTCATCTTGTCCCCTTCCATCAGGGATGAAGGGAAAGGCCCTGCCAGACATGGAGCTATCCCCAGGGACTGTCCTGGGGGATTCAGGGGATGCAGCTGTGTGGAAGAGCTGCAAACCTCACTCCAAAATCCCTGCTTGGTACTTTGTCCCTCTCCAGACAAGTCATGTCCCAGCAGTCACACCACCAACACGAGAAAACTCCATCCCTGGTGAGCGAGATGGAAGCAATAAAGATCTCTGCAGCACTGATAACACCAAGGTCACCAGCTAAGGGCATGCTCTGCTCTGACAACCCAGGCTTTATTGACTTAATTAAAAAAATAAATTTTTTTTTTTTTTTGGTTTCTAGTTCATCCACAAGCTTCTTGCTGGCCTGTTTCAGAGCAGCAGTCCCAAAGCCAGGAAGGTGGGTCCCCATCCAATAGCTCTGCTGGTTAATCACTGTCATGTTTAGAGGACACCATAGCCTTGCCATGGATGGGGCTCCATGAAGATGACAACTGGGCTGAGCTTAACAGCACCAGCCTTGAGAGTTCATGCTTGGAAATGCTGGAGATAAGGGCAGTGCAAGGACAAAAAACCCCTGGCAAATGTACAATATGACTGATGAAAATAGGGGAAATTCTCTTAGAATCTTCTCTTTACATTACATTTGCAGGAAGACTCTACATTTAGGAGTTTTAATAGCAGAATTCTAAATCCACCTATTGCTCTACATCTCCATCTACCTTCCTGATAGGAAAAAATATCCAGATAAGGGAAATTCACACACTTTTACACTGATATGTTCCTAACTGCCCACAAGCAGCAACAAAGCATTTATATGAAGGACAAGAGGACACAGCCATGCCATAGGTGATGAATTGTGGAAATGGAATACAACCTCAGCATCAGGAGAGTCAGTAGCAACAGGGGAAGGGAAAATAGGAGAGATTTCACCTTGTTTCTGCCCCATTTTATCTGCTTGGACACCTGCCCAGTACTGGGGACAGCATGGAAGCTCCAAGATATTTTCCAAGGCATTCACCCCCAGCTCCAGCCTTTGCTCTGACAGCATCTGCAGGGCCCGCCCTGATTTCACACCTAAATCCCTGCTGGAAAGGGCAATACCTCACTCCCAGGAATGCCAAGGGATGCTGCTGGGTTTCCAAGGATATGATAAGCCCAGGTCCCTTATCCAAGCAGAGGCTGCCCTCCCCAGGGTCAGACACAGCTTGGGTGGGAGGCTGCTGCCCACAGGAGCTGAGCAGCAGCTGTGGTGTCTCTTTGCCTCTGTCATTAATCATAAGGACACAGGGAAGGGTTAGAGATCCTCCAAGCAGGCAGCGAGCCAGGCATGGAGGAGGAGGAGGGAAATAGGAGGCCCCTTTTGCTTTCAGGGATTATCCTGGAAATGCCAGAAGCCAGGAGAAGTCTTTGACTCCATCCCAGGCTCCATCCCCTCCCTTGCACTGCCCCAACAAACCCAGGAACTGCAGCTACCAATCCAGAAGTGGGAGAAATCTTCCTCCTTTCTTCATCCCTGCAAAGCTCCTCCCAGCACAGCAGCTCCAGCCTGGCAGGAGGCTGCACAGGGAGGAGCCCGTGTGCCTTCACATCCTCCTCTCCTAAAACCTTCCCGGGCCAGCCCCTCAACATCTGCCATGCTGCTCCTCCTGCCCCTCACCTGCTGTTCACACAGACATTCCCACCCAGCTGCACTGGATTTTTCCAGTGCCTCCTCCTCCTCCATCCAACCCTGCAGACCATCTCCATCCCCACATCCTCCTGCTGCTGGACACAGCAAGAGCTGGAGGCACTGCAACAACCCCAGCCCTCTTATCCAGCTGGAAACTCAGGATTTGGGATTCAGGATGATTAAGCTCCTATTTAATTCATCCTGAGATCTGCACAAGGCCCCTGCCTGGCAGAGGGATGGTGCCCTAATATCCCAGATCCTGGGAGAAAAAGCTCATTTACTACTATTTATATTAATACATACAACCTGCTTCTCAAATCCGAACCTATGGAAAGGATACCTTGGGAATTCACAAACCTTTAGGGATACAAATATTGCACGGAACACGACAGCCTCACAAACTGTGCATGATAGGTAAGAAAATCAACTCTCAGCCTCATCAGAAAAGACTCCAGAGCCCAAGTCAGCTCCAAAGCTCCAGTTTTCCTTGGATTGCACTGCAAAAAACAACTCCCCAGAGTCCAAATTCACAGCCATGCCCCCAACTATGTCCCCAGCCATTCCCTCACAAAGTCTTTCTTCCTGTCCTGGTGCTAAGGAGGGTTATTACTCCTTCCTCCCAGCATGCGACAGAAATGTTTGCGCAGAGAAAAAAATCCCCCAAGTCAGTACATTAATGTCCTGCAATGAAAAATAGATCTGTCTAAATATGCTCAAGGTAATTCAGAATACATTTGAGGTGATTTCAGGCTCTAAAGTCTGCCTGTAACAGCGTTTCAGGCTGTGTTTATCAGTGCTTTCCCCCTGCACTTGCATTTTTTTTCCTCCCTAGTTATTTTTAAAACATTTGCACAACAACAGAACCTAATGATCATAGCTAAGGGTAGGAATCAGCCTCCCAGCAGCCTCTTCCAGCTCTGGAAATTTTACCTTCCCATCTTCCCAACCCAAAGCCTCGCTTCTGCAGGCTGGGGTTGAGCTTAGGTCAAGGCAAAGATGCAATCCCCATCCTACAGCTGCAAATCTGCTGTGAGAGCCCTGAATTCAGCCAGATTTCAGCCTGTGAAATGTGCAATGTGCACGTGTGCAATGGGCAATGTGCAGTGATCCAGAATGACAGCCAGGGTTGGGTGGGAACTTTGTCTTCACAGCACAAACAGGAGGGAACATCTCTCCCAGTGGCTGAAGCTGAGGATGCTCCCTGAGCTTCTCCAGGACCAAACCCTCCCCTGGTTTCAACCACTCAGCCTCACACCTGCTGAAGGATGACCTTTCCCAAGCCAAAGGGTGCCCGGGGTTAGGATGATCCCTGGTATTTGCTGCTGGGAATCATTCCACGGGATGCTTTGGAGAGACAGCTCTGGAAACTCCTTCCCTGCTGATTCCCCACAAGGAGATGGGAGCTGGACAGGTCACCCAGGGTGAGCACCATCCATCCTAGCTGTGAGCCATCAAACCACTGCTCCCAGGAGCACATCCTACTGCAAAAGCCCATTCCTTCTGTTGGAGCTTTGGGAAACAGCTCCGTGGTCCCCCCAGGCTGCTGAACCTCATTATTTGTGGGGAGGGGCAGAGTTTGGCTGCAGGGCAAGGAAGCTCACACAGAAGCAGGTATGGAGATGGATGAGGGGGGATTGTCCCTGCAAGACAAAGGGAGATGGGAGCCTTGGAGCCAGTTCAGATGTTTTACCTGGGGCAAACCCACCCGGTGCAGATCCTGCCCTGAGAACACTGTGGCAGAGGAGAGCACAGTATGCCGGGCACACTCCAACACTGCTCTGAAGTACCAGCTTGGAAAAGAAACAAAGAGAGATGGCTTTGGGCTCAAGAGGACCCATCTGTTTTCGAGGAGTATTTATTTATTTATCAATTAATGTATCTATTTTACCTTGTGCTTTTGCGCCATCTTGAAAACAAGGAATTATAATATCCCTCAAGCAATTCTGCCCCTTATCCATCTGGTAAACAGCCATTCTCTTTTATTTTCCTGGCTTTTTTTAAAGCTTTTCAGTTTCTAACAGAGCTGAAATCCACGATTCCATGACAAGGACATCACCATTAATGCTGATAGCAGGAATAATGACACTGCACTCGCCTCGTGCCTCCGCTGGCAGATTTCAACCCATTTCACAGTCACCTGCGAGCACCCATCAGAGGAGCCAAACACGGGGCTAATTTTAGGAGTAAAAACTTGTAGAGAGAAGCTGAGCTCTTCTTCCAGTCCCAAGACAAGCCTTTAGCAGGGTTATAAATAGGAGGCAGCGTTGCCAGCACCTTTCTCCCGATAAATACAGGATGTCACATGTGTGTACACGCGGTGACATTTTCCCAAGCATCTCGCAATTAAAGCCTTTCTCTGGCTTAGCGCTGGCTCGGTGTAATCACCGAGAGCTTTTCCAGGGCCAGTCTGGCATTTGCCAGCAGAGGGAACCTTCCCATTGCTGGCTGGGAGACGGAGGGACCCTTCAGAGCTTCTCTGCAGCAGCCAACACCGTTCTGCTTCGCCGAGCTTTGGGATCACAGCACGCACAGAGATCACTGGGGACCCCCTCAGACACGAGTGGGTGCAGAGTGTGCAAATATTCCATTTTCTGGGGTGTGCACCGGTGATAAATCCACCCCCCGAGCCCAAATCTCGCCATTGCAAAAATCCATTTGCATCTCTCTGGGACACATCCCTGCAGATCCCACCTATTGCTCAACAGGAGCTGGTGCCACGATCCCCCCAGAAGCCCCCAAAATCAAATTCAGCCTCTCCCTTGGCTCGGGGAGAAGCTCACACCCCATGGACAGGGGGGTCTCTGCCCCTTGGGGGAGAGGGAGCTGCTGCTCGACCCCAAATGGATGCATCTCCAGAGCAAATCCCACATCCATTATTCACGCTGCTCACCCCGGGCTATAAAACATTCATCCTGAAAAGTTTTCAAATAAAAATAGCGCCTCTAACCAAATGACACACGGGGTTAAACTAGATCTATTTCCCAGCAAAAAACCCCATTAAATTATAACATATCTCTATTCCCCCCTGGATGACGGAGCTGGTGCTGCAGCTGGAGGCAGGGCCTGCGCTGGAGACACGCAGGATTTATAACCACAAACCCTCCAACAGTTGTTCACAGCATCAGCTCCCTGCACATTAGAAACACTTCCCATTCCCATCTCCTGCATGGATTGTACTTTGCAGTTATGAAGTTGTTTCCACTTTCTCCTCCCCCCCGCTCCCTCCTTCCCTACTATAATATTTAGTCTGCAGCTCTGCTTATTTACATACTTAATTTCAGTTCTGTTTGCAAACACAAATTAGTTTTGTGCAATTACTTTGTGCATGGACATGGAGTTTATCCGCTTCAGCAGTTTAACAACACGGGAAGTGACTGCACAGGACCATATGGCTCCCGATATATAATCACAATATTACCTGCAGATTAGTTACATAAGGGCTGCCAGAGCAGTGCAGGGCAAGGAGCTTGAAGGGGAAAAAAGGGGGGAAAAGGGATGGGAAAGAAGGGGGAAAGAGGGGGAGGAGGGGGAAAGAGGGGGAAGGGAAAATAAGGAGAGAGGAAGAGAGGAGGAGAGTGAAAGAGGAGGAGAAAGCAGGGGGAAAGGGAAAGAATGAGGGAAGGATAAAAAGCGGGGAGAAGGGAGAAAAAAGAGGGGTGGAAAGGGAAAGAAAGGGGGGAAAGGAAAAAAAGGGGGGAATGGGGAAAAGGGGGTGGGAAAGGGGCAAGGGGAAAGATGGGGAGGAGGGAAAAAGAGGGGGAAGGAAAATGGGGGAGAGAGGAAGAGAGGAGGAAAGTGAAAGAGGAGCAGAAAGCAGGGGAAAGAGAAAGAAGGAGGGAATGAGAAAAAGGGGGAGAGGAAAGAGGGGAGACAGGGAAGAAAAGGGGAAGGGATTAAAAGAGGGAAAAGGGGATGGAAAAGAAGGGGGAAAGGTGGGGAGGAGGGAAAAAGAGGGGGAAGGGAAAAGGGGGAGAGAGAAAGAGAGGAGGAAAGTGAAAGAGGAGGAGGAAGCAGGGGGAAAGGGAAAGAATGAGGGAAAATTAAAAGGGGGGAGAAGGGAAAGTGGAGAAAGGAGAAAAAAGAGGGGTGGAAAGGGAAAGAAAGGGGGGAAGGGAAAAAAGGGGGGAATGGGAGGGAGGAGGGTAAAAGAGGGGGAAGGGAAAAGGGGATAGAAAAAGAGGAGGGAAGTGAAAGAGGAGGAGAAAGGGGGGCAAAGGGAAAGAAGGAGGGAAAGAGAAAAAGGGGGAAGAGGAAAGAGAGGGGAGACAGGGAAGAAAAGAGGGAAGGGATTAAAAGGGGGAAAGGGGGAAAAGGGGATGGAAAAGAAGGGGGAAAGGTGGGGAGGAGGGGAAAAGAGGGGGAAGGGAAAAGGGGGAAGAGAGAAAGAGAGGAGGAAAGTGAAAGAGGAGGAGAAAGGGGGGGCAAAGGGAAAGAAGGAGGGAAAAGAAAAGGGGGAAAAGGGAAAGGGGTAAAGGGAAAGAAAGGGGGAGAAGGGGGAAGAAAGAGGGGTGAAGAGGAGAAGAAAAAGGGAAGGGGAGGAAAAGGGGGAAGGAGGAAAAAGAAAGGGAAAAGGAAAGAAAGGGGGGAAGAAAAGAAGGGGGAAGGGAAAAAAAGGGAGGAAGGAAAGATGAGGGAAGAAGAAAAGGGCAGGAAAAGAAAGAAGGAGGGAAAAAAAGAGGGGGGAAAGAGTAAAAGAGGGGGAAGGGAAGGAAAGGGAGAGAAGTGGGAAGAAAGGGGGAAAAGGAAGTAAGGGGGAAAGAAAAGAAAGGGGAAGGGGAAAATGGAGGAGAGGGAAAGAAGGAGACAAAAGGAAAGAGGGATGAAGGGTAAAAGGGTGAAGAGAAAAAGGGGAAAGGGAAAGAAGGGGGAAAGGGTAAAAGTGGAGGAAAGGAAAGGGAGAGAAGAGGAAAGGAGGGAAAGGGGGGAAGGGGAAAGACGGGGAGGAAGGGGCAAGAAAGAGGGGTGGAAAGGAAAGAAAGGGAGGGAAAAGGAAAGAAACGGGAAAGGAAAGAAGGGAGAAAGGGAAAGACAGGGAAATGAAAGAAAAGGAGAAAAGAAAGGAGGATAAGGAAAGAAAGAGGGGGAAAAAGAAGGGAGAAGGGAAAAAAGAAGGGAAGAGGAGGAGAAAGGACAGGGAAGAAGGGGGAAGGAAAAGGGAGAAGAGGGAAGGGAAAGGGGGGCAAGAGAAAAGAAAGGGGAAGGAAAGAGGAAAGGTGGGGAAGGGGAAAAAAGCTGGGGAAAGGGAAAGAAAGGGGGAAAGGGAAAGAAAGGAAGGGCAAGAAAAGAGGGAAAGAAAAAATCAGGAGAAGAGGAGAAAGGAGAAGAGACAAATTCAAACAAAAAGGAAAAATAGAAAGGAAAAAAAAAAGAGATAGAAGAAAAGCAAGAAAGGGAGGAAAAGCAGAAAATAATACAAAGAAAGGAAAAAGATTCCCTGACTCCACAATGCTGGCAGCGTGGGAGAACAGAGCTATGCAGGAAATTGATTTTATGACAAAAGTGAAAAATCAGGTGAAAAATTGTTTGAGTCAAATTAAATATTTTGTTCAACCAGAAAATAAAGGTTTTGTTTCATTGTCAGGTGTTCTCTGGTTTAGGTAGCTGGTTTCTCTGACCTTCATAACCACAGTTGGTTATATTTAGCTAAAAAATAAATTTAAAAAAAAATCCAAAGCAGTAATTGAAACACAAATCCAAATTTTTTTTCTGGAAAATTAAAAAAGTTTTCTAGATAGTTTTTTCCTTTCCCCGACCCAAAATTGGTGGTTTGAGCTGTGTTCAGTAATAATTCCAGTCAACCCACACCTGCCTTTTCCAGGGAAATTATTATGACCAGGAAAACCTGTGATGGGATGCAGCAGATGGAATTTTTTTAAGCACAACTGTGAGACACGCAGAGTATTGGGGAGGGGTTTGCAACTATTTCCCCTTTTTTTCAGCTTTTCTCATGGGTTTCTGTTAAAGGCAATTGTGAATAGGCAGAGTGTGCTGGGGAGGATTTTAACACCTTTTAGACATCAGTGACCCCAAATGCCTCCCAAAGGGGTCACCAAGGCCAGGTTGGACAGGGCTTGGAGAAAAACCTGGTCCACTGGGAGGGTCCCGTGGCAGAGGATGGAAAAAGGTGGGCTTTAAACCCATTCCAACCCAAACCATTCTGGGATTCTGATACAAAAGAGCTCCCAGGGCAGGTGACCCCACAAGGGGAAGTGGGATTTTCTCCCTCATCCTCACTGCTGGTGCCATCAGGACAATCTGAAATGGGCAGTTTCCCTAGGGACAGCAAGGTTCACATGCCTCTGACTGAGTCTGAGGGGTGCTGGCTCCTCCACAGTTCCTCCCTGCCCCTCTGCGGCTCAGGGGGGTGAGGGGATGGGGACAAGGGACCCCTCGGTCCCAGGAGCACCTGGGTGGTGACAGTACATCTACCACGGCTCCATCGCCACAGCCCATCTAACCCCCAGAATTATTTCCGTACAGATGTTTCCAATATTTCTCAAAGCTCCTGTGAGTTCATTGCATTTCCTGCTCTGTGTGAGAACACAAATTCATTCCAGGTGTGCTCAGCAGCCTCAGATCACCAGGCCTGGAGCACTGGGAGCCCCTGACCTACCCAGGCAGCATCCTAGGTGACAATTCCCACAGTCCTTTTGGGGCTGGGCATCCTGAATCCCTTCCCAGATTCACCTTTTCCCATGAACAGTGCAGAAACCTGGTTTTTATTTAATTCCCCTCTTCCCCTGCTGCTTGTAAGACAGTCTTTATTTATATAATACATTTCACATCCAAGACATCGCTGAGAGCTCTACACAAATATTAATTACCAAGCCCTGGGTGGTAAATTATAAATATCCGTTCTCTCCAGATTAAAAAAAAAAAAAACACCAAAAAAACCCAACAACATTTAATAATAATAATAAAGACTTCACTGTGGCAAATAAAGTGATACCTGAAGGTGCATTTCTTTGCTCCAGGGCTTCAATAAAACACTCCAGAGCCCAGAAAAGTTAAAAGGGGGGATAACTGAGGGTCAGGCCACCAAGCTGGTGATGCACAGGCAGCTGGGCCTTTGCAGCCTGGGAAACACAGTAAGAGGATGCAGGGAATTTAGTGCTAATAGTGATGGGTGAGAGCAACCACTGGCAAACATCTGGCAGAGGGGGCTGACAGCCCCTGAGCATCTCTCCTCTGCCTGGCCTTTCTGGAGCAGCTGGAAAACGCTGCCCTGTGCCATCTCTGCTGATCCCAGCTCGTAGGCAGAGCAGGGCAGCATCCCCTGCCTGTCTGACACGGGTTATACCCAGCAGGATTTCTGTGCTGCACGAGTGTCACCGTCCCGACAAGGCGATGACGGACTCGCCAGGTACGAGGCCAGGTGTAATAAGGCAGCAGCTGGTTTTGGATTCTGCTCTGGGATCTCTCGTCCTTGCAGAGAACACTTTGGGGGTGTATTTGACACTCCTTCCTCATGAAGAAGCAGCCACAGCTGACAGCAATGAGCAGGCAGGGCAGAGATAAGAACCAGGCAGGGTAAGAGACGCAGGGCTGGTTGTGCTTGGCCACAGAATGAGGCAGTCCCTGGTCCAAACACAGAATCACAGAATTGGAACTGGCAGGACCCACAGGGATCACCACACCCAACTCCTGACCCTACAGACACCCCAATAACCCCACCCTGTCTCTGAGAGTGCTGTCCAAACACTCCTGGAGCTCTGGCAGCCTCGGGGCCGTGCCCATTCCCTGGGGAGCCTGGGCAGTGCCCAGCACCCTCTGGGGGAAAAACCTTTCCCTGATCTCCTTGGACAATGCAAAACCACAACCAAGTAAAACGCCACAAGCATCCAAATTCCAAATCCTTCTGGCTGCCCCGTTGTGATGCAGCAGGTCCTTGGGAAGCAGCTGGATGTCCAAGATACATATCCACCTTCTAGCAGATAAGGAGGAAGAGGTAAAGCTTCCTCTCTCAGTCTTGTAGCTCCTACCACAAACACACATCAGACCGTGCTGATGATGCCAAATCCCCATCTCTGTTCTCCCTAGAAGCTCTTGGGGCCTTTGCAAGATTTGACAGATCACTCCCAACAATGAAAACAAATCTTCTGGGCACAGTTCACCTCCCAAGTCCCAGAACAGGAGCGGTTTGCTGCAATTCTTAATCTTTGCATCCCTCTCAACCCTGCTCAGCTTCAGATCAAGCTCTCAAATACTTCACTTCCAAGCTGCAAATGGCACAAACAGGGCAGATCATTCAGGGCCTGGAAATATTTATTTATGAATACTTTTTCTCTTTAATTTTGATTTTCTTCATTGCTGCCTGCTGGCCTCCCCCCATTTTTAATTTTTTTTTTCTGTGTGTTGTATAGATCAAAGCAATCACAGAAAAGGACAAAATCCAGCTTTCAGAGTGGGAGAGGCAGCAATCAGAGCCAGTGGAAAGGACACACCAGGAAGTCAATGAAGATGGGAAATAACATTTACCAATGCAGGGCTCAGCAGGCCCAGGGTACTTTGCCTGGCTCTTTGAACAGTGTGTGCTCCTCTTTCCCTTTGAGTGCAGCTGCTCCCTGAGAAAGGGAACCTGAGGATAATAACCCTGGGATGATCCCTGCAGCAGCCTCACAGCGCTGTGATTTCTGCTTGCACGGCTGGCAAAGTCCAGCTTTAAACACAGGGGGTGTTTAATGACTTTCTCTGGCCACTGCCTCCCTCCACACCAAACCCCAGTGATGTTTGAAGGCTTGGGAGCAGCTCCCTGGCCCCAGCCACAGCTGGCAGCATGGCCAGGCACTCTGCAAGGAGCAGGCAGGAGGCTGGACACAGAGCTCTTCTCCTGCTGCCCTCATCTTGCACAAAATATCAAGCAGAAAGAGACAGCCGCTCAGTTTGCCACCTAATTTCAAAGGCTGGTGCCTCCAGCTGCCTCTTCAAACCACCCTCCAAGAGGAAGGCAGCTTCATTTGGCATTTGTTTAGCAAGAAAAAGCACAAGTCCCACGAAAAGCCATGAGCAGGATGTCATAACTGTTTACTGCTCACCCACACTGGACTGCTGCTGCAGCATTATCCTCCCCAGCACACACATCCAGTTCCCAAAGAACCAGTGAAGCACAACACATCTTCAGAGGAATGAAATGGAGAGACACAAAGAGAAGGACAGGGGGAAAAACATCTCCAGCTTAGGAGACTGATTGTAAAAGACCTCTCTTATCTAGGCACACAAAGGGTAACCATTAATTCTCCAATGTGTTGGAGGCTGGACATGGAAAAACCTCACTTTGCCGCCTCTTTCTGCCTCAGCTCAATGCCTTGGAGGAAAGATTTTGTTCATTCTGGCTAGCACCACCATGGTAGAGGAGATGGAGCACACTGGGCCACCAAAGGGCCACCAAAGTGCCACCTCTCCTTCTACTCATCCACAGTCCAGGACCTGGACAGCTCCACAACTCCCAAGGAGCAAAGTAGGATGTCCTATAGGCTATGGTGCATCAAGACATGCAGGGAGCATTAAGATCACCTATAGCCATAATGGTTTTCTCCCAGTCCTGATTCCCTCCTCCTCCAGCCCCAGCTGTGGTCAGTGGGTCCAATTTCACAGCTGCTCAGTTCCAAATTGGACTTGTGCTTCCCAGCTGTCCTCCCACTCCTGCATCTGTTTGCCATCAGCTTTAATTAGGAGAAGTTTCGCTGCCTGACACATCCAAGCCTCTGTTCCAGCTCCTCCAAGGCCATCTTCCTCACCCACTCCATGCTGAGGGCTTTGAAGGCTTGCAGCCACTGCCTTGGATCCATCTCCTTGTCTCTTGTCCTGCCAGCCAGGAATCAGTGTGGAGTGAAGGGACACAAGCCCCCACCTCAGCCATGGGCACCTTGGCCAGGTCTCTCCTGCCTGCTCTTGCCGAGCTGTGATGCAGAACTGAGCTGGAGAAATCAAAGCTGATTCCAATCTTATTATCCAACACAGCCCTATCAGCTGAGACAGCGACATTTATCACATTAATAGGAATGATAGAAGAAAACTGGGATCCTGTCCAACAAGAGCACTTTATCACATGTTGCACTGTCTTACAAATCCAATTATCACCAGCCGAAGGTCTTAACGGCCCTCCAGGAGTGGCTCTGGAAATCTTAAAAGACTATAAAAGCACTTGTCCAGAGCCTTCAGCATCATCTCTGCCAGGGCTTGGGAAGAAGCATCACATCCTATTCCAGAGACTGGAGCAGCTTCATCCCAGCAAAGAGAGACAGGTCCCACTAGGACACTGCCACCATGGCTTGGGAGAAGGAAGGAGAAAGTCAGCCCAGCTACATGACTCAGGGAAGAGAATCCCACTGCCAATGGAGCAGGGATGAAAGCAGTGCCTGCCAAACCACATCCCAGGGGAGGGGGATGCCTCAGGATGCTGCCCAAAACCTGTGGGATTTGCCCATGCAAAGCTTGAGGTGCCATCCAAAGCAGGGGCAATAAGAGTTTGCCTTTCTCTTCTCTCTGATTTTCCTGACCAAGAACAGCAGCAGGAACAACCTCTCCAGGCACAATCCCAAAGGATTCTGCTGCTCCCTTGGCCTTCTGGCCTGTCTCACTAGGAAAAGACTTGAGCAAAGCTTTTCTCCACTCTCACTGAATGAGAAACAGTCAAACCCAGCATCAATTCCCTTATTTCCCTTCAGCCGTCAGTTACTAAGGTTGAATTCCAGCTTGATCCCAAATGATTTTTTTCCCCCCATTTTCAATACTGCAAGCAAAGCAAAAGGCAATAAAATTTACTTTTTCCTCCCTCCCGTGGCTCTAATGATCGTATGTTAAATAATTTATCCACTCCTCTTCCACACTCATGCTCTTGCCATTTCCCAGGCATGCTTCAGCATTCCTCCTCCTTCCCCACCTCAGCAGGTCAGGAATGATGACCAGTGGAATTTGTCACAGCGGGACAGGCTTTTCATGTCATTCTGCTCCACTGAGCAGCCAGAAACAGCTTCTTGTTGCCACCTCCAGCCCCGTGCAGTCATTCCACAATTCCCCAGGAGCGTGTGACACCTCCAAAGCCACTGTGAGTTAAGCATCTGGGCACCATCCCTGTGTTCCAAAGGCTCCTTTGAACTGCAGCAGGATGCTGGAACCAAGCGAGTGTGATGACATGAGAGGAGAGGAACAGATGAGGTGCAGGGCAGTGGAAAATCCCAGAGATGGCTTCAGCCACGTGAGGAGCAGCAGAGAGGAACAAATTCTGCTCTTGTTTGTGCTGGTGTGGGCACAACAGGGAGTGTTTGATTTATTTTCGACTGCCTCCTGTGAGGGGTGCAGGGAGCTTGGAGAGGGTTTGGAAGCACCTCATGCCTGATGGGGATGGAAGCCAAACCTCCCTGGGCAGAAGGAACAGGACACACGCCCCCCTCGATTGCTTGAACCTTGGAGGGGTCTTGACAGCTCTGCCAAAATCTGTCCCTCATCTTGTTGCCATCAGTACGGACAGATTTGTGGGATAAAAGCAGAATACCAGATAAAGGCAGAGACCCATTTTGTTGGAGCAGAGACAACACAGATTCAAGGAGACAGGGCTGAAGCATCCCTTGGATCCTGCCAGAGAAGATGGTCCAACACCAGGGCAGAAGGTGGGGACTACGTGTGGTATTCACATTCTCTGAACAGAGAGAGACATAATTCTCTCTCCCAGGATTTTTCCTGGGGAAGGCAGTGAGAAAGCTCAGAGAGAGAAGAAGGAAAACAATTCTTATGGCTACTTGCTGTTCCTGTTTGACACATGTGGAATGTGTTATGGAGATTGTTTACCCAGAGTGATTTGTTAATTGGACACCAGTGATGGTTGTTTGGACTGATTGACCAATTGGGTCAAAGCTGTGTCGTGACTGTCTGGAAAGGGTCACGGGTTTTTCTTTATAATCTCTTTAGTATAGTTTTAATATAGTGTTAGTGTAATATAACCTAGCTTAATAAAGCATTTGTTCAGCCTTCTGAATCATGGAGTACCCAAGTTTGGGGCACCCTGCATCGATAACTGTGGAAGGGACACATTCTGTATCCCTCTACCTCTACATCTCTAGACAGATGTAGCACAGCCCCTGATCACACACCAAGTTTATGGGCACAGAGGCTTTCCTGGCTGCCTGTTCACCAGCTTCCATAAGCACAGCAGGTCCCTCTAATCTGGATTATTCCTGCCTGCAGGAATCAAGCTGCCACAAAACGAGCTTTACCCTCGTGAAGCCCAGGAAGGCAGAGCAGCTGCCGCCTCACATAATCTCTGCCGCGCCACAATGAACTGATGCCCTCCCGACCCCCACGTGGGAATGTCTCTCCTGATTCCATTTCCAGGCATTTTTCCTGCTAAATAAAGCAACAAGCAGGCAAATTACCCCGGTTCTCTACAGGGTCCCCCCTTTTGTGGCCGTGGCACAAGAGAGCAACGTGCTTATCCACACCTGACTGGCATTACCAGTGCCGGGAAACAAGGGTCTCCATCGTGCTCCTCGTACATATTTAAAGTGATTTAATGGTTGTCATTCATTATTAACCACGGTTATTAGAAAGATGCCTAGGAACACATGGAGAACGGGATCTTTGCCTGGCTAGACACTGCACAAACACTGAGCAGAATAAAAAGATCTCTTCTAGGAAAAGCCCTGCTCTGATAAAACAGCAGCACTTGCAGGAAATATTTGGATTTTGGGGGCAGGGTAAAAAGAAAGAGACACACATATTTCATAAAAGCTTTTCCAGTTTTTAATCCTGCTGCATTTCATGGCTGCATTGTCCCAGCAGGACTTGCTGCCCTCTACTTACACTGAGGTGGCCTGGGAGCCCCTGTGAGGAGCACAAGCTTCACTGAACAGGATGAGATAAAAAAGATTCTCCCTCCCCCCGAGCATCACCCTCCAAAAGACTCCTGGCAGGGATAAATCCAGTCGATTCACAAGGCAGTGGGGAAAAAACCACACATTTGCAAAGCACTGTCGATGTTCTGGGCATTAAGGAGACATTTTAATAAGCACCATAATGGAAATTTATGTCAGGGTCCACAAAATAATACAGATGGCGGTTTATGCAGCCCTTGTATTTAAAACAAAGTAAATTATATTATCCTAAAACAATAGAAGAAATTGTAAAGCACACAGAGAAATCGAACATATCCAGCTCCTTCTCCAGCAGGACCCAGCATCCTACAGCCGGATGCTGCCCCTTACAAATCCCTTTGTTGCCTTCACTCATTCCTAATTAAAATAAAAAGAAGCTCCAAAGGCTTGGCTAACAGAAAGGACCCTCTCCACGTGTGTACCGTGAAGAGATGGATGGCAGCAAGGAACGGTGGATGAGTGGGGGGATGGAGGGGAGAGAAAATAGGAAGGGAGGTGGGGGGCGGAAGCAAAGAAACTATCAAAAAATAGGATTTTTGAGAGCGCAGCTTTAATATTTTCAGAAATGATGGGGATTTGGTAAAGCTGAGGGGCACACCAGGAATCCTGGAGGCATAGCTGGAATTGAACACCGGTGCCTTGTCCTGGCACAGCATCCGTGCCTGTGCCAAGAGCATGAGGGGCTCCCAGATCTCCCACCCCTTTCCCTGCTCTGGAAGGGCTGAGGGAGGTGGGGATGGAGTGAGGAACGACCCCAGTGGATGTCCTTGCACTTCCTTGCTACCTGATTTCCTCTTAGTAAAATATCTCCCAATATCCTTCATTTTTCACAACTGCGGAGGAAAATAGGAGGAAAATCCCAAAGCTCAGCTGCTGCTCATTTTTAAGCCCCTCGAGGTTTTGCTTGGCTTTGGGAATTGCAGAAGTTGCCTGAGCTGGGTGTTCAGTGCAGTTTGTTTTCAGCCCATAGAAGCATTTACCAGGTGGATTTTCTTCCATTTCCACAGAGCCCTGCACACCGAGGCTGAAAGCTCTGCTAAGAGGAGCTGTCAGGGCGCATTATCCAGAGGGGCTGATGCCTCTGGAGGAAGGAAAGTTGAAACTGTGAGTGAGAACGAGGAGAGGTGGCGATGGACGAGATGTGCATTAGAAGGAAGAAGGACACTACCAAGAAGAACACAATCAAGAATTTTAAAATCCATTTGCTGCTTAGTTTTCCACAGACTGAGAGCTCCCAGGCAGCTCCTTTAATACTGACCTTTTCACCTATCCTGCAGCCACCACCCAGTGGCATCCATTGCCTCCTCAATTTGTCTTTCTAATGGGACAGACAAAAAAAAATGTCAGTCTAAGGTTGCCCTGTAGCATAAGTTCTCCTAATTCTCTTGAGCATCAGGCACAGGCTGGGGTAAATTCTTCTTGGAGATTCTCTTTGCTCATCCCTGATGGGGTTGAGGATCTCTGTGCCCACCACTTACAGCTCCATGTTTCGGTTAAATTAATTTGAATAAATTGAAATTCTATTCAAGTGGCAACACAACAACATTCTTCAAAACTCCAAACCAGGTTGGACAAGCCCTGAGCAACCTGATCTAGCAGGTGGATCCCTGCCCATGGCAGGGGGGTTGGAGCTAAAAGATCCATCCACAAGGTTCTTTCCAACCCAAACCACTGCAGGATTTGTGAAAATTCCCAGTGCATCCTGCTGACTCCATGACTCCATCAGAAAAGCAACAAAACCAGAGCTGGTGCTGCACCTTGTGTGCTGTATAAAACCTGCCCAAAATATGCCCAAATACCTGCCCTGATGCCACCTTCAAACACTCCAAACAAGAATGTGGGGACACAAAACTGGGTGATTGTCACAGCCACTGCTACCCAGGCAGAGCACAGTGAGAAGCACCAAAAAAAACGCTTTTGAGGATGTTTTTTACAAACCCCTATGGCTGAAAAATCAGGCTGTGGCTTTAAACAGATTTCAGAGTCCTTTTGCATTTGTTTTTCCAATTTTTATGAGCCTAATGTAATCACGGAGAGTCTCATTCCCTATGTTAAGTGCCCAATCCCTGCAGACTGAGGGAAGGCATGAGACAGAAGCAGCCAGGAGGGAGCATGGCAGCTTGTCAGGGAAAAATGTTAGCAGAGCACTTGGCTGGGGGAGGAGGAGGAGGGCAGCAGAGGTGTCTGCAGGGCTCAGCTCAATCCTGCAAGTCACCGTGTCTTCCCCCCTGAGGCCCCTGTCATCCCTCAGCTCATTTTACACCGGTGCAGGGGTCAGCAGCCATTGGAAGTTTAGGTTTTTAATGCCTGCAGCCTCAGCTTCCCCCTGGCAGAGTTCAGAACAGCTCTGAAAACCTTCTCAAAAGGTGCTGAAGGGGTCCCAGATTTCACAATGCAGAGGGAACAGGGAGAGGCTTGGGACAGGTGTAAGAAGCTGGTTTGAGCACCAGAAGTTATGAGCATGGCAGGACTAAGCCCTGTCCTGGCTAATTAGCCCCTGCAATCAGTAGGGGGTGATAGTTTAATGAGAGTACCCCCAGAAAATGAGCAGGGCACGAATGCCAAGACTGGTCAGTGAGCAAACCAATCATGGCTGCCCCATCCCTGGAAGTGTCCAAGGCCAGGTTGGATGGGGCTTGGGGCAACCTGGTCTAGTGCAAGGTGTCCTTGCCCATAGCAGGGAGTGGGACTGAACCTCAAGGTCCCTCCTAACACAAACCATTCTGAGATTCTAGAATTACCACCCAAAGCAGCCATTCACCCTCTGCTTCTCCATCCACTCCTCCCTCCCTCGTTCCCTCTTTGCATCCATCCATGTCACAGGAGTTCCCCAGAGGCAGCAAGAACTGGAAAATCTCTTTGACAAGAAGTGAGGAGATCTTATTGGCATTACCGAGTGATCAGAACGACTGGGCCACCTTTACTATAATCCATTTATTTTCCTACTTTTAGAGCTTTTGATCTCTTCGACCTATTGGATACATATGGATCAACCTGAACAGCACAGACCTCAGAGGGAAACCACACACCAGGATGAATTTCTACACCCTGCTGCAAACGAGGGGGAAGACAAACACCTCTGAGGAGCTTGATTTGGGGAGATAATAAATTAGAGCTTGCAGGCAAGGCAGCATTGAAACCTCAGGGTCTAAAGACTGTTGATGGTGATGATCCAACAAAGGAGTATTCATCTCCTCTGTGCTGGGGCTGCCTGAGCATCCTTCAGAGTAAAATCCCCCAGACCTGAGCAGCAGGGACAGCATTACTCTGACAATGTAAACACATTAAGAAAGCAAAGAGTTACAAGCTCAGATGCCAAGTGGCGCAATCACGTCCGAGCTATTTAGCAAATAACGTGGAAAGAAGACATGATGGATAAAGACGAAATTAATGACTGAACTGGTGCTCAGTGATTATCAAGAAACTAGTGATGAGGACCTGATTACATTCACAATGGATAATAAAGGCTTGCCCCAATCAGTAATATATATACTCAGGGCTGCAAAAGGACTCATTTCCAACGCAGGGGAAAATTATGGGAGAAATTGGCTGGAAGGAAAAATGTCAACAGAGAAATGTGGGCTCGTAACACAAAACTTATTAGAGAGCCAAAAAGTCAGGACTCCACAATCCAAAAAAGACAATTTTGGCTAAAAGCCCTATTCTTATTGCTAAAGCAGCAATCAAGCATAACACAAAAATAAAAGAGGAATAGACAGCAATCAATGTACATTAGGAGTTATGAAGCACATTGATAAGGAGAGCTAAAAACACCATGGGGGAGGCAATTGCTGCCTGCCTGAAGCACGGAGGGGATTTAACAGCACTACCCCCAGCCCAGCCCAAGGCAGCTGGGCTAGAATTGGTTAGAGCATGGTGCTAATATCACTGAGGTTCTCACAGCTAAAAGGCATCAGCAGGAATAAATCACCTTTGATGCTGCTGGAGACCCTCTGCAAATCCAACCACGCCATTCTCCCCTCTGCAGCTCCGTTCCCAGCTGGGAATGGATATAAGGACAGATCCTGTCCCCACTGCTGCTGTGACCTTTGTGCAAAGCCACTGGAGCACCCACACCCTTGTCAGCAGGGATAGAGCCAGACCCCCACCCCACCCACAAATTCCCAGCCAGCCCCAGCATTCTGAACACAAATGCCCCACTCTGAGCCCTATTTTGACCAAGAACTCTTCCCCCAGTTATCAATACAAGCCTTTTCTTGTGCAAGAACTGAATTTGTCACCAACCAGCACCAGGGCACAAATCATTTTGGCTGATGTCAATACCACAGCACTAATACTGGGGAAGGAGCAGCTTCCCAGGACATTTTGTCTTAGGAGCTCCAATCCCAGCTAAGTTTTAGCCCAGGTAATTACATCTAATCTCCCCAGTTGCTCAAGCAGAGGAAAATACCCTCCTCATACCCATCCCTGAGCTGCTGAGCTGGAAAAGCTCTGCACTGACAAACAGATGTGCCAAGCCTGGATATTATTGGAACGTCTTACAAACAATTTGTATCCCCAGAACGGTGGTAAAGAGATATTGTATGGCAAATAAATTAAAGCATTTGGCCATAAAGCCAATAACAGAGAGAGAGAGAAAGGAGTACAGACACTGGAGTAGAGGGAGGTTTTAAATGAGATTAAAGAAAGATGGAAAGTCAACAAGAAAAGAAGGAATCCTAAAAAAGAAAAAAATAATATTAAAGCAGCAGCAAGGATGCGCTTTCTGGGATTGGTGGATATGGCTCGGACAAAAGGTCAGCCCATTCGTGCCAGTCTCATGAAAAACTCTGAGATGAGAGGTTAAACCTTCACAAACACCTGAAAAACAATAATGTCAGAAAATAGAAAACAAGGAGAGGTGAGGAGCGAGGGGAGCTGCTCCGGGCACTCTCGTGCCTGGCTGAACTCCTCACTCCCACCTCTGCCAGAACACGAGGCCCAGGTAGATTGAGCACTTGCACGACTGCTGCTGCTCCAGAGTCTCTGGGATGGCTTAAAAAACCTTTTTATTAAGCCAGATGGAGAGAGGGGGAAGGGGAAGGGGAGGAGGGGAGGGCGATACATTTATGTGCCAGGTGCCAACAAGGGGGAAGGAAGAGAAAAAGAGAAATCAAGCGTGGAAAATAAGAGAAAATGTAGTCAGAGATATAAAGCCTGTCAAATTGGCTGCAAACAGTAACAAAAGCAAAGGAGAGATAGTTTTCTCTTTAACAAATGCTTTGATCAGCTGTAGTTGATATAATTACTATATAAAGCTACAGCAAGACAGAAATAAGACACATTTATCTTCACAGAGCAAAGAGAACCTTTCTGATCGCTTCCTTTCTTTCCCAAGCTGTGACAAGCAGATTCCAGGCTGGAAGGTCACACAGCTGAGACTTGGCCAGTTCCTTTCTGAGGGGCTGTGGGACCTGAGCCTGGTCCCTTGGGCTTGGCTGTGCCAGTCTGAGCCCTGGGAGCCAGCACAGCTCCCGCAGGTCACACCAAGCAATGGCCTCACACCATGGGCAGTGCCCTGGGCACACGGCCAGGGAAAAGGGGAGGTCACAGCAGTGGAGGAGACCACTGATGGGGAGTTTTCCTCCCTGTGGTGAGGACTGGCTCAGGGAAAGGCTAGAAATAGCCCAGAGGAAAAGCAGATGCCCATGGGAATGAGAGGCGGGGAAGGGCTCAGGGAGAGCAGCACAGTGCACACCCAACCACCAAAACCTGCACAAAAACAAAAAACCTGCAAAAACCACAGCACACCAAAACCTGCACAAAACCCAAAAACCTGCAAAAACCACAGCACGCCCAACCACCAAAACCTGCACAAAAATGAAAACCTGCAAAAACCACAGCACGCCCAACCACCAAAACCTGCACAAAAATGAAAACCTGCAAAAACCACAGCACACCCAACATCTAAAACCTGCACAAAACCCAAAAACCTGCAAAAACCACAGCACACCCAACCACCAAAACCTGCCCTCGCCATTCCCAGCTCGGTGCAGAGAGCAGGACAACAGCCAAGGAAATTTCCATGACAAACCCAGACACTTGCTGCTGCAAGCATTCCACTGCACCTGCTTTGCCTCCTTCCTCCCACGGCCCTGACCTTCACCACATCCCTCTCACCATCACAACAGCAGCCCAGGTGAGACTGCCAGGACCAAGAAATATTTTCCTGCCTCAGGAAGAGAGGCAACTCATCCCAAGCATTCCCATTTTCAGGTCACACCACACCCAGAGGTCTGATTCTGTAGTTTCCAAGCATCACATTTGAATTTCAACCACTCTTATTTATTTCAGTCTAGCTAGGTAATGTTAAAAATAAACACCACAACAAGCTATTTCTATGAAATATTTCCCTCTTGACAAACTGACATTGCTCACTAGAAATACAATGCAGCCCAAAAATGCTGCCAAACCCCTCCAGTCACAACCACTGCCATGCACAGGGGGCTGTCCCTGCCTCGGTGACAGCCAGCTGAGCATCTGTTTGTGCACAAAGAGCAGGGACAGCCCTGCAGTGCCACTGGGGGTTGAGTGTGGGACATGAATCACCACGGAATGATTGGACAGTTTGGGATGGAAGGGAGCAGCAAGGTTGTGGGGCAGTGATTGGTGGGAGCAGGGAAGGTGGGAACAGGGCTGGTGTGATTGTGCAGGGTGAGTGAGGCAGCAGAACTGTGTGCCCAGGGGAGGCCAGCGCAGCACAGGGCTCAGCAGGACGCACTGTGGCCTCCAACAGGACAGCCAAGATGTGTCCCTAAGGACAGCAGAGCACACAGGTCACAGGGGATGGTGCCCACACAGACACCAGGAGCACACAGGAAGAGGGAGTGGGGCTCCTCTCCCACATTCCATGCAAACCCCTGATTTATTTAGACTGGAACAATTTGTCGTCGGCTGTAATTTTAACTACCTCCGTGCTGAGGAGCCAATCAGGGCTTGTGCTCATCGAGGCTTTTATGAGTTCCCATAAAAGCAGCAAAATGAAAACTCAGGGGCCCTTAAAATATACTCCGCGGGTTTGTGCAGTGCAATTGGAGGCTTTTATGACTCCTGTCAGGGCTTTTATGACCCTGTAAAACTGTGCAGCGGCCCAGCCTGCGATGAAAAGTGACCTCAGATGTCTTAAAAGCCTAAATGGTCCTGTACATTTATAAGATCTGCTGGCTGAATCCAAGGAAGCCCTGGGGGACGTCACCCAGGCTCAGCTTTGCTGCCGGGGAGGACACGGCATGAGGGGCAGCACCAGAGCCTCATCATCACCCCTAAAAACACAAACCCCATATTTTTCTTAAAATATAGAGGGAAAATAAGCAGTTTCCCTCCTGTCAGGACAGGGCACAGCCATGGGAGTTGTTCTGCCAAGCCATGAGCTCCCTGGCTCCACATAACGTGATTTGCAAGCAGCCGGGATGCAATCCTAGCGGAGCTCTGGAATAAGTGAGTTTGATGGCATCACACTCTCTCATTTCCCAACACAAACACCACTTGATTTAGCAGAAGCAGCAGGGTTTTGATTCCCCCCCTTAAATGAAGGCAAGACTGGAAGATTAGGGATGCGGCAGGGAGGCAGAAAGAAAACCCATCAGGCAGGCAGTGACAAAGAAGCATTAATAAACTGCACGAGGTACCAAATGCCACGCAGAAACGGGGGAGAGAAAGCCAAAAGGATAATACAAGATCCAGAAATGTGGCCAGAGCTGGCAGGATGCTCAGGATTGGTGCTGGGAGCCAGGGCAGAATCACATTGGGTCACTAAGCCACAGAATGACAGTAAATGATGCAAATAAAACCAGTAGCACATCAAAGAGGGCATTAACAAAACACATGCCTGATCCCATAAAAAAATAAGCCATCTCCCCATGCTCTCCTGAGCAGGAAAATACGCCACAGTCTCTTCAAACATGAAGAGTTGCTTCATGCATGAGAAAAATGTGAGTATATCAGCACAGGAAAACACCCAGTCTCCTCCAGGCCACATCCAAATATCTGTTTTATTGCACTGAGAATGTGACTGAGGAATCCCATTGGGTCCATCCCATGGGTCACACATTCAGCCCTGTCCAACATGGCCTTGGACACTGCCAGGGATGGGGCAGGCTCAGCTTCTCTGGGCAATCTATGCCAAGGCCTCAGCACCCTCACAGGGAAGATTTTGTTCCTAATATCTCATCTAACCCTTCTCTCTGTCAGTTTGAAGCCATTCCTCCTTGTCCTGTCACTCCAAGCCCTTGCAACTAGTTTCACGCTGGGAACCTCACCCAGGTTCCCCTCTGGGTGATGGTGGGACAGCTGAGTTAACCATTTTTCTCCCAAAACTCTCATCTTTTAATATAACGCAAGCTCAGACAGCAGAAAACAGGTCCTCATTAATGTCAACTATCCAAGCAATCCACCTTATGCTGTCTCCACCTCCCCCCATCCCTTCGGCAGCCTTACATCTTCAGCACAGTACAGGAAGGTGCAGCAAGGTATTAATTCCACAAAACAAGGGTCAAAATGGAAATGCCAATGGATGGGTAACATGCCAGACTTGCCAAAATGTTGTAATCTATCTGGAAGTGTTCCTGAGCAACTTTGCACGCCCAGCAAAACCCAAATCCCACAGTAAAGCCGGTATGGAGCGTGCAGGTTATTGCAATTAACATTCAGGGCAAACACATGCAAAATCAGGGCAAAGCTAAAAAAGGGAAACTGTCTTTATTTCCCTTTCCATCTCCCCTCTTCCCCCTCCCTGTTTTTTGGGTTTTTTTTTTTTTAGGAACAGAGCATGGATGTGGAAAATAGCCTATTGAGCCCACTTCCCCGCCTCAGAGGAGCTGCAAATGTGATCCTTTGCTAGCTCAGACAAAATCTGCCATGCTACATTAGGCTTGATAGCAAATTTGCTACTTGCAAGCTTTTATCAAAACTGTATATCTTAAAAATCTTAATAACACCGAGCTTTCGGTCGGCCTTGGCGGCTGCCTCCTTCCACCCCTCCGCATCCTCTCCCCGCCGGGCGCGCGGGGCTCTGCTCGGAACCAATTCCCAATTTGGAGCTCAGCATTTTCAGCCGTGGAAAAAAAAAAAGCCAGCAGAAAGTGCTGGGGTGGGGGAAGAAATCAGCCAGATCTCCACGGCTGGGATTTATTCTGGTGTGGAGACGCCCGAACGAGGCCGGAACGCTGCCTCCATCCCGCTCGTGACCTATTTCGAGGAGTTACAAGTTCATTTCTGAATGAACAACCATCCACAGGCAGCGGAACAAATGTAACACGGCCTTCAAGCCTCTCCAGCCACGTTCCCCGGCGGCTCTGAAGGTGCAAGGGCTGGTCAAAGGTGGTTTTTTTGCTCCCTGAAATTGTTTATACAGAAAAGTCCTTCTCCTCAGCCAATGTCTGCTGTCTAACAAAGGCTCTGCATATGCTGGAACCCCAGTCTCATGGGGCTGCTGTAATAGCTGAGCTCCTTTACCCAGCCACCTCTTTTAATGAAATTTATAGAAATTTAATATCTCTGAGACCTCTTTCCTTCTGTCAAATTGGGTAGAAATTGGCCAGGAATTGGCCAAAGGGCTCAGAAACTACAGAGGGGTAGGAGTGGGTAAGGCAGACAGACAGGGACCGATGATTGCACCGACTCCTCTGGAAAGATCCAAACTAAAAATCAATATCTTTTTCTTTTGTCTCTATGGGTTTGTATTTCTTTTTTGGTTTTGCTGCTAGGAGGGTGGTTTTTTACACAGCAAAATTCCACATGGAATGTTTCTATGGCAATTGCGTGATGGGAAGCTTTCAGCCAGCATTGCTGGGGGCTGCAGGACACCCTTTGGAAAAGGGATGCTGTGAATCACTGCCCCCTTCTCAATACTTGGAGTTTTCCCCAAATCCCATTCCCATGGTGTGTAAACCCACAAGACAGGCAATGGAAAAGCAGAGGATTTGTGCCCAAGAAAGGCACAGAGCCACTACACATTGATCCCGTTGGAGGATCAAGTCCACAAACTGGAAAAAGACACTTTAGCTCCCTAAACCTCTCCACAAAACACCAGTGTCCTCAGTGAACAAGCTCATTCAA